>NC_091444.1:65415146-65746396 GCF_964237555.1 Oryctolagus cuniculus
TTTTGAGATGGTGAGAGAATTGCTTTAGCAAATAAAGAATTGGTTTAAATGATCATTTTCTTTGGAAAGAAAAGTTTTAGGGGCCAGAGCTGTGGCGTAGTGGGTAAAGCTGCCACTTACAATGCTGGCATCCTTATGGGCGCCTGTTCGAGTCCTGGCTGCTCTACTTTGGATCCAGCTCTATGCTATGGCCTGGGAAAGCAGTGGAAGATGGCCCAGTTCCTTAGGCTCCTGCACCCACATGGGGGACCTAGAGGAAGTTCCTGGCTCCTGGCTTTGGTTTGGCCCAGCTCCTGCTGTTGCGGCCAATTTGGGAGTGAACCAGCGGGTGGAAGCCCTCTTTCTTTCTCTCTCTCTCTCTGTCTACCTCTCAAATAAATAAATAATAATAAAAGTTTTACTACAAACAGCCCCTATGAAAACATACCAAGCTCTTTTACTTAACATTTTTTCAAGGGAATAAGGTAAGTACCAAGGGACATCTCCAAATTTCAAACACAAAACTAAATACTTCCAGGTAATAAAAAGTCATCCAGGTAGGAAAACAGGAAGAAATGAGCAGTGGAGCCTTCAGTAGAGCCTGGAGACATTTTGGGTAAAGTGATGCAAACCATTTGCATGAGACAGTGAGCTCTGAGAAGCCCTGTGTCACGGAGGCAAGGAGCCTCAGCACTTACTCACCTGCAGATCCAGGCCACAGTGACGGCTGGGGTAACGAGCAGCAGCCAAACGTGTTGGATGTCGCCAGGAAAAACCCTGGAAACAAAGTGGAAGAGAGCGTCTGGCCCTTGGGGAGCTCTGCTTGAACTTGGAGAAGTTCTGCAGTTTTGCTGAGTGAACCTGGAAAGGTGAGGAGGAAGCGGAGCCACCTAGAGCGGGAGCAGCTGGGGCAACTCCAGTCTGGACGGCGAGAGGTGGCAGGCGTCTGAGTGACTCATGTGACGGGGCATGGGTCATTTATTAAATCTCGGGAATCTCTCTGAAGATGTGAGACGCAGCCCTGGGGAAAAATAATGGGACCTGTCTCTCTCCCGTCAAGACACGATACCAGCTGAGAATCAAAATTGCACACGCAGGTTCACTCACGCAGAGCAGGCTATTGAGGCAATCAAAGTGAAGGACATTTGGGAGCAAATCCTCCACTTCTTTTTCTAATTTTTTTATTTTAAGA
Source organism: Oryctolagus cuniculus (assembly GCF_964237555.1). Lineage (NCBI taxonomy): Eukaryota > Metazoa > Chordata > Mammalia > Lagomorpha > Leporidae > Oryctolagus > Oryctolagus cuniculus. Next base: position 65,416,318 of record NC_091444.1, read on the forward strand.
AGATTTGTATGTATTTGAAAGAGCAGCAGAGACAGGAACAGACAGACAGCTCTTCCATCTGCTGGTTCACTTCCCAAACAGCCTCAACAGCCAAGGCCGGGCCAGATTGAAGCCAGGAGCCAGGAACTCCATCCAGGTCTCTCACATTGCGGCAGGGGCCCAGGGACTTGGGCATCTTCTGCTGCCTTCTCAGGCACATTAGCAGGAAGCTGGATAGGAAGTGGAGCAGCTGGCTCTTGAACTGGCACTCCGACATGGGATGCTGGTATTGCAAGCAGCGGCTTAACCCACTGTGCTACAATGCTGGCCCCAATCCCCAACTTCTGAGCCATAAAAGGACACAATCTGCCTCTCATGTGCAGGAGGAAATGGGATTCTCAAACCCGTCAGGACTCTGGCCCAATATACAGACACACACAGCGGGCCCTGTTCCCCAGAACACAGATGCGCGGGCAGACCGGTGTGGAAGGATGTCTGATGTCCGTGTTGCAGCTCCCGGTAGCAGTGTAGTGCCCCCAGCACCTGGATTGTTTCATGCCCGAAGGAGACCAGACAGCAAGGATGAGAGTCAAATCAGTGGAATCATTCAGAAAGAGGACAGGCGATGGTCTGGCATTTTCCCGTCGTCTTCCCGTGGAATCCCACAGGCTGCTCTGGGGCAGGGAACTCCGGCCAGCTGCGCTCCCAAAACCCATACAGCAGAAGAGCCGTGTCTACCACCCTGACTGGGAGAGGTGCCGAGCACATAGAGGTGACTGTCCGGTGCTAACCACCGGTAAGGAGCTGAGTGTGGGACTCACAGTTCACAAGGAAGGGGCCGGTGTGGTGATGAAGCTGGTGAAGCTGTTACTTGGGATGGCTCACGTCCCACACTGGGGTGCTGGTCTGAGTACTGACTACCTTGCTTCTGGGCCAGCTCCCTGCTCATGCATCCAGTGAGGCAGAAGATGTTGGCTCAGGTGCTTGGGCCTCTGCGACTTAAGTGAGAGACACTGGCCTTGGCCTTGTCCAGCTGTGTTGTAGGTAGGTGGGCGGTGAACCAGCAGATGGGAGACTCTTTCCTCTCCCCTCCTCCCTCTCTCCCTCTCGCTCTCTCTCTCTCACTCCCCCGCCCCCGTCACTGTGCCTGTCAAATACACAGAGATGCAGGGTGTGTGATGCATCCCAAAGACAAGCCTGCCAGGTTTTCTTTGTGAAAGTCATGGAAGGGAACCATTTGGGAAAACCACTGACATTTTCCAGTCTTCTGTACCTTGGCCACGACTAAACAAGTCTCTCTGCTGCTGGCGTCTTGCTTGCTGGGACTGTATCATCTTCTGATGTTCTGTGACCGTCGGTGCTTCTTGCTTGAGCTGCCCGCATTGCATCTGCTGGCTCCCCGGAGCTGAGGTTCCAGTGGGTTCGACTGGCGATCTGCAGAGAGGCCCTGCAGAGGAGCGGGAGTAAGGCATGCCTATATTTTTACGTGGAGATTGATAATCAAGGCTGACAAGCCCGGCAGAAGGTGAAGCACACATTAAGCAGAGGGGAAAGGAAGATAAAATATCACCTGCTGTTTAACAGTCCTGGGGTGGAGGTGTTCCCTGGGACTGTGCAGCTGTTGCCCTTGATGGCTCATAAAGCCTCGGTGAAGTCCGACAAGGGCCTTTTTTTCTTGGGAAGGTACCAATTTTTTCATGCAGTTATAATAGCATCTGGGTCCTGTCCCTGGAAATGTACGGAAGCCACCGGCGCAGGCGGCAGCCGCCGGAGAGGAGCCCTACTCCAAGGCATCTGGCTCCTCTGATGGCTTTTGGGTCACTTCTGATCCAAAGGGCATCATTGGAAACACGCAGATTGAGACTTAGAGGGCAGGGGCCAGCGCTGTGACGTAGCCGGTTAGGCTGACGCCTGGAGTGACTGCAGCTCAAGTCCCAACTGCTCCACTTCCAATTCAGCTCCCTGCTAATGTGCCTAGAAAAGCAGTGGAAGATGGCCCAAGCCTTGGGCCTCTGCACCCATGTGGGAGACCGGGAAGAAGCTCCTGGCTCCTGGCTTCAGATTGGCCCAGCTCCGGCCATTGCAGCCATTCATGGGGGTGAACCAGCAGATAGAAAATCTCTCCCTCTCTCTCTTAACCTCTCTAACTTTGCCTTTCAAATAAATAAATAAAATCAGTTAAAAAAATTTTAGTGGGAATTCATGAGAGCCTGCAGTGTGCCAGGCATCAGGTTAGGTGATCCCATGAATCCTCATAGCTCTGAGGTCAGGATTCTCATCATTTTGCAAAAAAAAAACAAAAACAAAAACAAAACAAAACAAAACAAAACAAAACACACACACACACACACACACACACACAAACAGGGGGCCGGCACCATGGCTCACTTGGTTAATCTTCCGCCTGTGTCGCCGGCGTCCCATATGGGCGTCAGGTTCTAGTCCCGGTTGCTCCTCTTCCAGTCCAGCTCTCTGCTGTGGTCCAGGAAGGCAGTGGAAGATGGCCCAAGTGCTTGGGTCCCTGCACTCGCATGGGAGACCAGGAGGAAGCACCTGGCTCCTGGCTTCGGATCGGCATAGCTCTGTCTGTGGCGGCCATTTGGGGGGTGAACCAACGGAAGGAAGACCTTTCTCTCTGTCTCTCTCTAACTCTGTCAAACAAACAAACAAACAAACAAACCAAATACAATACTATGGAAAACAGAGCCCAGACTAGTCAAGGGACTTTCCCAGGTCACAGGGCTGGCGGTGGTAGGAGACCATTCCCACTGCCACATTGCTGCAGAGTTGGCACAAGAGTGGGGAGGGAGCTGCTTCCTGCCTGTACCCTGGGTGTGTGTGGAATTCTCAGACTGCCGCCTGGGCTGCTCCTGCCTGGGCCGCTGGGCATGCGTGTGTGTCCAGGAGGGCTGTTGTTCTCCCGAATACTCACAGTCAATCACAGGCATCTTAGGCAGACTCATGTTTTCAGTTGGTTTGCCCAGAAGCAGATCCTGGAGTGAGGGCCACCCCTCGAGCGACCTATTAAGGATGTAATCCCCACTGAAATGGTAAGGGAGGGAAGCAAGGGGAGCCGGCTGGAGGAGGCCAGCCAGACTCAGGCAAAGTCCGGCAGAGGGCGGCTTTTAGCTCCAGCCTCTTCCTAGTGGGGGCGACTGGGGGGTGAGTGACACTGTCATCTCCCTGTTCCCCTCTCATGCTTACTGCGCGGAAGACGAGGGTTGTAAACCCCAGGCACTTGGAGCTAGCTCTCCAGGCCTGCAGGCAAAGCAGGTTCCTGGAGGCCAAGGGTGGGCCTTGGATGAGGCGGTGCAGGTGCTGGCTGTTAGGAGCAGAGGCAGCATGAAGAGGAGCACATGGGGCATCCGGCAGAGTGCCCGCATTATCACCTGCACCTGCCCTCCTTGGCACCCTGCTGGCAGGAGAGGAAGCGATTGGTATGGAAAAACTGCAGCAGGGTTCGCCAGGTTCCCTGAGGTTTCCAAGTAACTCCCTCAACTGTATTTTCATCACTGAGCTCAGATATCCTTGGTGGGCAGTCTTCAAACCAAGTCAATGTGTAACAGAACAGCTGGTTATTTCATGTTGGCTGATAATCACAGGACAAGGCAGACTCTCTCTCTCTCTCTCTCTCTCTCTCTCTCTCTCAAGATTTATTTATTTGAAAGGCAAAGTAACAGAGAGAGGGAGAGACATAGGGAGAGAGAGATCTTTCATCCACTGTTTGACTTCCCAAATGGTTGCAGTGACTGAGCTGGGCCAGGCCAAAACCAGGAGCCAGGGGCATTATCAGATCTCCCATGTGGGTGGTGGGGGTCCAAGCACTTGGGCCATCTTCCGGTGCTTTCCCAGGCACGTTAGCAGGGAGCTGGATCGGAAGTGGAGCAGCCGGGACTTGAACCTGCACTCTGATATGGGATGCTGGCACTGCAGGTGGTGACTTAACCCCCTGCACTGCAATTCCAGTGCCGATTTCTACCTCCTGAGAATGAAAGGGAGTTGATTTTAAGAAACTCTTGCGTTCTTTTACCACGTGGGAAAACAAAATGGGAAAGTAAAGATTGGAGGGGTGCCTATGACCAAAGCCCCCCCATTGGAAGCCATGCTGTGACATGAAGTGCCACAGATTCCAAAATCCACATGAGTCTTTCTTCAAAACTAATAGCTTCACGTAAAAAAATTATATAGTATAGGAACCCACAGCAACAACATTTTAAGTGAAAACAGATCTCTTCCATTTTAAAGAAATGTCTACTCTTTGAAAGGGAATGTGGGGTCCCTCCCATGTGTCTTGCTGAACTTGAACACCAAATTCCTAGGTAATTTATAGCAGAATCTGTTCTTGTCTTGTGCTCATTTTGTATCTGTTACACCCATCAGCATTGAGGCCTCAGGAAGCCAAGCATGTTAGGATTTGACTGTTGTGAGTGATCAGAGGCAAGAGTGCGTTTTCTTCTCCCTGGCTGTTTGAGGGACTGGCGAATGAAATGCAAGGCGCAGTTGGTGTGGTCCACAGAGGAACCTCGCTGGTCTTAGATAACTCCTATCTTCCAGACACCCTGAGCCTGGGCATCATCAAGGGTGATGATGGTAGCAATTTAAAAGATAATAAATTAAAATTGATGATGATCATGAAATTATAGGTTAGCAATATATATTGAAATATTTACAGACAACGTGTTATACTTCTGGGATTTTCTTCACAATAATGTGGAAAGGTGTGTATGAGAGTTGAGGGGGAGTATATGTGGAATAAGATTGCTGATGGGTTGATAATTACGATAGCTATGTGTTCTGTTTTTGTGTATGTTTGACATTTTCCATCACAATGAGTGAAATAATCATGAACCCAGTTTATACTAAAGATCTTTCTGGAAGAAGCTCTGGAAACCCAGACTGGTTGGTCCGCAAGTAATCCTCGTATTCTTCCCGTACACCTCGAAGGTTCCTGCTGCAGAGCTGGGGTCCTGGTCCACTCGGTGCTCCTGTAGCAGAGCAGCTGAGACTGGGGCATGTCTAAAGAGCAGAGATGTATTTCTTCCAGTCTGCAGACTGGGAGACCCAAGGTGGAGGGGCCTGTGTCTGTGGCCAGCTGCATCATTGTGTGGTGGCTGCCAGGGAGCACGCATGAGCTGGGAGGAGAGGGCCAGGCTCCTCTTTTGGTCAGCAACCCACTGTTGCACTGGGAAGTAGATTTGCAATGTGTGGACTTTGGGGGGCGCATTCAAACTACAGCAGCTGTGAGGGCACCTGACTCCCCACTGGTGGCCACCACTGCTGCCGTCACTTTATTCTCCTTGGTTTGAGGCACAGACCCCTGCCCCCACGCACTACAACTCCGTTCAGATCCCTGCCTTATTTCTTGTCATCATCAATGACTGTTTCATTGACCCCGTCAGTTTCCCTTTTCTCAGATAAAGATGTTAAGGTACTCACTGGGTTTGGTGAGGGGAATAAGCACCGTGACCTTGGAAAGAGCAGCCACACATGTGACAGAGCAGGCTCAGGAAGGGAAGAAGTTCAGGGTCCCAGCCTACTGACTCAGATGAGCTGGATCCCCCGAGCCATCTCCTGTTGGTAATTACAGAGGTTCTATCTAGAGAAGGAATAGGAGGAACCTAAAGTGTGATCTCTTAGTTTAAGAGTAGTCTGGGGCCGACGCTGCGGCTCACTAGGCTAATCCTCCGCCTAGCGGCGCCAGCACACCGGGTTCTAGTCCCGGTCGGGGCGCCGGATTCTGTCCCGGTTGCCCCTCTTCCAGGCCAGCTCTCTGCTGTGGCCAGGGAGTGCAGTGGAGGATGGCCCAGGTGCTTGGGCCCTGCACCCCATGGGAGACCAGGATAAGTACCTGGCTCCTGCCATCGGATTAGCGTGGTGCGTGGGCCACAGCGTGCCGGCTGCATGGCCATTGGAGGGTGAACCAACGGCAAAGGAAGACCCTTCTCTCTGTTTCTCTCTCTCACTGTCCACTCTGCCTGTAAAAAAAAAAAAAAAAAAAAAAAAGTCTGGAGACCAACCCAATCATCTATTATGTACATGATAACTCTTTTGTGAACTGTTTATCTCATGAGCAGAGTCTCTCTGGGGGAAGTGTCTGACACAATTGCACATCCTGCTGCCTTCCAGTGTACAAAGAATCCAGGTAGAACTGGCTCCTCCCATTGCATACCAAAGACAAGCCATTAATGCTAGAACCACGGGGTTCCTGTAGGCATTGCCTAGCCTCTGGAAGAGGAAAGAGGTTCTATTATTTGGGAAGTAAACCTCATTTTCTTTCCTGCTTGGGGATAGAATCTCTGATATGCCAGTGCTGTCTTCCACAGAGATACGGGTACCGTAAACACTGTAGACTCAACACGTAAGCGGATGGACTGATGGGAGGATAATCTGCCCTACGGTTGCCGCTCTTGGTTCTGTTGTAGCTCACAGCACTGAGAGGAGGCCCAGGGCAGCCCTTCGTGAGCTGGTGCATTGCTGGTGTTCTCGCTGCTGCTGCTGTACTTGTCGCCTGTTCAAGTGCACAGCTCACAGGGTGCTCTGGTGTCCTTCATGATCTAGGGCTCCCGTGAGACCCATACTTCTAGGGAACTCGCGGGTCGTGTTCTAGTCTTCCTGTTTTCATTCAGTGCACTCCAACTTTTGTTTTAAGTATCTGCAAAGTGAGTCATAATAAGCTTAGGACTGGAAAGAGAAATCACAATTCTTAATAAGGACTGCTATGGGCTGAATGTTGCTGTTGCCCCCAAATGCATTTGCTGGAAACTTAATCTCTAATGCTGTGGTGTTACGAGGTGGGACCTTGTCAGGAACACAGTATGTGGAGGTTCCTCGTAAAACTAAGAACAGACTTACCATATGATCCAGGGATCCTGCTCCTGGCTATATGTCCAAAGGAAATGAGATCAGTCTATGAAAGAGATAACTGTGCTCCAGTGGTTTTTGCTGCCCTATTCATATAGCCAAGCTGTAGAATCAACTGAGATCTCCATTCATGGTGAATGGATAAAGAAAAGTTGGTATATATACATAATGAAATAGTATTCGGCCATAAAAAAAAAATAGCATGCCTTCCGGCGCCGTGGCTCAATAGGCTAATGCTCTGTCTTGCGGCGCCAGCACACCAGGTTCTAGTCCCGGTCGGGGCGCCGGATTCTGTCCCGGTTGCCCCTCTTCCTGTTCAGCTCTCTGCTGTGGCCCAGAGTGCAGTGGAGGATGGCCCAAGTGCTTGGGCCCTGCACCCCATGGGAGACCAGGAGAAGCACCTGGCTCCTGCCTTCAGATCAGCGCGGTGTGCCGGCTGCAGTGTGCTGGCCGTGGCAGCTGTTGGAGGGTGAACCAACTGCAAAAGAAGACCTTTCTCTCTGTCTCTCTCTCTCTCACTGTCCACTCTGCCTGTCAAAAAAAAAATAATAATAATAACATGCCATCATTTGTTGCAATATGGGCACAACTGAAGGAAAGTATGTTAAGTGAAATAAGCCATACTCAGAAAGGTAAACACCATGCTTTCGCCATATCTAGAAGCTAAAGTAGTTGACTTCCTAAAAGAGAGTAGAATAGTGGCTAGGAAGGGTAGGGAGGCTACAGCGAGGTCAGAGAAGAGATACCAAAACATATGTCGACAGGAGGAATAAATTACAGTGATCTGTAGCACAGTAGATTGTAGTTCCATTAATCTATTGTATATAATTTATATATTTTATTAAGCACTAGAAGAGAGAAGTTTTGAAAAAAGAGATGGTAAATGTTCAAAGAGATAAAAATGCCAACTACTCTAATTTGATCATCACACTCCATAGTACATATCAAATTATCACATGATACCCCATAACTATGTACAATTAAAAAAAGTTTCCAAGAGGTAGGGCTTACTGCTGTTGTGACTGGAGGCCCAAGGGAGCGTGCCCTTCCTTCTGCCAGGTCAGGGCACACAGAACCTGTCAGCTTGGGCGAATGAACCTTCGCCAAGCACCAAATTTTTGGACTCTTTGATCTTTGGCCTTCCAGCTTCCAGAATCATAAGCATTAAGGTTCTGTTTCTAAGGTGCTCAGTCTAAGGTGTTTTGTTATAGCGGCAGAAACAGACCAAGATAAAGAACAATCTTTGTAGGCAGCACTTGATATATTTTAAGTTACAGGTAAGGCCTCAAAGAGTGCAGGAGATCCTTGGGTCCTTGTGCACAGTGCTCAGGTGTGGGGAGCAACTCGGACTAAGTTACTGGAATTAAGACTTATTCTATGCATCTGCTCTCCCACAATATGGCGCTGAGAGAGGAGGAAACAGCTTCTACACAGCTGCCTCCTGTTCAACCAATAAACTGTAGGACCTGCTCCTGATTGGAGGAGAGCAGCGTACTCGGCGTGTGGGTAGCAGAGTTGGGATTGGTGGAAGAGGACTATAAAGGAGGAGAGAGACAACATGCACCAGGAACATCTAAGGGGAACATCTAGCTGAAGGAACACCTGTGCAGCCCCCGAGAGAGCCGGCCGGCGGTGTGCCGCTCCCCCGCGGAAGTGGGGAAAGTGGCAGGGGGAACCGCCCTTTCACGGAGGTGGAAGGGTCAGTAGCCAACCCGGGAAGAACCAGCAGCAAACCCGGGGAGGGCCGAGCAGACAAAAGAACAGCGCAGGGTCCTGTGTTGTTCCTCCGCGAAGAGGGGGAGCGACACTCAGGGTTTGGTCTGCAGTTCTGTAGCCATCAGGGAGGTTCAAAATTGGCTTCACAACCTGTAGTCAAAGAGTCTCTGCCTCCAGATACAGAGCTGCTTGGAATTTTAGTAACTTTGTGTTGTTCATCATTAAAGCTTATTTATTGAGCACCTGTGGAGTCCAGCTAGTAAGATCTGCCAGGCTCAGGCTTCCCTTGTAACTGTTAAAAACAGAAGCACCCAGTGGCTCTGAGATGCTTAAAGCAAAACAGAATATTCACAGCCTTAGCGTCCTCTGGGTCGACACCCTCCAGTGCCTGAAAGCAGGAGACTCCTGGGTGTGTATTTGAGGATTGATTCTATGTTGCTGCTTTTGGCCAAGTTCAAGTTCAGAAGACCATCATGTGGATTCTGAACCAAAGTGAACAGAGCAGCAGATAGTCTTATCACAGGAACAGAAGGGGACAGGAACCTGCAGCTGCTGTGGGCACCACAGATCTTGCTTTAGTTGAGCCCTGTATCCCAGCAGATCATTGTCATAGAGAAGTGATTCACACAGGCTGGGAGCAGTGGAGTGGAAACACCCGGATGTCTCTAAGACAAGCTGGAGCTGGGATACAAGCTAGATGCACCACAAAGGAAATGCATTTTCCCAGTAACTTCTTTGGAAGGAGGCATTAGAAGACTTGCCTGTGAGTCACATTTTTTTCTAACTGTCCAGCAAGCACTCCCGTTATAATTGCACCAGGAGGGGCTGTATTTTCTTCTTCTTCCTATTTTTTTTTTAAGATTTATCTATTTATTTGAAAGTAAGAGTTACACAGAGAGAGAAGGAGAGGCAGAGAGAGAGAGAGAGAGAGAGAGAGAGATCTTCCATCCGCTGGCTCACTCCTCAATTGGCCGCAATGACCAGAGATGCACAGATCCGAAGGCAGAAGCCAGGAGCTTCCTCCAGGTCTCCCACGTAGGTGCAGGGACCCAAGAATTTGGGCCATCTTCTACTGCTTTCCCAGGCCATAGCAGAGAGCTGGATTGGAAGTGGAGCAGCAGGGACTTGAATGGGCACCCATATGGGATGCCGGCACTGCAGATGGCAGTTTTACCTGCTATGCCACAGCGCCAGCCCCATATATTTTCTTCTGAGACAAGATTCTCATTTGGTTCAGTGTACAGTAAGGGCTCCATTTTTATCACTCTCTCTATGGCTGACATACATTTCCTCATTGTATTAGTCAGATGAGTTTCTTTGAGCTGGGAAACACCCAGCTAGCCTGAAACTCTTTTCATTTGACAGAATAGGAGACAAGAATTAGAATGGCTTCCATTTTATGCCGGATTATGGAATTCTGTAATAAACATGACTTTGAGACTGTCAGTTGAATGAGGCAGTAATATACCCATGACATTTCACTGCTGGAGTAGAGTGGGGCCGTATCCAACAAAAGACAAAAACATAACCTTGTAAATACGGTTTGTCCGGAGAATATCATATACATTCATAAGATGCTTTTTCAAGCCTACTGATTACCTTATGCAGTGTTGCCAATGCTTCCTGCTAAGGGAGTCATTGCAAGTGAGTGTATCATACGTGGAATCTATTTTTTTCCTTGTGGGAGCATTTTTCATTCTTACATAAGAGGAATGTGTAATACATGATAGTTATTGGTTGTATGGTACTTATTGATGAGATGAGCAAAACTCATCAACATAGGGTTTATATGTATGTATGTGTTTTGTCTCGGGCAGTGCCGGTGTTGTGATATAAAATACAGGTGGTGTGTGTCTGGCAGAAAGGGGTGAGTTTGCCTTGTCCTCACAAGGTAAGTCACCAGCGGCCTCCTCCAGTTGCCATTTTTGGTGGCCGTTTTTGTCCCTTGTGTTTCTCCATTGACTTTGTGTTTCCATATGTACGTTGTGTTCCTCTTAGCTTGGGAGCAACACAGTGGCTGCTTCCAAGTGCCTGGGCTCACAGGGTCTGGAGTGCTTTCTTGCTTCCCACGTTCCTTGAATAGGGTTCGAATTTGAAAAGATTTAATGCCGGCGCCGTGGCTCAATAGGCTAATCCTCCACCTTGCGGCGCCGGCACACCGGGTTCTAGTCCCGGTTGGGGCGCCGGATTCTGTCCCGGTTGCCCCTCTTCCAGGCCAGCTCTCTGCTGTGGCCAGGGAGTGCAGTGGAGGATGGCCCAGGTGCTTGGGCCCTGCACCCCATGGGAGACCAGGAAAAGCACCTGGCTCCTGGCTCCTGCCAGGATCAGCGCGGTGCACCGGCTGCAGCGGCGGCCATTGGAGGGTGAACCAGCGGCAAAAGGAAGACCTTTCTCTCTCTGTCTCTCTCTCTCACTGTCCACTCTGCCTGTCAAAAAAAAAAAAAAAAAAAAAGAAAAGATTTAAACTCTTGCTCCAGGTATCCTGAAGGTGGTAGGAGTCATTTTTGTTCAGTGGTGCCTGTAGAGGGAGGAGGGAATCGTGTCACTCAGGTGAGAAAACTCTGTGATCCTTTCTATGAGATCTGTTCTCTGACGCGCTGGGCACTGTGCAGCAAGCCCAGTGGCTCTGTGAGAGTAATGGTGGGTGTTCCATCCTTCTGTGGATTGCGGTACCGTTGATAAATAATTTCACTTCATTGTGACTTAATCTCACTGGGAAACGAGGAGAGCCTTGATGTTGTACCTCTTGGGTAGGCCTGATGTGGGAAACCCTTTTGATTTTGATTTTCACTTCCCGAATGACTAAATATGTTATGTGATTTTTTTTTTTTTTTTGTCATTTGAGTATCTTCTTTGGAGAAATGTCTGTTCAAATCCTTTGTCCATCTTTTAAATTATCTTTTTTGTTGTTGAGATTTATGAGTTCTTTATATTCTAAATACTAAACCCCTATCATAGATGTGATTTGCAAATATTTTCTCTTCTCATTTCTGTACGTTTTTACTGTCTTGATAAGGTCCTTCCACACACAGAAGTTTAATTTTTGTGAAGTCCGATTGATCCAGTTTTTTCTTCTACTGCTCATGCTTTACTGTCATCTCTAAGAATCCATTGTCAAATCCCAAGTCCTGGAGATTTACCCCTGTGTTTTCTTCTGGAAATTTTGTAATTTAGCTTTCGTATTTAGATTGTTTATGACTTTTGAGTTAATTTTTGTAAATGGTGTGAGGTAGAGATCCAAATTCTTTTCTTTGCACTTGGAAATCCAGTTGTCTCAGCACACCAGAAGATGTTTTGTTGATTATGCTGTTTAGATTTCCTGTAGCCTTACTTATTTTTTGCTTCTCATACTGAATTATCTTGGATGAAGAATGGCAAAGGTGCAGCTCTCTGCTGTGGCCAGGGAGTGCAGTGGAGGATGGCCCAGGTGCTTGGGCCCTGCACCCCATGGGAGACCAGGAAAAGCACCTGGCTCCTGGCTCCTGCCATCGGATCAGCGCGGTGTGCCGGCCACAGCGCGCCGGCCGCGCCGGCCATTGGAGGGTGAACCAACGGCAAAGGAAGACCTTTCTCTCTGTCTCTCTCTCTCACTGTCCACTCTGCCTGTGGAAAAAAAAAAAAAAAAAAAGAATGGCAAAGGTGACAAAGGGGTAAAGTGACAAAGGCTAAAGCAAGGTCATGCTGACCTAGCCAGGAACCTGAGGCAAAAGGAAGAATCAGTAATACCGATCTTACCCTTACGAGAATTTTTCATGTCTTATTCATTATGGATTTTTTGAGTTAATTTTTCTTTTAAAATATTGAATGAGCTAATTTATTTGGGTTCCTGAGTTTTCGCCAGCCCCTTAAGCTGTGTATCTCATCGCTTCACCCTATTCTTAGCCTGGGTTGACGCTCCCAGCCAGTACTGTGTCTATGTTTTTTTTCTCTTTGAAGCTCATGGGGTTTTTCTTTTTTTGCAAGTGGTTGCTTTGTATTTGGTTTAGAAACGTCTTTCAATATTATGCCTCTGCTCTGAATAGTAGCTTTGAGTATTAGTGTCATGTAGCTGATGGTATCATTTGTCTTGTTTAATGCTTTTTATCTTGGATCCTACCTTGTCTGTACCAGGATCACAAGTAGGGGGAAAGTTGAGATTGCAACAAGTTCCCAACTTAGAGATGATGAAATGGAGGCCCAAACACTTTAGCAGTATTTGAAATAATTTTGATCATTAAGTTAAAAATGTTGGTAACTTCTGTATCCTCATGCTTTTTTTTTTCTCTGTATCTCCAGCTGTCCAGGCAGGCTGCAGGGTCCGGCGCGGCTGTGGGCCTACGGAGCTTGCTGCCTGTGGGTGGGGCCTCCACACGCAAGGTGGCACAGGCTTTCCTGAGGCTGCGCCTCATCCTGGCCCAAGGGAGGTGGGGGGAACCTAGGAGGTGTCCAGGAATGCATGAGTCCTTACACTTTCATAACAGCTTCAGTATACTTCCATGTGGAAATGATATTGTTCTGAAATTGTAAAAATAAAAACTATAGGTTTTCATAAGGAGATGGCGAATTGCCTTATCCTTTTCCAGCAGGGCTTGGGCCACAGATCCAATGGAAGGCCTGGGATGGCCGGGTTTTGGTAACCTTTGGGCTGAGTGCAACTCAAATGAAAGTAAAGGGTGTGGCTGAAGGAAGGCTAGCTGGCTGAAATGGCCTTTCCATATTCTGAAATTTTGGTCTGAATTACAAGATCCTGAGGCTCTTTTTTGAGCTAAAGGAAGTTTTATGAGTGAAAAAAAAAAAGTTGTTTTACTGTACTAGAAACAATAGTTTATTTATCTTTCCTTTTTTTATTGTTGATTCTTGCCATAACTTTGCATATTAGCCTGCCGTTATCCATGGAGGATACATTCTAAGAGTCCCAGCGGATGCCTGAAATGACAGATAGTACTGAACCCTATATATTTGACAGTTTTCCTTATACCTACATACATATGATAAAGTTGAATTTCTAAGTTGAGTCAGAGGTTAACAGTTATAACTAATAACAGAAATACTGTACAAAAGTTACATGGATGTGGTATCTCTCCCTCACTCTCTCAAAATATTGTATGGTGCTTGCCTTTCTTCTTGTGATGGTATGAGATGGTCCAGTGCCTGCAGAGTGAGATGTAGTGGGGTGAATGACACAGTGTTAGGCTACTAAGCAAGGATTCCATGAACACAAGGACTGTGGCCTTACAACAGTCAATCTGATAACTGAGTTGGCTTTTAAGTGACCAATGAGTGAGTGGCAGATACAGAGTGGATGTGCTAGAAAGAGAGATGATTCACATCCCAGATGAGATGGACCCTGGATAGTCTAAGATTTCGTCACCCTGCTCAAGGTGGTATGTAATTTGAAGATTAGGAGATTTTTGCTCCTGGAGTTTTCCTTTGAATATGTTTGGGCTGTGGTTGACCAAGGGTAAGCCGGATCCTCGGAAGGCAGATCTGGGTAAGAGGGGACGACTGCGCTCTCCAAGCCCATCTGCCTGGCCTCATTCATGCAGTGCAGCGGCGTCCAGCATGGCCCTCTTCCTTTCCTTCTGAGTACTTGTTGCTAAGTGACTTGCAGCACCTACGGGGGTGAATCTGAACAATGGTGGAAATACAGTCCGGCTCGATTTAGGCCTAAGCCGCCCCTCCTGAATGCATTCCTGCTTCTCTCTACACATCTTGTTATGTGAATGGGAAAGAGAAAAAAGTGCATTTTGGCCCAGTGTGTTTTCTACCCTTTGTCTCCCTCTGAGGTGCTCGGAGGCATGGCTAAGGGAGCAGGAAGGCCCTGGCTGAACAAAACTCACTCTTTTCTTTTGATACCCTCCATTGGGAGCCTTCACACAGTGCAGTTGAAAGCGCTTTGTCAGCAGACTCCTGCTTGGGGCAAGCATTGAGAAAGCCTCTGAGGAGGCCTCCGTGGGCAGGATCTGATGTGCCCCAGAAGCTGCCCTAGTTCTCTGTCAGGAGCCATGGGCAGAAGAGAAGCCCTGCCCCCTGGCTTTTCCCGGGCTCCTTTTACCTCTCCTTTGTATTGTAAGAATTGTGGGAACTCTCTTGAAGTGAAAATAACCCTCAGGCTGGGTTTTGTTTTGTTTTCTTTTTTTTGAAACTAAAACAATTTTTTTTAAAGATTTATTTTATTTATTTGAAAGACAGAGTTACAGAGAGAGGTAGAGACAGAGAGAGAGGTCCTCCATCTGCTGGTTCACGCCCCAGATGGCTGCGACGGCCGGAGCTGTGCCAATCCAAAGCCAGGAGCCAGGAGCTTCTTCCAGGTCTCCCATGCAGGTGCAGAGGCCCAAGGACTTGGACCATTTTCCCCTGCTTTCCCAGGCCATAGCAGAGAGCTGGATTGAAAGAGGAGCAGCCAGGACTAGAACCAGCACCCATATGGGATGTCAGCGTTTCAGGCCAGGGCTTTAACTCACTGCGCTACATTGCCAGCCCCTGGGCTTTGTTTTCTAATGTGCATAAATTGTCTAGATAGTGCCCATCCCTCTAGTCTCAATTTAAATTTTAACCAACTTACTTGGAACATGTTTGATTTCAAGGAGAAAGAGGTGTGGTGTGTATGGTTTTCTGAAAGCACCTAGAACTTGAATGCTTGTTCATCGGCCTCTTGCTAGGGAGGCCTTGGTTCCTGGGCTGCTGTGCACACGTCTGCTCCAGAAGGGCTCCACGTCTTATGTGCACTGCGATCTGATCTCTCGCCCCTATCCTTTGCTTGATTTTTATTTGAAATAGTTATTTGTTTTCATTTTATTTGAAAGGCAGAAAGAGAGAGACAGAGACAGAGAGATCTTCCATCTTCTGGTTCACTTCCCGAATGCTTACAACAGCCAGAGCTGGGCCAGTCTGAAGCCAGGAGCCAAGAACTCAATCGGGATCTCCCTCATGGGTGGCAGACACCCAACTCCTTGAGCTATGGCTGTTGCCTCCCAGGGTGCACATTAGCAGGAAGTGCAGGACTCAGCCAAGCACTCCAATATGGGATGTGGGCATCCCCAGTGGTGGCTTGACCCACTGTTCCAAATACCTACCCTTTGATTTTAAATGAATTTTATTGTTTCTGAACCTCTAAGCATTTATCACGTTTTAAAAAAGATTTATTTTTATTCATTTGAAAGACAGAGTTACAGAGAGAGATGGAGACAGAGAGAGAGGTCTTCTATCCGCTGGTTCACTCCTCAGATGGCTGCAACGGCCGGAGCTGCACCAATCTGAAGCCAGGAGCCAGGAGCTTCCTCCGGGTCTCTCATGTGGGTGCAGGGGCCCAAGGACCTGCGCCATCCTCCTCTGCTTTCCCAGGCCACAGCAGAGAGCCGGACTGGAAGAGGAGCAGCTGGGACCCAAACTGGCACCCATATAGGATGCCGGTGCTTCAGGTCAGGGCTTTAACCCCCTGTGCCACAGTGCCGGTCCCTATCACTTTTTTTTTTTATTTGAGAAGCAGAGAGATAAGGAGAGAGGAAGAGACTCCACTGGTTGACTCCCCAAATGTCTGCAATAGCCAGGGTTGGGTTAGTTTGAAGCCAGGAGTCCAGATCTCAATCCAGGTCTCCCACATGGGTGGAAGAGACCCAACTACTTGAGCTGTCAAGTGCTGCCTCCAAGGGTCTGCATTAGCAGGAAGTTGGAATTGGGGGCCAGAGCCAACCATGGAACCCAGACACTATGATATAGGATGCAGGAGTCTTTTTTAAATTTTTTATTTATTTATTTATTTATTTTTTACAGGCAGAGTGGACAGTGAGAGAGAGAGACAGAGAAAAAGGTCTTCCTTTGCCATTGGTTCACCCTCCAATGGCTGCCGCAGCTGGCTCGCTACGGCCGGCGCACAGAGCTGATCCAAAGGCAGGAGCCAGGTGCTTCTGGTCTCCCATGGGGTGCAGGGCCCAAGCACTTAGGCCATCCTCCACTGCACTTCCCTGGCCACAGCAGAGAGCTGGCCTGGAAGAGGGGCAACCGGGACAGAATCCGGTGCCCTGACAGGGACTAGAACCCGGTGTGCCGGCGCCGTAAGGTGGAGGATTAGCCTAGTGAGCCGCGGCACTGGCCAAGGATGCAGGAGTCTTAACTGCAAGTACAAATGCCCACTCTTATGGCTCTTTAAAAAGCATACGATACTAGTTTCTACTTACAGTTGCAGTAGCAGCAACACCAAGAGAAATAAGATCTCTGTTTAGCTCCTTTCTTTTCCCAGTCATCAAGAGGAGCCTGATGTGGGATGGATACTCAAGGAGACAGAGTGTGAAGACGTGAGTGGTAAGGAACATATTGCCCAGAGCTATGCAGACCCTATGCAGCTGTGCTCTGCCAGTCTGGTAGAGCCTGCCAGGGTCCTGTGGGTCTGCCCAGGGTCTCCCCCAGGGTCTCGCCACTGAGCCCAGGAAGGACACGCAATCTCCTGGCAGAGCTACGACCTACACTTAACCTCTTCCCATCTTCAAAAACGAAGTGGTGCCTCCTAGGTCTAAATTTCCATAATTATCTGATCATAAATGTTTTATTCTAATTGCACAGCCGGTCCACTGAGCAAATTTTGAAAACTGTATCAGGGAATAAAGAAAAAAGCTACCCACAATTGCAGGAGTCTAAGATAACCGTTAGTGGCTTTTCAGTGTGTTTCCTTCTAATCTCGTTCCGTGCATTTGCAGTCAGCTGCCATACCCAAGGCTTGTGCCTCCATGGAGTCAACCAACCAAGGAGCAAAAGTATTTTTTTTTTTTTGATAGACAGAGTTAGACAGAGAGAGAGAGACAGAGAGAAAGGTCTTCCTTTTTCCGTTGGTTCACCCCTCAAGTGGCTGCTACAGCTGGTGTGTTGCGGCTGGCGCGCTGCGCCAATCCGAAGCCAGGAACCAGGTACTTCCTCCTGGTCTCCCATGTGGGTGCAGGGCCCAAGGACCAGGGACATCCTCCACTGCCTTCCTGGGCCACAGCAGAGAGCTAAATTGGAACAGGAGCAACCGGAACAGAATCCGGTGCCCCAACTGGGACTAGAACCCAGGGTGCTGGTGCCACAAGCGGAGGACTAGCCTAGTAACCGAGGCGCCGGCTGGAGCAAAAGTATTTTAAAAACAAATGGTGTCTATATTGAACACAGGTAGACTTTCTCTCCCCTTGTCATTGTTCCCAACCAATACAGTATAACAACTATTTATATATTGTATTAAGGATTAAACTAATCTGGAAATGATTTAAAGTACACAGGGGGATATGTAGGTTATATGCAACTTCTGTGCCACTTTATAGAAGGGGCTTGAGGCCCTGCCGGTCTTGGTATCCGAGGATGTCCATGGGTACTCAGGGTGGTTGCATTGCTGATGCACGGAATTAGTCTCCCATGTATATGCTGTGTTTTCTCCACTGGTGTTATCTCCTCAGCCTTTGCTCCTGTTTACCATAAGCACATACAAAGATGTGAGACTAAATTCATAGGAAGACTACGGACCGTTAGAGCATGTGGATTGCATTTTATTTAGCGAATGCCCCGTCACTGCCATGTGTCTTGCTCTGATGGATGCTGCTGCCGCTGTGACTGCATTCTATGTTCTTCTGCATGAATCTTTGCACACCTTCCCATTCACTTTCTCGGTAGATTATCCTATCAGGAGAATCATTGGGTCGGTATGTATTGATATTTTTAAAACACTTCATACATAATGCCATGTTAGATGAGGTGATTTCCAAAAGTTTATGGAAATTGGAATTAAAATACTTATTTTAGTGCAAACAATTGAAATCCACACATAGTTTTTCATAATACACGTTTCCGTGAACTTTTTGATGTACCTGTATGGACAGACTTTAAAAATTTTTTCACTGCCTTTCTCTGAAGGGAGGAGAGAACTTCCACTTTGATTATGGCCTTGTCTAAATAAGGTCAGAGTTTGTGAACTCAAGAGGCTTCCATAGCCTTGGCAGCTCATGACAAGAGCCTCGGGTGATTACTGACGTCATAAATAAGAGTGTCAGTTGTTAAATCGACAACAGGAGTCACTGTGCACTTACTCCCCATGTAGGATCTCTGTCCTTAATGTGTTGTACATGTGAATTAATGGTAAAACTAGTCTTCAAACTGTACTTTATACTTTGTGTGTCTGTGTGGGTGCAAACTATTGATATCTTTACTTAGTATATACTAAGTTGATCTTCTGTATATAAAGATGATTAAAAATGAATCTTAATGAAGAATGGGATGGGAGAGGGAGTAGGAGATGGGATGGTTTGTGGGTGGGAGGGTGTTTATGGTGGGAAAACAGCTATAATCCAAAAGTTGTACTTTAAAAGTTTATATTTATTAAAAAAAGTTTAAAAAATAAAAAAAATTTTCACTGAACTAAACATATTTTAATTCCATGAACTTTTTAAGTGTCCCCTTAATTTAATATGTGAGTGCCCAATTTCCTAAATCCATGCTAAAACTTTTGTCTTTGCCCATTTGATAGTTTAAAATTATATCACATCTAAAATATTTTCCCTTTTATTGTTCATTTGGTTGAATGTTTTTATGGGTTTATTTTCCATTTAGTTTTTTCTACTAATTTTTCTTCATGTCTTTTACTTCTCTTTCTATAGGGTACTTGAGTTTTTCTTAGTGACTTTCCAGAACTCTAAAATTCTGTTATTTTAAAGTATGAACTAAGTTACCAAAATATTTTAAATTTTAATGAAGCTGAATAGTCAGTCTCTATAATGTAGCCCTGTTACCATTTCTCAACTCTAATGCTTGGCACAGAGCTATGCATACTCAAGGGGTGACATAAATGCTTTTTAATGAGAGAATGATCCATTATCTAAACATGTCATTGATGTACAGTGTTCGTTACTAAAGCTAAGATGAGAATTTTTAGTCCATTAGGAATTATAATAAGGGAAGTTTTTTTATAATGAATTGTCCCAGGAAAGGTAGCTAGGAAAGAAAAAATAAGCAATATTCCACATATGTGCCTTTACGTTAGCAGAGCCTGACAGAGCACAAATATTACAAATCAAAAGAGAAGCTCAACTCACATTTTTTCCAGACAAAGCAATATTTTATGCATACAAAAATGTAACCAGAAATATCTTTATTGAAGCTTAATGTTTTGTCATGCTTTCTTCTGATCATTTTTTAAAGAAAGAAAACAATGACGGAATAATTAAAGCTCCCCTGCCAAGTGCATACTTTTTTCCAGCTCCCCTCCCTCCCTCTCCAGAGGTAACTACCATTCTGAACGGGGTGCTGACTCTGGGAGTGCCCAGTTTTGTGCTTTTGTGACGCAGACATGTGTCTGTGAGCACCAGGGAGTAGTGTCTCACCCGTGTGAGCCTTTTATAAATGGCATCATGTTATACATTTCCTTAGGCGCACTTCTGCTTCCAGGTTGTGTCTTTGGGATTGGATGGTATCCTATCATCTGGAGACTTCACAACTTGTTATCCACTCTCCCACTCATGGGCACTCCAGGCTTGTGCTGAGGACACTGTTGACCATGTCCCCTTGTGCACTCGGGGGGACTTCTGTAGGGTGGGGATGGAACTGCTGTGTCACAGGTCTGCGGCTCCTTCTTTTCTAGAAAGGCCTGCATTGTTTTAAAGATATGATATAAATCCTGCCCCCACCCCCAACCCAGGACATTCAAATTATGCCAGTTCATATTCTGGGCCACAGATTGTCCTAACGATTTTACATGATTCAACACATCTGATCCTCACCTATTCATTTTACAAATGTGGAAACAGAAATAGAAAGAACTTGGGAGCATCTTTCCCAAGGTCCTACCGCAAGTGACAGATCCTATTCAAACCTACGCAGTGGGGGCGGACTTTAGGCATAGCTAAAGCACACTACTTGGAATGCCTGCATCCCACATCAGAGTCCCGAATCTGTTTCCAACTTCCAACTGAGCTTCCTGCTATATGCACCCTGGGAAGCAGCAGGTGATGGCCCAAGCAATGTGATCCCTGCTACCCATGTGGGAGGCACAGATTGAGTTTCTGACCCCTGGTTTAGGCCTGTTGCAGGCATTTGGGGAGTGAACCAGCAGATGGGAGATGTCTCTCAATCTGTCTATCTCTGTCTCTCTACCTTTCAAATAAATAAAATAAAATACAATCCAGGGAATGTAGTTCTCAAGCCCTATCTCTTTTAATTTGTTGTTGTTGTTTTTAAGATTTATTATTTATTTGACAGTCAGAGTTAGAGAGATCTCCCACCCACTGGCTCACTCCTCAATGGCCGCAATGATCAGGGCTGGGCCAGGCTGAAGCCAGGAGCCGGGAGCTTCTTTGGGGTCGCTCATGTGCATGCAGGGGCCCAAGAACTTGGGCCATCTGCTGCTGCTTTCCCAAACACATTAGGAGAGAGCTGGATCAGAAGTGGAGCAGCCGGGACACGAACTGGTGCCCAAATGGGATACTTGGAGTCCAAGACAATGGCTTTACCCACTATGCCACAATGCTGCCCACACCACTTTATTCTTTTTTTTAAGATTTATTTATTGGGGCTGGCACTATTTGTTTATTTGAAAGGCAGAGTTATAGAGCACTTTATCTTCTAAAGTGGTATTCCTTGATTGTTAACTTATTGGATTGCATTTTTAAATTATAAATTTATTTTAATTTTTTCATTTATTTTAGTTGTGGGATTATATATATATATATATAACATTTATTTATTTGAAAGGCAGAGTTACAGAGGGGCAGAAGCAGAGAGAGAGAGAGGTCTTCCATCTGCTGGGTCACTCTCCAAATGGCTGCAACGGCCAGAGCAGGGCTGATCCAAAGCCAGGAGCCATGAGCTTCTTCCAGGTCTCCCACACAGGTATAGGGGCCCAAGGACTTGGGCCATCTTCTGCTGCTTTCCCAGGCCAGCGCACTGCACCAATCCGAAGCCAGGAGCCAAGTGCTTCCTCCTGGTCTCCCATGCGAGTGCAGAGCCCAAGCACTTGGGCCATCCTCCACTGCCTTCCCGGGCCACAGCAGAGAGCTGGACTGGAAGAGGAGCAACAGGGACAGAATCCAGTGCCCCAACCGGGACTAGAGCCTGGTGTGCTGGCGCCACAGGCAGAGGATTAGCCAAGTGAGCCGTGGCGCCGGCCCCCAAACCCTATCTCTTAACACCAGGCTGGGCTCGTAGTGCTAGAAAGATACTAGCCATGTATGTTTGTAGAAGTATAAAAACACCTGCTGTGTAGCCTACAAGAAACCTCAGAAGAAGAAAACAGCTTTACTAGAATATTGCTTTTCCCATGATTAGGAAGAAGGCCAGATGGTTGCTTAAGTTGTCCAAGGTCCACCAATCAATGACTGGTCCAAGACTAAGTTCCAGGCTCAGGATGCAGTGTGCCAGCCTCACTGTTTGTTTTTAGTGACCCTCCCACTCCTTGCTCTTGCTCTGTCTCCATCTTTGTGTTCATGAAGGCACATTCAACATATCTTCATGCATGTGTAATTTCTTTTAGTCTAGGGTAGATAATTTACAACACAAAGGCCAAATAATTTTTTGGAGGAGTAATGGATATAATCTTGTACATGTACATTTTAATTGCAGCACTTTAATTCCCATTCTAAGTGCCAAACTTTCAGGATTAATTTGTTGCATCTGTTGGTAACACGGTACTCAGTCTTCTGACCAGATTCTCTGCCCAAGGGCCCTCCTTTACTAATGAGTAATCGCTGTCATTTTCAGAGAAAATGCTACCAGTCCAATCATGTTTGAACATTCATCAAAAATGACGCGAGCCCAGTTAGGAGAGACGTTCATGTCCTTAGACTGCAAATAAGGGCACAGAATTAAATCTCCCCAACTATAATTTTCCTGGGGTATTACTTCCATCAGAGTTTGGAAGGGTTGATGATGAAACCATTCATGGCTTTACAGCTCTGTTGATGGGACCGTGTCGTGAGTCAGGCTTACCAAGAGTGGCTGAGCCTTCGTCCAGAGAAGGCAGCGGTGGAAGAGGGAGCTGCTTCAGCGAGAATCCGTTTCTCTTTGTACACACGTCACAGACACACAGCACTGACAAACTAATTACAGCTTTAGCTTGAGTGCTTCCTCTTGCTGCATTTTATTTGCAAACAGCCAATTATTTCCATCCTGCACGCTGAGGGGAAAGAGAAAGAGCCAAACTGGGCTCATCAGTAGTTTCTGGAAAGTCCAGCTGTCCACCTATTTCCCCCATTCTGGTTTTGTTTTTTTCAAGTTGTGTTTCCAGCTTCTCTTCCTTCTCCATCTGGTTTTTATTTCTTGATCTTTAATCTTTCTAACTTTCCCTGGAGCAGTGGTTGGAGTCCCAGGTTGATGTCGTCTTGCCTGTACTGGGCCTGAGCTACTTTGCAGTGTACTGAGAGAAGCAGTCAGCACAGACGGATACCCTGCACCTTCCTTAGGGCTGCACTGCTGCGGATTCTGCTGCACACGTAGAACATCTGTGTGCTGGGCACGGCTAGGTCACGAGGGAGATGGGGTGGCCTGGACAGGCAAACATGACCTGCCCAGGAAGGGTCTTAGGGTTCACTGAGTTAATGAAAGAGAATTTGGCATCATCTGAACCGGAGGAACTGCATGCTAAAGCAAAGGCAAAAACTAGGTTCTAAAGCAGCAACAACAGAAAGAGGCTCAGCAATAGGATTGAAAACCCACACTGAGGGGCAGGCCTTTGATGCTAGCTTCCTTCCAGCGCGGACTCTGAGAGGGCATCGGGGGATGGCTCAAGTAGTTGGGTCCCTGTCACCCATGCGGGAGGTCTGGATCGAGTTCCCAGCTCCTGGCTTGTGTGCCCCAGCCATTGTGGACATTTGGGGAGTGTCTGTTTTTCTTTCTGTCTCTCTTAGATAGATAGATAGATAGATAGAATCCATACTGAGGGGTGAGAATTTGGTCTAATGATTAGGACACCTGCATCCCATATCAGAGTGCCTGGGTTTGATTCTTGGCTCCTGTTCCTGACTCCAGCTTCCTGCCAGTGCAGACCCTGGGAGGCGGCAGGTGATGGCTCAGACAGGCATCCTGGCCCCCACACAGGAGGCCTGGATTGTATTCCCAGTTCTCATTTTCAGTTCTGGTGCGGCCAAGGCCATTGCAGACATTTGAGGAGTGAGCCAGCACAGGGAAGCTCTCTTTCTCTCTGTGTCTCTCAAATCAATCCATCCACCCATCCCATCATGGTGCTAGGCTACCCTTCTCCACTGTGGCACATAAGATGATGAGACTCTCTCACGTGGGAATCTGTGATCCAGACTACTGCCTAAGGTCAAAATATATGATTCAACGTCTCTCCCTCTCCCGTGCCTGTGACCTGTGATAGAATGAAGAGACCCGGAAAAGCCCTAGATTATCTCGAGTTTCCTTATAGCAGAATTAGTTCATCATATTCTTTCTGGATCATTCTGTTTTCAGATCGGGGGTGGAAAGGCATGGTCTAAGGGCCAAGTCCAGTCTGATGTTTCCCGTTTTTGTAAATAAAGTTTCATTGTAACACAGCCACCCCCTATTTAGAAGTAGTGTGTGGGCACTTTTGTGATACAATGCCAGAGTTCCCTAAGTGGTTCAGTGGAAACCATATCATTTTTTTTTTTTTTTAATTTTTGACAGGCAGAGTGGACAGTGAGAGAGAGAGAGAGACAGAGAGAAAGGTCTTCCTTTGCTGTTGGTTCACCCTCCAATGGCCGCCGCAGCTGCGGCCGGTGCACCGCGCTGATCCGATGGCAGGAGCCAGGTACTTATCCTGGTCTCCCATGGGGTACAGGGCCCAAGCACTTGGGCCATCCTCCACTGCACTCCCTGGCCACAGCAGAGAGTTGGCCTGGAAGAGGGGCAACCGGGACAGAATCCGGCGCCCTGACCGGGACTAGAACCCGGTGTGCCGGCGCCGCAAGGTGGAGGACTAGCCTATAGAGCCATGGCGCCGGCCTGAAACCATATCATTTTTAAAATTTCCCTTTAAAAGCATTTATTTTTAGTTGATAAATAATAGTTTTATACATCATATAACAGTTGGATATATATAATATGTATATATGTATATGATATATCTCCTGGGATGCAGTGGGATGTTATGATGCATGTGTATATTGTGGGTGATTAAATCAGACTGGTTAGCATATTCATCGCTTCACATACTTATCATTTCTTTGTGATGAGAACAGTTAAATCCCACTCTCTAAGCAGTTTTGAAGTAGACGATATTCCTAACTCAAGTCACCATAATGCGTAACTGATCACCAGCGTTTATTTTTCCTCACTGAAACCTTGTACCCTTTGAGTCACAAGAGACCACAGTATTTCAGTACTTCGCTGCCTTTAGAGTGCAGAGAACAACACACTTCAGGTCATTCCAGTGCGGAGGGTTCTTGAGGAGGGGTTTGGTAAAGCAAAGTGTGAGCAGAGGGTTTGCATTTCGTAAAAGACATCCAGCCAACACGGACGGATGCCTGCTAACTGCTAACCTGTTCTGCCATGGAGCCGTGGAGTGTGTGTGTGTGTGTATGTGTATGTGTGTGTATTTGTGTGTGTGTGATTGCACACACTGCTTTAGGAGGCACCAGAACTAGAAAAGAACTTACTTCTAGACGCGTCCCACACTCAGAACAGGAGAAACAAAGACCAAGGCCCCTGCCTCTGGGAAGCGGAGACGGATATGCAAACAATGACCAAGACTCAGTGTCCCAGGGGGAGCCGTTTACAGTGGGGGGGGGGGGCAGCTGGCTGTGCCCCCGCGCGCCGGGGAAGGCCTGGCACGGCCGTCTGCCGCAGGGCTGCTGTTGCTCTCAGGCAGCAAAGTGATGCACACTGAGAGCCTGTCCAGTCACAGAGGGCCTGAGGCCCCCGAGGGCCTCTCTCGCGGCTCCGCAGACCTGGAAGATAAAGTACCCTTCCCTGAGTTCCTCAGTTGCCGGCAGTGTCTGGGGCTCCAGAAACCTAGGGGCGCGGTGCACTAACTCTGGGTTCTGCTCCCAGGCGAGGCATCTCAGTTCTCCAGTCTCACGGCCGTGCAGCTCCGGGACGGATGTGTGCAGGGCATGCGCAGTGGCAGCTGTCAGCGGAAGGGCGCTGAGAAACCCACTGCGGAAGAAAGAAATCCACGTCCATTCGCACTCCAGTTCCCTTTGAGCTGCTGAAGTCTTGACTAAGACGGAGCCGGGCCTCGCAAGGCCGCTGCCCCGAGACTCCCACGCAGCTCACGGCTCTGTGCTGCGGTTTTCATCGCCTTGGTGGTCTCTGAGGCCCTGCATTCGTGGACAGGACGAGTTCTCAGGGCATACAGGGTGCAGATATACTTACATGTTCACTCTCGCTCCAAGAGTGAAGACGGGAGGTGGGACTGGTACTCGCGGAAGGATTTGCTTTGCTTTGCGTGTCCGCTTTGTGGCCCCGGAGCACCACTGAGAGCGGGTGCCTACCTCTGGGGACGCAGGGCGCGGAGACCCGGGGAAGGAAGTTGTGACACACACCTCTGACGCTTCTCCCTTGTCAGGGACTAAAGTGAAGCTCCCGCCTGTTTTAACGGAAAGTGCGTGGCCGCTTCCAGGCACTTGTTGCACTGCTTAGAGCTGCAGCCCGCAGGAAGGAGGGAGGGCGGGAATGGCTCACAGCAGTGGTCCTGCTGGTGGCATCTTCATCCTGTGTTCCTTGGCCCCTACAGGCTTAGGGAGGGTGGCCAGCGCTAGCTGGCGGCTTTCTAGTGCCAGTGCCCTTGCTAATCAGCACTTTACCTGAACTCTTAGTTTGTGCTCAGAAGGACCGTCCCAGGAAAGTGAAGCACAGAAAGTGAAATTAGGGGCCAGCATTTGCCCTGGCGGTTAAGAAGCTGCTGGGACACCCGCATCCCATGTTGGAGTGCCTGGGTTCAGGCCACAGCCCTGCTCCCTGTTCCACCTTCCCGCTGATGCGCACCGCGGGGAGACAGCGTGTGATGGCTCCAGTGGTTGAGCCCCACCACCCTCCTGGGAGACCTGGATTGAGAGCCAGGATTGTGGTGTCAGCCTGGCTCAGCCCCAGCTGTTGCAGATACTTGGGGAGTAAACCAGCAGATGGAGGATCTCTCTCAGACCTCTCTCTGCACCCACCCCCTTCCACTCCGCCTTTCAAACAAATAAAAAGCGCCCTCTACCCTGGCCTTCTTAGGTGCTCTTCCCACAGGAGAGCCTGCTTCTTCCATAGACCCGGGGAAAGAGGCAGGAGAATAAGAGGGGTCCCAGTGCTCAGCCCGTTTCGTGGCCCACCTTCTCCAGGCCTCACACTTGTCCCACCAGGTAGGGATGATTCCTCCTGTCCTATAGGGGGGACAACTGGCACTTAGGAAGTTAAGCAATTTCCAGCTCTCATGTCTAAGAAACGATGGAGTCAGGATTCGTGAGCCGCCATGGCAGACCGTAAAACATAGGGGAGCCCCTTGGCATCTTGTGTCTCCCAGGGATGCACAAGTTTTTATTTTTCCCTTCCTGACAGCATGAGAGCTGCATGCTATGGAGAAGCAAAGCTGTGGGCATGTGTCTGTGCACATGTGCACGTGTGTGCATGCATCTGTGTGGGCATAAGGTGTCCAGCACAGGGCATTTCTCCCTGGACTGTGGTTGCGGTACTCGTGTCACAAGACAAACAAGGAAGGCCTCTGATACCTATTTGAGCCCATCAGAAGGGTATCAGGCCTCTGGTCCAGGAGCAGAGTTGCAGCAGCTGTGGCCCAGAGCAAAAGGACAGGGCTGGAAGCAACATGAGCCCAGGGCTGCAGGGAACCTGCGTCATCACCCCATTCCTTCCTCCTGGGAGTCTTATTGCTGTTTCCCCAGTGAGAGATAGGGAAAGTGCTGGCGAACCACAGAGGGGAAAGGCAGCTTGGTGCCCAAGCAGGAGCCCCTCACCCTGCACTGGGGTGTGCCTGAAGGCAGCGGGGTTAGGGAGATTCTGTCAGCTGCAGAGGGAGGATGGAGAGCAACTGCAGAGCGACTGTCTTTGGGGTTTTCTGCCCAGCTACCTTGAGACTCCGGCTGTAGTTTTCTTTGTTCAATTTCCTTCCGATCTCAACACATTCCTTTAACATGGAGCTATTCATAACCCTCTGAGGTCGTCAGCTCCTTGGGCATCTGTGGGGTCCTGGCAGAAGGCAGATGGCACACTCTGTTTGATGAGCAGTGTTTGAAGAAGACATTCACCCAGTAGGAGCAGGTGCAGAGGAGCCGCCACGTGGGGTGTTCCCTGAGCCAGGAACTGCAGGGCTCCTCCCAGCCCCAGGGCAGGCCTGAGGGTCAAGGACAAGGAGCCCTTACCAACCCAGAGAGGGAAGACCCCTTCCTGGAGCCGGGGGCCGCATCTGAGAGGCGGAGCCAGCCTCCAGTGGCCTCCAGGGGGCCAAATGCCCTGGCCTCGCCCACATCCTTCTGAGCTGAGCTCATCCCGAACCAGAAGGAAGTCTGTCGAGGCAGCTTGCATCAGTCTGCTGCTGGCACAGAGCAGGGCAGACAGAGTGAGGAGTGGGCCTGGCCGGGCCAGCGAAGACCCCCCGCACAGGCATCTCATGAAAACAATGGAACTCGGCGTGTGCCCTCGGTGTGTGCCCTCGGGGCTTTTGTACACCCCCTTTCAGCCCCACTCTGGACCTCAGCGGGGACAGTCCCTGATGCAGATGGCGGGAGGTGTGTTTCTCTCTAGATAAACATCCTTGGGTCGGTGCTGTCCTTGAAGTCAGTAACAGCTGAGGCAACAAATGGCTGCTCTGGGTACCAGCTCAGATGTACAGCATGCAGACATTGGGTTGCTCTTCTTGTTTCTTTGTAACAAAGAAATAAATAAGCCTGGAAGACAAAGCGCTGGGAGGAGCAGCCTCGGGCCCTAAGTGGCTTTCAAGGAGTCTTGTTGAGGATCGTGGCTGTTGAAAGGGGAGTGTGTGGCTGGCCTGTGCAAGGTCAGAGCAGTCAACCCCAGGGAGATGCGGAGGTTTTCAGCTAGAACCGGTTTCCTCCCCGCATGAAAGGTGCGTGTGTGAGCAGCTGTGAGGATCTTGACTCCAGTACCAATTGTCTTGTCTCATAAATGCGTTAGAAGCTCTCCGGCTCCTTAAGTGACTGCCTCTCCTTTCAGGAGAAGGGTTTGTCTAAGCCTCATTCCGTTTTGCAATCACCCAGGTAATAAAATCACTCCCAGTCTTGGGCACAGCCACAGATCATCCTGTTTAAGATGGTGAAAACGGCTGCTTTTGTTCCAAAGCCATCAGGATGGGAG
This sequence comes from Oryctolagus cuniculus, assembly GCF_964237555.1. NCBI lineage: Eukaryota > Metazoa > Chordata > Mammalia > Lagomorpha > Leporidae > Oryctolagus > Oryctolagus cuniculus. Next base: position 65,445,094 of record NC_091444.1, read on the forward strand.
CTATGGAGCCTTGGCCTTGGATGATTGGGATTATCCAAAAATTCAGCAGCATGCTAACCTTTTTGAGCCTTCCACAATAAAATCATTTAGGTTAAACGGTTGAGATTTACCCCACCCATTTGTGGAATGAAAGCATGAAGGGAGAGGTGGTGGTGGAGGAGATGCAAATGCTGTTGACTGTGTTGCAGTTTGCTGGAGCGCCTTGTATGGCAGTGCCCAGCCTGCTTCATTTCCTAAAGAGGCTGGTTTGGGTTTCCCTGAGGGTTTGAGAAGAAAATCTGATTCTTGAGAGAAGGGTTTGCTTCCGTGGACGGAGCATATGGAGTGGCTGCACACAGAGCCCTGCATCTCCCTCTGCTCTTCCCCGTGGCTGGCTCCAAGGTGGAAACCCCTGGATCTGAATGCCCACGAGACCCCAGCAGGCTGGTGTCTGATTCCTGGCTGGCCACGCCTCTCCTACCCGTGGCCCCTTCCCTTTAGTGCTGTGTTTGCTGCAGGACCTTGCAGAGATGTGAGGACCAGGTTGAAGACCTGCAGACATTTGCCCTTTGACGTATAGCCACCCATACATCTGCACTTTCCCAGCAAGTAGGGTGGGGCTGGGAGTGGGGGGTGGGTAGCACCAATGCAGAATTCTTTACATTTCTTTCTGAGGATATGGAATCATCAGAAACTTCCAAGTCCGTTTCATTTCTATCTGTCCTTTTTCTTCATCCTAAGAATGTTTCTAACTTCCGTGAAGACCCTTGTCCTCGTGATTCTCAGATGGAAGGCAGTTCTGGGGAGTTAGCATGCACCACCTGTCCTTGGTTACTGATGGCAAACCAAGCAGGAAGTCACTGGCTCCAAGAAGGCAGTGCGGGGGTGGGGGTATCTTTCCCAGACACCCCAGTGCTTCTGGGACTCACTTCCCTTGCTCTCATCACAAAAGCGGTAATTACCTTATTTCAACACCTTTTAAATAAAGCAGGTAGCACCCTATCCGTACAGTAATACTTCAGTCTCCTAAGAGTGGAACCATTGCAACGTGTCCCAGGAGTCACACACCATTTTTATGAAAACCTGATGAGGTTGGAGAAAAGAATGGAAAAATAAGAAAGCCTTTGCTGAAAAGAAGGGAGTTATTTGCCAAAAGAGAGAATTCAGGCTTAGAAAGTTACTGTCTGAAATAGTTAACATCTTAACGAAAGAGTGAGAGCGAGAGTGAGAGCAGGAGAGAGAGAGAGATCCTTGTTATTGGGTTGAGTGACGTTTCTCTTTATTAAAAAGTTATAAAGTCTGGCAATAGAACTGCCAATAAAAGCTCAGTTTTGTGGGTTATCTTTTTTTTGTTGTTGTTTGCTATGTTCTTTCAGCAGTTTGCATCTGGACCATTAAATTAAAGGTTCTTGCAAGGGAAAGATTCTTATTGCTTTAGCAAGTGAGACTACTTGTATTTTAAAGTATTTATTGTACAATATAAATACCAATATTATGTGTGTGTACACGAAGACTGCATGGATAAATCTAGATAGGCACACACACATTCTGTGTATATATTTTCAAATGTGTACATTCACTCTGTTTATTTGCATCTGTGTTTTTGTTGTGCTTTTTTGTTTTTCCACCTCAGCTGGGGTAGAGAGAGAAGAGCTGCACTGTAACAGGTTTTCCCCAGCGGGTGGTAAACAAGAGGCTCTGGCTGCTCCTTGAGTGACCTCCCTTCTCCTCGACCAGCGACCAGCGCAGCCGCCTGTGGCTGAGCGCTAGCCCCTACCCCTGGGCTTTCTGCTGTGCCCAGGTGTTGTGGCCCACGAGAGCCTTTTCCCAAGGCAAGGTTGATCACCCTGGCTTCAGAGCACCTTGCCTCTCATCCTAATTAAAATCTAGCTCTACTGTGAAGGCGATTTTCGTGGTTCAGTTTTCTTTAGTGATATCTGCTTAAAAAAAAAAAAAAAAAAAAAAAAACAAAAACAGAAAAGGGTGGGTTGGGGGTAGCAGAAGTGATTGGCCTGGTCTTCAGGAGTTTGGCAGGTGTTGTTGATATTCCTTACCTGTAGTGAGAGCTCTCATGTTTGATCAGACTTAGCCATTATTCCAGAATGAAACTATGCCTTTTATGGTTCCCCAAAGTACAGCAGGGGCTATGTGCAGTTGGGAATATCTGGTAGTGTCTTCAAGTGACTTTTATTTTGCCCAAGCCTCTAAATATTGCCACGCACCTTTGTGAAAATGTGTATTTCTGTCTGTCTGTGATTGAATGGAATTGTCACCATGAATGTTACTTAAATCGACAACCTGGAGCCCTATTTCAATACATCCCAAACCCAGTTAATCAATGAACAAGTAATTGAATTTGATCAAACGATGAATCATTGTAGGCACTGTCTACCCGCATTATGTAGAGCTCTGTGCTTCACTCTGTGAGGGAAATAAAATCTAGTCCTGCATTTTTAGGAGTTCGAGGTCTCATTGCATAGAATAAGATCTGCCAGTTACAGAGATGCAAAGGGTAGTCCATAGGCACACAACATAGGAGTAGACTGGAAGGGAATTCTGTAGGAGCTCAAGGGAGCTAGATGCCATAGTGGAGCTGAGTCGGGGAGAGTCTTTAGAGAAGTAATAGGGTTTGACTTGGGCCTTTAAGGAAGCAGTAGCATTAGGAGGGGGAGAAGGGTGAGAAAGGTCCAGGCCCCACCCCAGGTCATGCACAGTTTGGATTGTTCAGCCCAGGGCACTATGCTGGGAGAGTGAGTCTGGCCGAAAGGTAACATTGACCCCTAGGCTTGGATCTTGTGGACAGAGAGTTCTCAGAAGGGCTCTCAGTACTGAGGGCCTGGTGGGGCTTAATTAATGCATGAGGCAGAGGGAGATGAACCAGCCAGAGCGATGGTCCAGATTGGAGTCCCTGAGAGTCTGGAGCCTGCAGATATGAAAAGGAAACCATGGGTCCAGGAAGAATGGGAGAGGGATGGCTTGGGAAAAACCACTGTGTTGTGAAGTGCAGTGTCGCTTGTCCCCAGTGCTCTCTCTTGGTCTCCTTAAGCACAAGGTGGCCATCCTGATGGGTTTTGTGGTTTCCTGCCTATTGGTTCATAATCTAAAATCATCTCTACATAGCTTTCAGATGTTCATTAGTATTGAGAACAATTTCCTATGGTGTCCTTCTCCCCCTACCCTGTCCTGTCCCATTTTCCTCAAGCTCAAAGTCCCATCACAGAAATGTGTGTAGCCTCCCCCACCCCCAAACACACATATCCCCCAAATTCACAAATATTTAATTGCAGTATGCAAAATGTCACAGTGTTTCCATGTAACTGCCACACATCCTCCTGCATACTTTAAATCATCTCTAGACTACTTGTTTTAACGCTCACTATAAGTGCTAGGTAAATAACTGCTGGACTGTATCGTTTAGGAAGTAATGACAAGAAAAAGAAACGTGTGTGCACGCTCAGTACAGATGCAATGTATTTATCCGAGTATTTTGCATCCAAGGTTGGCTGCATCTGTGGACAGGGAACCCGTGGGCAGAGAGAGCAAGCAGACTGTGCTTGTTAGTGACTGCTTGTCAGAAAGATCTCTGTATCCCTTAGGGCTGTGTTTAGCTTTTTTTTCCCTCTGAATACATAATGCCATATTAATTATTTAATTCAACAAATATTTATTGAGTCCATACTGCTGTGCTTCGCATAACTCCAGGTGCTTTGGGCACAGTGGAACAATCTAGACAGGCCTCCTGCTCTCATAGAGCTTACCTTCTTGCTAGGGGACACAGAGAATCAATGAACAGAAAGTATCTGCTGGTCAGAAAGCTAGGAGAGCTTAGCCAGGCCCAGGGCAACCCAGGCACAGCCCCACCCATGTGAGATGTGCGGACCTGCAGAGAGGCACTCGGGATGCATTTATTGAGCAAATAAATGAGTCGGTGGACGTATTTACTAACCTGGTTGTAAAGCCTTCACCAGCGGGCTGTGGCTCTCAGAAGTTTATTATGCTACTAGCAGTGATTTTATGCAGGGCTTTCTTTCCAAGGAGGTTTGCTAGATGCCTTTGTTCCCGAGCTGATGCTCTTGCTCTGGGCTCGCTTCTCCCTCTTGCCCTCAGATCGGTCAGTTCCTCCTTACCAGGCAACCTTCCTGACCCCCTTCCCTGTGGCCAGGTATGGATCCACAAGGCCTGCCTCTGTCTCCAAACTGTGGGCTCTTCCCGTATGGGCGCAGGGTCTAATGCAGCCAGGAGGCAATTGCACAAGAACTATTTCCTGTTGAGATGATAACCACTGAGCGTTCCCGTTGGCTCTGTGCATAGAGCAGGGTGATGTCCCTGAGGCCTCTGCTCCCAGCCCTCACACTGGGAACGATATGAGAACAGTGATGACCCAAGAGGGTCATACCCCATGGAGACCAGAACCGGGCATGAACAGCTGGATCTCTGGACTTCTTTGGCTTGCTCAAGGAAGACCACTCACAAAAGTGGACAGTTATCTGGTCCTTAAACCCCTCTAGTCTTTACTGCTAGGTGCAACCCATTTGTTATGGAGGGCTGGGGTGAAAATTTTTTTAGCTTCTTTTATGTAATAGTTTTGACAGTTTTCAGTTTTTAAGTTGATGTATTTGATTTGCCTAAAAGCTTTAAATATTTTGTGATCTTGATGTGATATGTGGAAGGCCCTGGAATTTATGATTGATGCCTGTCACTGTCATTTGAATGAGTCGGCGATGCTCCTGACGTGGTGGAAGTCCAAGAGCTGTGCTCTGTCAGTGGAGGAGGGAGAGCCTGTCTTACTCAGTGACTTGGATCTTGCAATTAATCCATTCTTAATGAGGGCAAGGGAAGAAGGAAATTAAAACAAAACAGTGAGTTAAACATTCCATAATGCCAGCAGTTGCTATTAATACCTTGGTATATAGCTCTAAATAGTACATATTTCTTTCTTAACGTTCACAACAAATAGGATCGCACTGCCAGTTTTGTCACTCACAGTGAATTTCCAGTAGATCCGTGTTCTTCAGACTGCGTTCTGAGGAGTGACAGGATTTGCCCAGCCCTAGACAGCTGGGACTCCACAAAGGGGAAGGAAGGGAGCTGGCTTGGCTGTTCCTCCTCAGTGCAACTCCGTTCTTATGTTTGTGACAGGATTTCACTGCTCGTATAAAAGCTTGTAGCCGGGTCACAGTGCACCGACTGCAGTACACCCACTCCAGCAGCAACACTTGGCCCCCGTCAGATTGACAGTGATGGCAACACTCTGCTCAGGTACCCTTGCACATGCGCTGAAGATTTGCTGCAGGGCACAGGAGCAGCCATCTGCTGGCCCTGCTGAGACGGGGCCATCTCCACCTCTTAGGCAGTGGACCCTCTGCTGACTTCCGACGGATGGGAATGAGGCCATTCTGAGTGTCTGTTGCACAGTTATTTCCGGCCCCAGCTCTGCTGAGGGCAGACGTGGTTGGCTACTAAGTGTTGACAGAGCAGGGTACCACTGTCTAGGGGGTAGCTGGTGGTACCACTTATGCCACTAGTCAATCTTTTGTTGTTTAAAGATTTGTTTATTTATTTGAAAGTCAGAGTTACACAGAGAGGGGAGAGGGAGAGGGAGAGAGGGAGAGAGAGAGAGAGACAGAGAGAGAGAGGTTTTCCATCCGATGGTTCATTCCCCAATTGGCTGCAATGGTCGGAGCTGTGCAGATCCGAAGCCAGGAGCCAAGAGCCTCTTCTGGGTCTCCCACACGGGTGCAGGGGCCCAAGGACTTGGGCCATCTTCTACTGCTTTCCCAGGCCATAGCAGAGAGCTGGATCGGAAGTGGAGCAGCCAGGACTCGAACTGGTGCCCATATGGGATGCCGGTGCTTCAGGCCAGGGCATTAACTCGCTGTGCCACAGTGCTGGCCCCAATCTTTTTTCTTTTAAAGATTTACTTATTTAATTGAAAGAGTTACAGAGAGAGAGGAAGAGAGAGAGAGAGAGAGAGAGAGAGAGAGAGAGAGATCTCATCCACTGGTTCACTCCCTAATGGCTTCAATGGCCAGGCCAAAGCCAAGAGCCAGAAACTTTATCCAGGTCTCCCACAAGGATGCACTCGGTCTATCTTCTGCTGCTTTTTCAGGTCATTAGCAAGGAGCTGGATTGGAAATAGAGCAGCTGGGACTCGAACTTGTACCATAGGGGATGTCTGCATCACAGGCAGTGGCTTAACCTTCTTACTGTGAGCCCTGGCTGGCGTGAGAAGGTCATTGGGTGTGTGAGAGTAAAAGCTAGTGAGAGGAACAGGAGAAAATATACACAAATCGTATCTGAAAAATATCCCCCACTGGTGGGGATGTAAAATGGCTCAATCACTGTGGGCTGGGACTGGGGCAGTCTGAAGCCAGGAACCAGGAGCTTTTGGGTCTCCCACACGGGCGCAGGGCCCCAAGGACTTGGGCCATCTTCTACTGCCTTCCCAGGCCATAGCAGAGAGCTGGATGTGAAGTGGAGCAGCCGGGACTTGAACCGGTGCCCATATGGGATGCTGGCACTGCAGGCAGCAGCTTTACCTGCTATGCCACAACACCGGCCCCTGCTGTGTACTTTAAAATGATGAACTTTGTGTTATGCGAGTTCTGTCTCAATATTAAATTTTAAAAAATCAACGAAAGGCAAGTTTACATCGTTCTTGGCCCCTAAAATAGCTTTACAAGACTCTCTTAGGCTGTGTCAATGGAACGGCAAACACACAGTGGGTGTAAGTGGTACATATACAGCTCCCTGATTCAGAAAGGAGACAGAGAAGTTGTGAGGAGGCCTCTGGGAAAAACAGGCACAAATGCTCTCCCTGGCTAAGTGTCTTGGTGAGCATAGCTTGAGAGATGTAAGAGGAGTGGGCACCTCAAAGGGGTGTGGGAAATGAGGGCTCCAGGAGTGAGCCAGGAAAATAAAGAGTTTAGCAAGGCCGGCGCCGCGGCTCACTAGGCTAATCCTCCGCCTAGCGGCGCCGGCACACCGGGTTCTAGTCCCGGTCGGGGCGCCGGATTCTGTCCCGGTTGCCCCTCTTCCAGGCCAGCCCTCTGCTGTGGCCAGGGAGTGCAGTGGAGGATGGCCCAGGTGCTTGGGCCCTGCACCCCATGGGAGACCAGGAAAAGCACCTGGCTCCTGGCTCCTGCCATTGGATCAGCGCGGTGCGCCGGTCGCAGCGCGCCGGCCGCGGCGGCCATTGGAGGGTGAACCAACGGCAAAGGAAGACCTTTCTCTCTGTCTCTCTCTCTCACTGTCCACTCTGCCTGTCAAAATAAAAAAAAAAAAAAAAAAAAAAAGAGTTTAGCAAGCTTTGTAAAAATTAAACTGCACAACCAGAGCTGCTTTGCGGAGTTTATCTTTCCATTATGTAGGATTCGAAACGTGTGCTCGCTGCTTTCTCTTCACTCAGTCCCATTTCTTTTTTCTGAGTAGAAAACACTTTGTTCTAAGTTCTGACGCAGAGGATACATTTTTGAAGCTCAAGACACAGCATTCATTCTTTCATTCATTCATCCACTAAGCAAATCCTTTTGGAGCAGCTGCTGTGTGTTGTGTGTGTCCGGTGCTGTTCCAGGCGTGTGGGACACTCTAGAGAATGAAGACCAAGATTCCTACCCTCAAGGGGCTTACGATGCAGTGTGGGGTGGGAATGGGATGGGCGCGGACAGATCATAAACCACAAACACAAGCAGTAAGTCAGTGATGTAGTGGGTTGGAAAATCACAGATGCTCAGGGACCCAAAGGAATGGTAGAGGTGTCTGGAGTGGAGTGATGCAGGTCGGGGAGTAAGTAAAGTCACCAGCACCCATCAGAAAGGTGAGATTGTTCTTGAGCAGAGACATAAAGGAGGTGAGGGGCCGCAGAGCAGGTGCTGGGCTGTCTGCGAGGGGAAGGCAGCTCCAGCAGAGGGAGGTTCAGGTCAGTGAGGGAGAGCAGGCGTGTGGGCCTCAAGGAACAGCAAGGAGGCCAGCGGCTGGAAAAGAGACTGAGGCCGCACGGGAGGGGAGGAAGTTGGAAAGGCTCAGGAGGGTTCAATGATGTCGGACCTGGAGGCCATCGTAAGGGGCGTGGCCTTAAAAAATAAAATAAAATTAATTAATTCACCTAAGATTCACCCCTTTAAATTGTATAATTTTCTGATTTTTAGTATATTCACAGAGATAGGTGATATCACTGCCGTGATTCTAGAACACACACTCCTGCTCTTAGCCCCTGGCAGCTGCTGACCTACTTGCGGCTGTGGGTTTGCCCATCCTGGACATTGCTATTAATGGAATTGGTAGTATGTGGGCTCCTAGGTCAGATTTCTTTCATGTAATATAATGTTTGCAGCATCCATCCATGTGGTAGCATGTGTTATTATTACTTCACTTCCCTTTATGGCTGAATAATATTCTGTTGTATGGATAATATAACACTTTGTTTATGCATTGGACATTTGGGTTGTTTCCTCTTTCTATTGTGATTGATTCTGCTGTAAACATTCAGGTTCAAGTTTTTGAGTGGGTGAATGTTTTTAATTCCTGGGTATATGCCTAGGAAGCACTGCAACTTTTTCTTTCTAAGTGAAATGGGGAGCTAATGCAGGGTTTGCTTGTTTTTTTTTTTTTTTTTTTTTTGACGTGATCTAACTTAGATTTAAGCTTTTTGTTTGTATTTATTTGAAAGTCAGAGAAAGGTCTTACATCTACTGGTTCATTCCCTCAAACGCCCACAACAGCCAGGGTTAGGCCAGGCCAAAGCCAGGAGCCTGAAATTTTAAACCTGAGTCTCCCATTTGGATGGTGGGGACCCAAGTACTTGAACCATCACCTGCTGCCACCCAGGGTGTGCATTTGCAGGAAGCTGGAATCAGAAGCAGAGCTGGCAGTGGAACCCAGGTACTCCAATGAGGAATGCAGGCATGCTAAGCTGCATCTTTACTGCTAAGGCAAATGCCTGCCTGTGACGTGCATTTTAAAAGGATCCCCCGGCCGTTGAGAATGGATTGTGAATGCACAGTCAGAAGAAAGCAAGCGTCCACTTAGGGGATGATTGCAGTGATTGGGTGAGAGGTAGTGGTCGCTCAGATCAGGGCCGAAGTGGTGAAGGTGCTGAGGAATGGTAAGATTCTGCACATGCTTTGAAATTTCTGTCCAGTGTGGGAGAAAGTGAGGATATAGGGGGAATTCCAAAAACGGCTAGAGGGCTGGAGCATCCATTAGGTGAGATGGGAAAGACACACGGAGGCAGCTCGGGGCTTCAGTTTGGATCTGCCGAAGTTCAAGTGAGCATCCGACATTGGCGAGGAGACGTCAGGCAGACAGTTGGATAAATGAGTCTGGAGTTCAGGAAACAGTCTGGGCTGGAGATATAAATTTGGGAGTCATTGTCATATACATGGTATTTAAAACCAGGAGGCTGAGCAAGATCACCAGGGTTCTCATTTATTTGAAGGATAAAACCACATAAATGTGGATGGAGAGTGGTAATATTTTCTATTTATTGAGTTCCAACAATGAGCTCATGTTATAACTGAAAACACACATCACAGATAAGCTTCTCTACAAATATATATTTCACCATGGCTGAGCTAAAGGGCCCCAGAGTGCATATGTGTATATATATATACATATATATATATATATATGCAGAAGGCATTTATTAATATCTTAAGGACACAGGCACCAATAGTGTGTAACGTCTCTTTTAGCGCATGCGTTTTCCAGTTGTACTTTCTGGGCTTTTCTTGTTACTGCTTTTTTGTTCTCATACACTGCAGCTGTGATCAGGATGCTCCGGCACAGGGAAGGCTGTTGGTTGAAGCACTTGCCACGAGAAGGTGGTCACTTTACCTAACCAGACTACTTTGCATTGCTTCCACACAGGCAGCAAAGGAGCTTGACAGGGGTGATAGAAAGCAGTCCCTTCATAATGAAGTAGGAAGAAGAAAATAATTTCAAGAAAGAAACAATAAAAGTAGGATGCTGACCGGCCCAGAAGCCATGTCAGTAGAACTCATCACGATCCAGGTGTGTGTGGGGGGGGGTGGGGGGGGTCGGCCAGAAGGAGAGGAAGGGGAAAAGACCAAGGGCGCTGGTCCATTGTTTGGAAGGGCACAGGCTGCTTTTGTGTTGCTGTGGATAGAACTGGAATGGATGGGAAAGGCTTGTGATCGGCAAATTTCATTTAAGTAAGAATCAACTGTTGAATGAAGTGGCAAAACCATGTGCAGCACAGGACTGGGCCTGGTGCACTGCCCACGATATTGATACCATGCAGAAGCAGAGTGGTCCACGGCCGGGGGCGTGGCAGAGGGTGTCCGCGCCAGACTAAGACTCCGTGTGCTCTGCCACCTCAAGGGTCCCATTATTCTCAGGATGTTTTACAAAAGATGGATGGGGGCCGGCGCCATGGCGTAGCAGGTTAAAGCTGCCACCTGCAGCTCTGGCATCCCGTATGGGCGCCAGTTCGAGACCCGGCTGCTCCACTTCCAATCCAGCTCTCTGCTATGGCCTGGGAAAGCAGTGGAACTTGGCCCAAGTCCTTGGGCCCCCACACCCATATGGGAGACCCAGAAGAAGCTCCTGGCTCCTGTGTTCGGATTGGCCCAGCTCTAGCTATTGTGACCATTTGGGGAGTGAACCAGTGGATGGAAGACCTCTCTCTCTCTCTCTCTCTCTCTCTCTCTCTCTCTCTCCACCTCTTTCTGTAACCTTTCAAATAAATAAAATAAATTTTAAATAAAGATGGATGGACTTGCAACAGACATCTGAGGGCTTCTGCACTTCTGTGACATCAACACGATTGGTCCAGCCTGGCATCACGTACCCAGCACATGTAGGGTTTTAGCATCGCACCACACATTCCAGGAGTTAGAGCTGGGAGAGGGATCAGGTGAGCAGCCTGAGGTTGTGCTGGCTGTGCACTTGGCCCTGAATTGTTCTTCATTCTGTAGGAACTCGGGATTCTTTATTTATTTATCATATATGTTCCAAGTGCTAAAGTAGGTTAATCCTAATACTTTCAGAGATTGAAAAAAAAAAAACAGAAATGTTTAAGGGATGGATAAAAACCCTTGGAATCATTAAATAGACTCTGAGAAAAAGAGCACAGAGGCCACCTAATCTCATTTTATAGACTAGGAGGCCCCAAGTTCCAGACAGTGGTCACCCGAGGTCGGTGAGTTGATTCCAACCTTCTCTCCTTATTCTCCTCTCCAGTCCCCTTTCATCAGTCCATGGCTTGTATTGTATTTAAGATTCGGCACCAGTTACAATGGGAGAAGTCCTTATGGCGTGCCAGGCATTGTGCTGGCCTTGGTTGCGCGTGCATTTTCTTGTTTAAAATATTGCCCATAAGTGCTGTCGTTGGCATATTTATCCTTAGAAAGAAGCACCTGTCTGGAACTAAGGGCAGGCCACATGGCTTTTCTCTTACCTTCACTGCGGTGTGGCTTTCTCCATCACGGGTGGCTGGCAAAGGCCCTCCCGACAGCTCCGTGGCCCTCTCTGGGCTCAGAGAAGGCACGCGCTGCCAGCCCAGCAGGCACGTGAACTGTTTCAGGTTCTGTTCCCATGTTTCAGTCGATCTGGAGAGCAGTGGAGCTCCTGAAACATTGTGAAGCTCAGATGCACTGTGAAAAGGACAGTATACGGTTTCAGGCTTCTGTAATCGAACTGCTCCCCGGCGGGGAGCCAGCATGGTGGCTGCAAAGTCATCATTAAGGGGGAAAACGCTATGTGTGTGCCAGCATCACACGGGGCCCTGGTCTGTGCTCCACAGGCAGAGGGGAGGCGTGGTCCTGATCCCAGGCCTTCGATCTTCCTACACGAAGCTAATATGTGAGAATTCTTTCTTCCCCGAGTGCCAGACCTCCTGTCAACTCACTGTAAAGACAGACGATATTTCCTTTCTCAACAAGTGAGGACAGATGTGGCCAAGCGTTGATTATTATTGTACGAGATGAATACAGATGTTATCATTACTGAGCGTGAAGCTTTGTTTATTTCTTACGAATTCCCCCAGAGTGTTGAGGCTGGGAGTCTCGCCCGCAGACCTTGCTCCTCGTCCCCTACCCCTCTGAGCAGCCCGAGGTTGAGGTGACAGCGTGTTGCAGCCCTCGTCCCTTTTACCAGTGGCACGGTAGCATCTACCCAAAGCCCGCCCCTCTGGGAACTGGGAATACTTTTGCTGTCCTGGCGGATGAGGCCCAGAGCCCACGAAGAGAAAAACAACAAATGGGACAGTTGGGATTTGATTCTAGAAGGAGGCAAACCCAAGACAGAGATTGTCAAGGAGGCAGTTCCCGCGCCCATGTTTGCATCCACGTGCACCTGCGAAGTGCCCATGGCGATGTGCGCCAGGCCTGGTGGGCACAACTCGTCGCCTCAGAATGTATTAGCAGAGTTTCTCGGTAACCATTTAAACTTCATTCTTGCACATCCCAAACCAGGTGTAAGTGGCCGTAGCAGAACCGGCTTTCGGAGAGATGGTGACATGCACAGTTAGGTCGGCCGGGTCGAGATGCAGAGCTGGAGTGAGTGCAAACCTGGCTGCACTCCTCTTTGGAGCTCTCAAGCTTCATTTGTCTCCTCTGCACAAGGGGCCACTAACACAATCTCTGAAATGGCATTCCCAACATGCTGCTGGAGACGGGGGGGGGGATGCTGCACCCGTGTTACCTGTTCAGTATTATTTCTACCATGACTGGTTCTCAGGCAGCACCTCCTGATCTGGATCTTGGACTCCACTTTGAACCACAGATGGCAGGGGCACTGGGAAGTTAAGGAGAAGGTAAAGCTCCAGGGTAGAACATTGGTTTTGCTGATTTTGTCGGCTTTGGTGTGCAAAGCTCAGATTCTAATTAGGCAGTGCAACTACTTGGGGATTCCATCAGAAAGAATTGTTCTTTTTATCTTAGTACATCAGTCGTTTTTCTCTTTTTTCCCTCCTCTTAGTACCGTCACAGTAAAGTGCTTTTATAGAAATCTGTAGAGGTGTCCTCATTCCACCTTCACGTTTTCCTGTGTCTTTTCTTCGTGCTCATGCCCTTTCTTGAATTGATAGCCCTGCCCGCTAACGATGCTCCGCTAGGGCTGGCCTGATCCCAAGCCATTTTCTTCCTCCTGGTTGCATTTCTGCTTCCACTCGCAATGATTTTCACCCTTAATCTTTTTTGGTTCTCTTTTTTTCCTTTACCTGTGACCTCTCCGCCTTTTCTCCTTTATGAAGCGTTAATAATTCCAGCATTTTTTTTTTCTCATTCTGGGCCATATTCTAAGTCTCATCTTACCAAAGAAAGCGCTAATGAAATGTTGCACCATTATGCATCTGTGATCTTGTACAAACGCAGATAAAATCCAATGCATAATGCAGCCACATCACTGCCTTCCACAGAGAGCCCATAAACAGTAAATGAAGGGAGATAACTGTCCAGAGTCAGATTCACGACCTCGGTCGTCTGTCAGTTGGACCTCATAACCCTGTCACTCAGCACTGCATCACGTCCCTGGCACATTTCAAGGTGACCTGACCAGTCTCTGGGCTCTTCTGTGGCTTCTGGGGTGCAGTCCTTTCTTGAATTTGGGCTCACACACTAGATGGGTAGAAAATAAATTTTGTAACAGAATGATACAGATTTTGAAGCATTGTTTAGAGATCAGAGATCTGGATTTTGTTCCAAATTGAAGATTTAGAGATTGTTCCAGCAATTTGGAGCTTCTTTCTTTTTTTACTGTAAACCACTGACTTGACTCATTTATTTCGCCCCAGAGAAGCTCCCAACAGAGCAGCTGGGGACTTGAGAGTTGCTTTTCTTCCCTGAATTCAATGAGATAACAAAAGACCAGCGGACACCTTGGTATTTTAAGCCTGTTTTCCCAGTGGAAACTGAGAAGTAAGCACTGTGCTAACTGAGCCTCCATCAACAGATGAGAAGATAAGCAAGTGTGGTATAGACATACTCGGCGTTAAAGGGGAAGGCAGCTCCGGCACAGGCTGCGCCAGGCATGACCCTGGAGGACATTATGCTAAAAGCAAAAACAGCCAAGTCCCAAGTGGGCAAATGTGTGATTCCACCTGGGTGATGTGCCTAAGCGAGTCAGATCCAGAGAGACAGAAAATGGAACCGGGGCTACCAGGAGCCGGAGGCAGGGAGATGGGGGAATTCATGCTGTAGTTGGGGATGTTGAACCACTTTAAGTTGATTATGGCGATGGTTGTACAATACTGTGACTGCACTTGATGCTGTATATAAATGGCAAATATATATATATATACACACACACATATATATATATGATCACAAAAAATGCCAGCTTTAAAATGGGCTCCATGTGAATGTTGCCTTAGGAGAAAACTCAAGCCTCTTCTAAGCTGGTGATCCCAGGTGGCTGTTTTTCTGTGATCATAGATCCTTCCAGACAAGACTGCACAGTGGCGTGCCAGGGCCTTGCACCTGCGCAACGCCGGCATTTTCTCCACAGCTCTGCTGAGTAAGTAAGCGAAGGAAAGAGTTAAGCCTCACGGCCACTGTTGCATCTTGGTCAGTAGTCATCCAGTCTCTGCATGAAATATGCAGAGTTGCTGGAAAGTTCACAGAAGGGCACATTCTGCAGAAATGGTGCACGCATTTCAAGAAACGCTTGGAAGAGTAAACTTATATGTTAATTCCGTTCGCCACAAATTAATTGACGTTCCCTCCTATGAGCCTTGTTCTTTGTAGCAACCTCCTCCTCCAGCTGTTATTGTGAAACACACTGGCATTTACTTAGGTGAGCCCTCCTCTCAGATAAGTCTTGACCTTTTCTAAAGGAGCTTTAGAGAAATCCCTGTATGCTGATTACAGAGACAAGAGTGTTTGCCTCTCAGGGTTGATTTAGGCCACCAGAGCCTTGCAGTCCTGGGTTTGGAGGCTCCTTTCGGAGCCCCTTAGAAAACCAGTGAGACACTCCACAAAGGGAGGTCCTGCCTGTTTTGATGAGGCCCATAGTTAGAGCAAAGGAGGGAAGAAAATCGTCTCTTAGTTTGATAAATCATTCTCAGGAAAAAAAGTTTTAGGAAGGTGTGAGATGAAGCAGGCAAGAAAATGTGAAGTGGGGTAGAGACGGGAAGGGAGAGAGGAGACCGTCCCGCACACTGTACTGTACCAGCGCTCTGCGCACAGAGTTTTTGAATGCATCATGCATCATTTCATTCATAGAATCTCATTAGCCTTCAAGGGAACCCGGAAAGCCTTCCCCGTCCCTTTGCAGGTGGAGAAATGCAGTTTCAGTTCTAGTCAGAGGCGTGCACGAGACCAAGCCCACAGGAAGGACCAAACCCCAGCAGAGCCTGCGTTGCTGTCAGAGCATTGCACCGTCCACAGCCCGGGGTGCTGGGCTGGGCCCTGGGCTGCCCCCCACCCCAAGTTTCCTTCCTGACTCCGTGCTGATGATTGAAAGTGTAGGGGAAGGTCCACACTCCCCTGAAGTGCCTTGCCTCTGCAGCCCCGTGCTCCACTGTCTCCTTGTGTGCTGGTCAAAAGGACCACGACCCTGTCGTTCTGAAATGGCCTTGCACCTGAACCTCTGGTTTTAAACTGAACAGATTTAAACAGATTGATGTCTCATATGTCTTCATTTATTTATTTATTTATTTGAAAGAGTTACAACGAGAGAGGAAGAGCTAGAGAGAGAGGAAAGAGATCTTTCATCTACTGGTTCACTCCCCAAATAGCCAACCAGGACTGGGCCAAGCCAAAGGCAGGAGCCAGGAGCTTCATCTGGGTCTCCCATATGGGTACAAGGGCCTAAGCACTTGGGCCGTCCTCCACTGCCTTCCCAGGCACATTAGTAGGGAGCTGGATCAGAAGTAGAGCAGCCGGGACTCAAACCAGAGCCCATACGGGATGCTGGTGCTGCAGATGGCAGCTTAACCTGCTATACCAGTGCTGGCCCCTGCCTCATACATCTTATATGTCTAAAAGATAATAGCATGACTGCAGGACCAACGATACAGATTTTGGGGTCTGGTACAAAATGAAACACAGGGCCCTTTATTTAAAAAAAAAAAAAAAAGAAAGAAAGGTGAACCATGTGTATGTGATATGAACAGAACGTTCTGTGAAGCCCAGGGCCTGGGCAGCTGGGTGCAGCCTAGGGTGGGGAAGCAGGAAGCACTGGTGCAGCAGTCTCTTGCCTGTGTGTCCTAGGGGTTGGCCTTGCGCTTTCCCCAGATCTTTGATGGCTGGTGCCTTTCCCTGCTCCTTGACATCATATGAAGTGAGGAATTATGGAAATATAGTCAATAATCCTGAGACTGGAAAATCTCCTGTAGCTCCTGGCTCCTGTTCTTTTCTTTTCTTTTCTTTTCTTTTCTTTTTTTTTTTTTTTTTGACAGAGGGAGTGGATAGTGAGAGACAGAGAGAAAGGTCTTCCTTTGCCGTTGGTTCACCCTCCAATGGCCGCCAAGGCTGGTGCGCTGTGGCTGGCGCACTGCGCTGATCTGAAGGCAGGAGCCAGGTGCTTCTCCTGGTCTCCCATGGGGTGCAGGGCCCAAGCACCTGGGCCATCCTCCACTGCACTCCCTGGCCACAGCAGAGAGCTGGCCTGGAAGAGGGGCAACCGGGACAGAATCTGGCGCCCCGACCGGGACTAGAACCCGGTGTGCCGGCGCCGCTAGGTGGAGGATTAGCCTATTGAGCCGCGGCGCCGGCCCTCCTGTTCTTTTCTATTTTCTTTTTAAGATTGATTGATTTGTTATTTATATGTCCGAATTACAGAGAGAGAGAGAGAGAGAGAGAGAGAGAGATCTTCCATTCACTGGTTCACTCCCCAGATGGCCACAAAGCCAGGAGCCAGGAGCCAGGAGCCAGGAGCCAGGAGCTTTTTCTGGGTCTCTCACGTGGGTGCAGGGGCCCAAGCACTTGGGCCATCTTCTGCTGCCTTCCTGGGTGCATTAGCAGGGAGCTGGATCATAAGTGGAGCAACTGGGAATCGAACTGGTGCCGTATGGGATGCTGGTACTGCAGATGGCAGCTTTACTGACTATGCCACAGTGCTGACCCTGTAACTCCTATTCTTTGATTGGATGTTTAGTTTTTGTCTTCTCAAAGCAAGAGAACTTTCCACTGATACAGGTCCTTGCCTCTTTGGTGCGTTGGTGGCAGCTTTTAGCTCCCTGTGGTTGTTAATTTATTTTTTATTTGAGAGACAGAGACAGAGCTCTCCCATGTACTGGTTTACTCCCCAAATGAGTGCAATGGCCTGGGCTGGGCCAGGTTAAGGCTAGAAGCTTGACACTGAATGCAGATCGCCCACATGAGTGGCAAGGACCCATCTATTGGAGCTGTCACCTGCTGCCGCCCAGGCACACATCGGTAGGAAACTAGAATTGGGATCAGAGCCAGGACTAAAACCAGGCCCTCCGATATGGGTTGCGCATGCCCCAGGCAGCATCTGAACCACTATGCCAAATGCCTGCCCCTCTCTTCACTTTAAAAAATTCTCTAATCATATCAGAAAATGAGCAAAAGGCTTTTCCCTGTCTGGCAGTGGGCCAGGGTTTTGTGTGCAGCGCACCACAACAGGAGTGCCCCTGTAAAGTCTGGCAGGATGCACAGCCCTCACTGTGGGGCCTGGGGACCCAGGTGGCTCTGCATGCTCACTGCTCAGGCTCAGCAGTGCCACGCAGGCCATCAGGCTGGAATGGCCTCTGGGGATGGACCCCCGGCCGGGAGAGGGGCGCCTCCTGGCCTGCGTCCGACCTGGCATTAGATCTGAACCATGGATCCCATCACTCCTGCCTTGGCTCCGTTCTCCTCTGTCTGCCTTTTGATGAACTAAAGACTGGGGCCCGGGGTTGTAATGGACACTTAGAGCGGAATGCGGCATTTTAGCTTTAAGAAGATTATTATAATTATCCCGAGGCACTGAAGTGGTGCTCCATTTGCATTTCAGACATGAAAATCAGAGGGCAGATCTCTAAGAGGTTAATTTTGTGAGTGAGTCCTTAATATCAGAGAGACCAAGACTAGATTCTTTATGCTACGGGTAGGGTTTGCAGTTGGAAGATGCAAAATATGCTGATAAGATGAAAGCTCCTTTAGTTGCCGCTAAGCAAGCTGCAGGCTCTTTTATTTGCAAATGACCTCTATTCCCTCCATCCCAGAAGACTCTCTGGGTTCCTGCACCCCAGAGTCCCCTGCAATGCATCCTGCGGATTTGTATGGACAGGAAGGCAATTCTTATCTCCACATTGCTGTAAGACGTGCACCTGCTAACCCAGCTCCACATCTGGCAGTGAGGCTTATACGTGGACGTTCTGGATAGAGGCCACAAATTCATCATTATTGGTGTGTCTGCCGTAAAAGCAGTCCCTCTAGATTCCAGGCTTGTTTTTGAATGGGAAACAGCCTCAGCGAGACTCCTGCCTCCTTGGAGCAGATGAGAGGATGCAGCATCGCTTGCGAAATTGCAGGTGCATGTCCATGATGAGTAAACATGGCTGGGCCCGTGATGCAAACACGGGAAAGATGGCGGTGTCTCGTGGAAGTCAGTCTGATGGATCATTACCTTTGAAGATTATTCCACCTGTGCTCACGTCCTGGGCTGGAAACCTAGGAGGTGTCCACTCACACAGTGGGCTGAGTGACTGTGGGACAGCCTGCAAGAAAGACCTCCGCCTGTCCTTTTCCGAGACAATCAGATTCAATACATTTTTTTTTTTTGACAGGCGGAGTGGATAGTGAGAGAGAGAGACAGAGAGAAAGGTCTTCCTTTGCCGTTGGTTCACCCTCCAATGGCCGCCGCGGCCGGCACGCTGCGGCCGGCGCACCGCACTGATCCGATGGCAGGAGTAAGGTGCTTATTCTGGTCTCCCATGGGGTGCAGGGTCCAAGCACTTGGGCCATCCTCCCCTGCACTCCCTGGCCACAGCAGAGAGCTGGCCTGGAAGAGGGGCAACTGGGACAGACTCCGGCGCCCTGACCGGGACTAGAACCCGGTGTGCTGGCGCCGCAAGGCGGAGGATTAGCCTAGTGAGCTGCGGCGCCAGCCCAGATTCAATACATTTTAACCATAGCACTGCCTCCCTCTTGAACTATTTAGTGTCAATGTTTGTTAAGTGTGATTTTTTTTAAATGAAGAATAAGGATTGATTTTCAACCCCTGATTCGTTTTTGGGGTATGTGTATGCTAAATTCAGGGTTATCAGGAGGAAGAAGCAAACTTCCTGAGATGTCCTCATGTAACACAATGCAGCTTTATTTCAACTGGACCAGAGCTTCCTCTCTCTTTAGATGCTGCTAGTAAGATTCATATTCTTCTACTATGAGTGCCGGCTGACATTTATTGAGTGCTTACAATGTGCTTGGCACTTTATGCTACTTATTGTAATGAATTTTTACAGCGATATTTTGAGGTAGTTATTGTTAATATCCTATTTTTTTTTAAAAAAGATTTATTTATTTGAGAGGCATAGTTACAGAGAGAGAGAGAAGGAGGAGAGAGAGAGAGAGGTCTTCCATCTGCCGGTTTACTCCCCGAATGGCCGGAACTAGGAGCCAGGAGCCTCATCCAGGTCTCCCACGTGGGTGCAGGGCTCAAGCACTTGGGCCATCTTCCGTTGCTTTCCCAGGCCATTAGCAGGGAGCTGGATTAGAAGTAGAACAGCCAGGGCTCCAACCAGTACCCATATGGGATGCCAGGGCGCAGGCAGAGGCTTAGCCTACTACACCACAGCGCCAGGCCCAGTATCCCAGTTTTACCAGAAGAAAAATCAGAGACTCAGGGAGGGTAAGTAACCTGCCCCGGAACAGCTAATCTAGCGTTGAGCTAAGGGTCCACCTGGTTCTTTCCCGTGTGCAAAAGCACATGCCTGTGATGACTGCACTGCTGCATGTAAACGTGTAGTGACCTTGGAGTGGAAGTGGTTTCAGCCTCCTCGCCCACAGTAAGCAAATCTTGGCCTCTCCCTTGAGTATTGAACTCGCCAGGAAATAGCGCTGTGAGTGACTTGTGCTATATGCAATGGGTAGATCCAGCACAGAGGAATGATGAAACTAGACTCAGCATTCTCATACTGGGTTGTGCTCAGACTAGCCAGGAGGAACCTCTGTGTGGATAACAGGCCCTCTTTGCTTCTGTAGGACACATTAAAAGTTTTAAAAATTCACTTGAGAGGCAGAGAAAGAGAGGAAAGCGAGAATGAGCACATGCTTAAGCACTGGCCCACTCCCCAAATGTCTCTTAGCACAAGGGCCGGGATAGGGCCAGAGCCAGGAGCTGGGAACTCGGTCCCTGTCTCCCACATGGGTGGCAGGCACCCAGCTACTCGACCCATCACCTCTGCCTCCCAGGACGCATTGGCAGGAAGCTGGGACCCAGAGCCGATGTCAGGCATCCAACCCAGCCACTGTGTATGGGATGCAGGTGTCTTAGCTGCTGGGCCAAATGCCCACCTCAGAGTACATTTTTATTACCGAGTCCATGTTTGCATTTATTAATAAAATCATAGGCAGTTTCATGTTTGTTGTCTTCTCAAACACAATGACATTTCCCATTAATTCTGTTTCTAGATTTATTTACTTCCTTAATACTGAATCATTCGAAAATGATATTGATGAAGAAAACTGAGAATATCTGAAACGGATTTTCTGTTGCATTTACTGTTGTATGCGAATCTTCCTGTCAAGAATCCCATGTGCTGTGTAGTTTCCCTGTTTGTAAAATACATTGCTAGCTGTAATTGTGGTTGCAGAAGCCAAAACAGAGCAAATAAACGATAGTTTTGAAATATTTGTAATGTTAGCAAGTAAGCCACATCCTCAGGATTCTTCACATTTCACAGAAAATTTGAACACATACCACCTCTTCAGTAATGAAGATTTTTTTTCCTTTCGTTTTGTTGCTTACGTTGGAGTCGGTCCCATGAGAAATCACTGAACAGATTTAATTTTGTTTATTCTTTCTTTTGAGACAGCATAGCCAAAATTATCCAAAGAATGAAATGAATTTCACCCAGAGATGCAGGACCTAAAAAACTAAGGGCAAAGCTAACATGTGAGGGCCTTTGTCTTGCTGACATCAATTACCTCCCTACTTCTCTTCTGGAAAGACAGTAGCTCTGTATTGATGCCGTAGCATTACAGCTGGCCTGCTGATGTTTCCTGTGACTCTGATAGGAAACCTCCTGTTTCTTCACCTGGGGTATTCTGGGGTATTCTGTTCCTTTCCAAGACGGTGGGATTGACAACAGGTTGACCAGGAGTCTAGGCCGGATTCAACGTTGTCTTGTTATAACTTAGATCAAACAAGAGCAAGCCTGCGGGTGGGGGTACTGTAGCCTGAACAGAAGCCACCGCCCACCCAGGAACTCCTCATGGAGGAGAAAAAACAGGGAGCTTCAAACTGAACAAGGGATCAAAGGCTAGTACCTGGGGCTGTTTGGCATAGCAGTTACCATGCCGCTTGCCCACGTCCTCATCCCGTGTCTGGGTTTGAGTCTCAGCTCCGCTTCCCTCTCTCCCATTTTTTTTTTTACAGATTTATTTATTTATTGGAAAGGCAGAGTTACAGAGAGGCAGAGAAAGAGAGAGAGGTCTTCCATCTGCTGGTTCACTCCCCAAATGGCCACAATGGCCGGAGCTGGGCCAATCCGAAGCCAGGAGCCAGGAGCTTCTTTTGGGTCTGCCACGTTGGTGTAGTGGCCCAAGGACTTGGGCCATCCTCCACTGCTTTCCCAGGCACATTACCAAGGAGCTGCATTAGAAATGGAGCAGCTGGGACTCGAACCATCACCCATATGGGATGCTGGCACTGCAGGTGGCAGCTTTACCTGCTATGCCACAGTGTCGGCTCCTCAGCTCCTCTTTCAATTACTGCTAATGGACACCATGGAAGGCAGCAGGTGATGACTCAAGTACTTGAGTCTCTGCCACCCATGTGGTAGACCTGCATTAGGTTCCTGGTTCCTGGCTTTCTCCTGACCCAGACCTTGTTATTGTGGGCCTTTAGAGAGTGAACCAGCACATGGGAGATTCTCTCTCTCTCTCTTGCTCCCACCCTTCCTCTACCCCTCTCCCATATACAATTTTAAGATTTTCAATAGCCTGAATTCTGGGTCAGTCCTGGGTAGTCTTGGGCCTAGTTACCAAATTTCTCTTGACCTCATTTCCCTGTCTATAAAATGGAGACATGGACCAGAAAGTCTCTATGTTCCTACCAAGTCCAGGAGTCGGAAGGTTCCCTGATATGCTGCGCTCAGGCCCTTTCTGCTGTCTGCTCCCACACTGGGCAAACATCAATGCTGCTGTACTCTTTAAATCTTGGGCACCATTACCTGGAGTCCCCTGAAGACAAGGACTGATCACTGTTAATTGTTTTCCAAAAATCAATTTTAACCCTTCACAAAAATGTCACGGTGATGGCCTCTCTGGATTCTCTGTGTTTCGTTGAAGCAGGATTAATGCTTTCTTTTGAAGGGGACAGGGAAGTATTCCTATTTCTTTATACTGTGGTGTTCAACTGGCATGGAGGCCTCAGTCCTCTTAGTCTGCAAGTAGAGTTAATAAGAAAATGTGGGTAAGTGGGGCCAAGAAGAAGCCAGTGTTGCAATAGCTCACACGATAGCTTTTAAAGAAAAATAAAGGCAGAAAAAGCAAATGATAAGGCTATCTTGGCCGGTAAAGTCCTGCATTGGTTTGTGATGCAAAAGACATTTTCAAATGGACCCAAGCCAGTTTGGTTATCTGTAACTAGTTTTAGTAGATATTGTTCGCCTCTCAGTTCAAGGTATGTAGGGCTATAGGTTTCCTGCCATAAAACCTGTTTCCAGGTTGTATTATGAGGGAAATTAAGTGAGAGACCAAATTCTGCCACAGTTGTAGATTCATGTTAGCAAGCTGACAGCCAGGTTATATGGTCTGTTTTATGAACTTGATGAAGAGCATGCCTGTGTCCTTCCAGGCACTCCTTGGCACCTGACATGAAGAATAAATCAGATGCAGATGTGGTTATTTGCTAACATAGTCATCTAGTTGAAGTCAAGGGGAAAATTCTCGTGAAAGGTTCCAAACAGTGGACCAACCTTTTCTAATCCATAGGCTCACGGGACTTGCTGAATTCTTAGAAGGGCAGCGATGACTGCTCCATATTTTTAGCCTTTAGCACCACCCATTGTTGTCAAAGAAAAAATCATTTCTAATTTCCATTAGTCTAGTTAACAACCCCTCTGCTGTCGATCAGTAACAAAGGTAGCTGAAGCCACTGTAGTAACAGCCTTTGGAGGAGAGCCTTGTTAGAGTCTTTCAAATAATAGCTTGGACTGGCATAGGCACTGACCAGTCAAACAGATTCTGGCCTCAGCTGATGCTAGGTCTTGGAAATCCCTCACCCCCTCCCCACCCCACCCACCCTGGGCCAGGGTTGTCTCAGAGAGCTGCCCCTGCAGCTTCCACCTGCGTAGCCAAGACCTAAGAAGGGGACTGTAGAGGGTTGAGGAGCGCTTTTCTCACTAAGACCATCTGTTGAGAATGCAGTAGATCTTTGGGAATTAGGAGGCTTGGGAGACAAAAATGTGACTTTAGGGCTGTCAAAGCAGGCAGGACGTAAGAGGTCACCATCTTGGAGAAGAGAAAGACACAAGAGAATGAGCTGCATATTCCAGTTAATTTCCTCTTTGAAGTATTTGCCGAATAGTAAGCTGTACACAGCAAGAAACTAAGCAAAACAAAACAAAACAAAACAAAAAACTGCAAAGTAGAGTTTTCAGTACAATTCTGCTAAGGAAAAAAGAATTCACATTCAAAGCCTACCAAAGCAAAGACGCCTTACTGGGGGTCCGCGGAAAGCTGTATCCCAGGAGCAGAGTAAACCTGAGTGGGCCAAGCTATATAAAAACTCAGTGAGCTCAGCCTCGGATTGGATAAGTTGATCTCTCCAGTTCAGGCTGACTGCCAGAGAACTGGATAAGCCATCAGTGAAAAAGGGTAACCTTGTCAAGTGTCTCTAATTTTTCATATTTCTTTTTCGGTCATAAGTTATCAGGGGAGGGCATTTAGCCCAGGGGTTAATACACCAGGTCAAATGTGCCTGAACCATATCAGAGGACCTGGGTTCAATGCCTACCTCGGGCTACCAATTCCAGCTTCTGCCAGTGCAGACCCTGGCAGATAGCAGGTGGCAGCTCAATTAATTGGGTCTCTGCTGCCAACATAGGAGACCTTGAGTTCCTGACTTTTGGCTGCAGCCTTAGCTTAGCTCAAGCTGTTGTGGGCATTTGGGGAGTGAACCAGTGGACGAGAGAGCTGTGTGTGTGTGTGTGTCTGTGTCTTGAACTGAAAAACAAAGAAACAAAAAATGGGCATTGAAAAATGACACATACATTACCCAATTATAGCCATTATCAGACATAGACTGTAAAATACATTCATGAAATTAGATGGCACAATGAAGAATTTCACCAGAAAACTGGAATTCATGGGAAGGAAATTGGAAATTTCATGGAACTTAAAAATTAAATAATGGATATTGAGAGCTCAACAAGTAGATTTAATAACACATTAGATTTAGTGTGGGGGTTGGTGTTGTGGTGCAGTAGGTCAAGCCACCACTTAAGAAACCAGTGTACCTACCACAGTGTCAGCCTGAGAACTGGCTGCTCTGCTTCTGGTGCAGCTCCCTGCTAATGTCCCAAGTGCTTGGGCCCATACCACCCACATGGGAGAGCCAGATGCAGTTCTTGCATCGTGGTTTTTGTCTGTCCCAGCCCTGATGGTTGTGGCCAGTTGGGGAGTGAACCAACAAATAGAAAATCAATTAAATCAATTTCTCTCTCTCTCTCTCTCTCTCTCTCTCTCTCTCTCTCATTATGCCTTTCAAATAAATAAATAGATAGATAGACAAATACATCTTTTTTTTTTTTTTTTTTGACAGGCAGAGTTAGACAGTGAGAGAGAGAGACAGAGAGAAAGGTCTTCCTTCCATTGGTTCACCGATCTGAAGCCAGGAGCCAGGTGCTTCCTCCTGGTCTCCCATGCGGATGCAGGGCTGAGGGACTTGGGCCATCCTCCACTGACTTCCTGGGCCACAGCAGAGAACTGGACTGGAAGAGGAGCAACCGGGACTAGAACCCCGGGGTGCCGGCACCGCAGGCGGAGGATTAGCCTAGTGAGCCGCGGCGCCGGCCAAATACATCTTTTTAAAAAAGATTTAGTACAAGACCAAATTAGTGAAATGAAAAGATCAGTTGAAAATATCCAGGTGGATGCATGGAGAACAGAAAGTATGAAAATACAGAAAAAAGTATCAGACAAGACACATATGGAACCATATATAACGACATACAATTGAAGTCTCAGAAGAGGGTAAGAGGGAATGTGATGGAAGCAATATTTTCTGAAAACAATGAAAGCTTTTAAAAATGGATGCAAGTAGGCCTGCATGCTCCTACCAGGATACATACAGAGAAAACCGCAACTAGGCATGCTATAGTAAAACTCCTGCAAACAAGAACCAAAGAGGGAAATCATTTAAAGCAGCACAGAAAGAATGCATTATTGTCAATGGAGCGACAGCAAGGAGAGTAGCTCACTTCCCAACAGAAATAGCAGGTGCCAGCAGACAACAGAGTGCCCTATTAATGTGGTGAGAGAGCGTAATTGCCAACCAACTTTCTTGGATCCAACAAAATATTCATCAAAAGCTGATGTGAAATAAAGACATGTTAGACAAATAGAAATTGAAAGAATCCATCACCAAGGGACCAACACTGAAAGAAATACTGAAAAGATATATACAAGTAGGAAGAAAATAATTCAAGAAATGCAGGAAGGAGTGGAGAATGACAGAAAGGGAATGTATGTAATTAAGTTGAAATACCTTAAAAATAGAAAACCTGCTGATGGCTGGGTAGAGGGATGGACTGGTATATCCAATGCAGAAAAATGTTCATTATAGATCTGGATGAAGGGTATGTGGGTATTTGCTTGTAACTTTATTTTTTTTTTTTTAATTATGGAGCAGGTGTTTGGTGCAGTGGTTACGATGCACTTAGGGATATCTACATCCCATCTTGAAATGCCTTGGTCTGCTTCCTATTCCAGGTTCCTGCTAATCTGCATTCTGTGAGGTAGTAGTGATATCTCAAACAGCGAGACTCCTGCCACTCAAGTGGGAAGCCAGATTGAGTTCTGGGCTCCTGAATTTGGCCTGGCCCAACCCCGATTGTGGTGGGGATTTGGAGAGTGAACCTGCAGATGGAAGGTGTTTCTCTCTCTCTCTCTCTCTCTTAGGGGGAAATTACATATAAAATGAAAAAAAAAAACCCTTTCAAAATGAAATGTTGAGAAAATATACTGGTGAATATAAATGAACATTGATTGTAGAAACAAAGAAAGAGTCGTGTGGGAACTAAACTATACATAGCATTATGTGCATGACCAAAACCATACAAAGGTAGGCAAGGGATAAATGGGAGTTAAAGAATCATAGAGTCATGCCAACATCTGGAAGTTTAAAAGGTACAATTTTACTAGACTATAAGAAGTCACAGACATATAAACTCTAGAGGAACTAGTAAAATAAGTGAAAAGGGAAATGGAATAAAAAATACTTGACTTAAAGACCACAAGAAAGAAGAGAAAGGGGAACATAAAATGGGGCCAGTGGAAGACAATTCCAAGGTGGCGGCTATAAACCCAGACATAGCAGTAATGGAATAAATGGAGACCAACAGAATACTTTATTAAAACTTAGTGATAGGCCGGCGCCGCAGCTCAATAGGCTAATCCTCCACCTAGTGGTGCCGGCACACCAGGTTCTAGTCCCGGTCAGGGCGCCAGATTCTGTCCCGGTTGCCCCTCTTCCAGGCCAGCTCTCTGCTGTGGCCAGGGAGTGCAGTGGAGGATGGCCCAAGTGCTTGGGCCCTGCACCCCATGGGAGACCAGGAGAAGTACCTGGCTCCTGCCTTCGGATCATCGCTGTGCGCCCGCCGCAGCGCGCCAGCCTTGGCGGCCATTGGAGGGTGAACCAACAGCAAAAGGAAGACCTTTCTCTCTCTCTCTCTCTTACTATTCACTCTGCCTGTCAAAAAAAAAAAACAAAAAAAAAAACAAAAAAAAAAAACTTAGTGATGGTTAGACTTATTAAAATCTAATTATAGACTGCTTCTAAGTGACACTCCTCAAATTTAAGGACACAGGGTAGTTGCAAATAAATGATGGAAAAAGATGTGCCTCTTAAATAGCAGCTCAAAAAAGCTGCTGTTGGTCTAATGTTACAGAAAGAAAACTTTAAGACGTGGCAAGAGTCGTCGCTGAAGATAGACATTTTATAATCATAAAGAATTAGTCTACAAGGAACACATAACGATTCCAGACTTGTGTACAACTGGTCATGTAGCTCCAACTACAGAAAGCAAAAATTGACAGAAATAAAAAGGTAAATCCGACTATAATCGTGGAGATAACATGCCTCCTTCAAGCACTGATAGAACAGGCAGGAAAAAAAGTGAGAATCCTGCAGAAGTTCTGAGCAGCACTGTCCTAATTTGTTCTGTGCTGCTGTGACACAACTCCTGAGATTGGGTAGTTGATAAGGAACACAGGTGTGTTTCTTCTGGTGTCAGAGCTGGGAGTACAGGTTGACAGACGTGCATCTGGTGAGGGCCTCCGAGGTGACCCACGGCAAAAGACAAAAGGACGAGAGGGCATGCTAGCAGAGACCAGACCCCTCCCTTGTAAGGCGGAGCCCTTGTGACCTCAGCACTCCTAAAGACCCCTCCCCCTAACACTAGTTTTGGGGTAAAGTTTCCAACACATGAACTTTGGGGGCTATGTTGAAAGCATCACCAGCACTGTTAATTCATCTTACCTGGTTGGTGCGTGCTTGACCTGGCTGATACATACCCAACGATGACATAGTCTAATATCGTTCTTTTCCAAGAACAGAATTGCCTGGAACATTTACCACAGCTGATTACACATTGGCTCATAAAGCAAGCCTCGATAAATTCCAAAGCATTAAATTAATTTAGAATATATTTTTGATCAGTGCACCGCACTGATTTGATGGCAGGAGCCAGGTACTTATCCTGGTCTCCCATGGGGTGCAGGGCCAAGCACTTGGGCCATCCTCCACTGCACTCCCTGGCCACAGCAGAGAGCTGGCCTGGAAGGGGGGCAACCGAGACAGAATCCGACGCCCCAACCGGGACTAGAACCTGGTGTGCTGGTGCCGCAAGGTGGAGGATTAGCCTAGTAAGCCACGGCGCCGGCTAACCCATAGATTTTTAAAGAAATTTCAGTGGGTTTCAGATAACATTTTAAAATTAAATCATAGTGAAGATTTTCTTCTTTTCTTTTCTTTTTTTAGAGATTTATTTATTTGAAAGGTAGAGAGAGAGAGAGAGAAAGAGATCTTCCATCTGCTGGTTCACTGCCCAAATGGCTGGGCCATGCCCAGCTGGGCCATGCTGATGCTAGGAGCCAGGAGCTTCTTCCTGGTCTCCTATGTTGGTGCAGGGACCCAAGCATTTGGACCATCTTCTGCTGTGTTTCCCAGGCATGTTAACAGGGAGCTGGATTAGAAGTGGAGCAGCCAGGAGTTGAAGAGGAGCCCATATGGGATGCTGGCACTGCATCCGTGGCTTAACCCACTATGCCACAACGCCAACCCCAGATTTTCTTTGTTAAAGGTTCATTTATTTATTCAAAAGGCAGAGTTACTGGGAGAGAGGGAGAGATCTTCCCTCCACTGGTTTAGGTGCAGGGGCCCAAGGGCTTGAGTCATCCTCCACTGCTTTCCCGGGCATGTTAGAAGGGAGCTGGATGGGAAGTGGAGCAGCTGGGATGAGAACCAGCACCCATATGGGATGCCAGCATTACAGGCAGTGGCTTACCCTGTTGCATCACAACACTGGCCCCATAATGAAGATCTTTATGTATCAGGTGCTAACTGTTCACCTTGAAGTGTGTATTCCTGATTAAAGCATGTCAGGTGTTAACTAGCTCCCCCTGTAGGGTAAATTAATAACACACCCAAGCATCTATTACACTATATACACAAAAGGACTGTGTGTGTGTGTTTTTTTTTTTTAATATTTGAACTTTTATTTAATGAATATAAATTTCCAAAGTACAGCTTATGGATTACAATGGCTTCCCCCCCATAACGTCCCTCCCACCCGCAACCCTCGCCTTTCCCACTCCCTCTCCCCTTCCGTTCACATCAAGATTCATTTTCGTTTCTCTTTATATACAGAAGATCAGTTTAGCATACATTAAGTAAATATTTCAACAGTTTGCTCCCACACAGAAACATAAAGTGAAAAATACTGTTTGAGTACTAGTTATAGCATTAAATCTCAATGTACAGCACACTAAGGATAAAGATCCTACATGAGGAGTAAGTGCACAGTGACTCCTGTTGTTGACTTAACAAATTGACACTCTTGTTTATGGCATCAGTAATCACTCTAGGCTCTTGTCTTGAGCTGCCAAGGCTATGGAAGCCCCCTGAGTTCACTGACTCTGATAATTTTTAGACAAGGCCATGGTCAAAGTGGAAGTTCTCTCCTCCCTTCAGAGAAAGGTACCTCCTTCTTTGATGACCCGAAAAGGACAGTGTTTTAAAGTAAATTGCCAACAGTCTAACAAGAATGGAGATAATTATAGTAATGCCAGTGCTTTGGGTGAGATTTCCAATTGTTAAATAAAAAGCAACACTTAGGTGAAGCTGTTTGGAAAACATCCATATCCCATCGTATTATCTATCTCAAAAAAATGCAACAGCCTATATAATTTACAGGTGGTTTTTCAACATTCGAACATCATTTATTATTTGCCTAATTGCCATCTTCTTCCGTTTCCCTGTGCATCTGTGTCCTGTGTGGAAGTCTTTGGGAGCAGAGGCTGGCTGGCCACACTTTGCAGGCTAATATTTTCCACCCAGTTTGCTTTAGCGTGATGAAAGGAGCTGGAAATTGAATCTGAGCCCTCGAGGGCACCACATGATGAGTCAGCCGTGAGTGCAGGTTGCCACTCTTAGCTCCACGCGCTTAATTAGAAGCTAGTGGAATCTTATCACTTGCCCGCAAAAATCTCTTGAGAGGCAACAGGGTTAAAGGAAGAACATATTGAAGATAGTTTGTGCATCACAACTGAAATCTACATGGCCCCTGCAACCCCCAGCAAAAGTGAGGCTTGGCGGAAGGCTTGCCGGTGACAGTCTTGCCACAGAGCGTGCGCTTGGGCCAGGGGCTAATTTCTTGAAAGCTGCATCTATGGGATGGCACTCAGTCTTGTGTACTGAGCTTTCTTCCTGAAAAGGTGGCTTGAGTGTGTGTGGATTCTCAAGTTTTCTTCCTCTCAATAATATGGCCATTAATATTTCACTTTCTTTTAGTCTGGGACTTTGAATAATTGAAGAGCTGCCCTTAGAAGCTGTGTGTGAGAAAGGTCGGTTTTGACTCACACTGCCTCCTGCTCTGTCCTTGCGTGGGCAGAATCTGGGGCCCTGGGGAGCAGAGGAGGGAGCGAGGTGGGGCCCCGCTCTGTCCTCTCTCTCTTGCCTCCCTCTGCATTCACAATGTGCTTGGAGAACTGGGGATGAAAATGCAAAGTTTTGATGTGTTATGTTACAAGGGAACAGGAAAAATGAACAGATGTTCTTTAATGATTATTCATTGCTACTAGCCAACTAGCATGATAAATTACATACTGGCCAAACTAGCATTACTACTGAAAGAACCACTTGGATTGTATTCTTGTACCCATTTTTGTCTACAGCAAATCTCTTCTGTGTCAGTGCTAGCAAGCAACTCCCGTCACCTCTGCTCAAAGAGAGAGGCATGTGGAAGTTCCAAGCATGGGACAGTTCATGTCCTGGACGGTGACCCATATTAAAAATGTAAGAGAGGGGCTGGCACTGTGGTGCAGCAGGTTAATGCCCTGGCCTGGGGTGCTGGCATCCCATATGGGCGCCAGTTTGAGACCCGGCTGCTCCACTTCCGATCCAGCTCTCTGCTATGGCCTGGGAAAGCAGTGGAGGATGGCCCAGGTCCTTGGGCCCCTGCACCTGTGTGGGAGACCCGAAGGAAGCTCCTGGCTCCTGGCTTTGGATTAGCGCAGTTCCGGCCATTGTGGCCAACTGGGGAGTGGACCATTGGATGGAAGACCTCTCTCTCTGCCTCTCCTCTCTCTGTGTAACTCTGACTTTCAAATAAATAGATAAAGCTTTTTTAAAAAAATGTAAGAGGGCCTTAGGTTAGTAACCATGTGTGTGAACATGTGTGTGTCTTCGTGTAGTGTTCCCTTCCTGAAGAGGGTCACACTTCAGATCTGCAACCTAGGTGAATGCCACGTCATCAGAGAAGGAAGACATTAAATGAATTAGCCCAGATACTCTAAGTGATTCAGCCAAGAACTGGAAGGTGAGTCTAGGAGTAAGGCCAGTTAGAGATAGGAGTCCCTGCCCCGTATCCAATTTGTACTGCTATAGTCCACAGGAAGGTAGAAATAATGATCTGATTTTGTTTCCCCAGGTCAGCTACACTTGCCAAAACTGTTGGGGGCACACAGTGTGGAACCCTAACACATAGATAAATGGGCAGTTGTTTATGTGATATGATTTGAGTGAGCTGAGGTGTTGTCATTTACAGAACTCCTGTACCTCCACATAAGAGTCATTCAAGGGGCCAGGGAGGCCAAGACAGCAGCATTCATTCAGAAGTCACTTGTTTCTTGGAAAGGGATTAGGAGCACATGTGGCTTTCAGATCAGCCAGTTGATATTGTGGGCCTGAAGACATGTCAGACTGGACAGAGGCTGTGTTTTGCTTGGTTGGGTTTTTGCTTAAGGTCTTCAGGCTGGGAAAGTGCTAGAACAGTAATGGATGCAAGGTCCATGGTGTGAGATGTATAATGGGGTCATTTTCCTCCGGAAGAAATTCTTCGCCTTTCAGGATTTTGCTGGGGCTTGACTTGTGGGAGAACATCTTTCCTGCCTCTTCCGACTTTGCAGGACGGGGCTGGGCGGCTCCACATCATCAGAATGTAGACAGCCTCAACCCTTGCTAAGAACATCGGGAGCTTTGGGGACTGCTGTGTCATAGACACCTGTTGTTTTAAGCACCAAACTATGAGCATTCAAAGGTTTTCCTTCCAATTCTGAAAGTGCTTTGGATGGAGTTGCCGACTTACTTTGGAGAATGGCCACTGACGTCATTCCTATGAGCTCAGCCCTAGGAGTGACACCTGTCCCACTCTTCAGCTTCAGAAAGTGATTATTTGATTGGAAGAAATACTATTGGTTACTTAGTCCACATCCTGATTCCTGAATAAGACCCATTTGCAATAGACACATCTAGCTGAGAATTCTTCAACACACGCTCTAAATTTTCCCAGTAGAAAAAATACAGCGCTTTGTAAAGTTCAAAACCCACAATACTTTGTAACCCAAACAATGGTTGGAAACTGGGTTTGTTGTAAGTAACATTTTCATAACACCTGGTGTAATACCTGTTAACACACTCAGCCCTAAAGCAAATTGGCACGAGCTGCTTCTGCCTTTGCCAATAACTTGTCAAAAGCTGACTTCGAGTTCCTTCCAGACTCTCAGGAAGAACACGCAAGGCGAGGCAGCTTGTGTGGCCCTTGAACTTCATCAGGGTGAGAGCTGGCTCCTGGCCAATTTGAGGTCACCGCTGAATTAGAGGGGGGATTCTGAAGAGTTGGGAAGGGGCCCGTGATGGCAGGATACCAAGTAAGAATGCGATGTATTAATTGATGAGGAGCTTATACAAGAGTAAGAGTGAGGACAAAGGTGAAATTCATTTCCTTCAGCAAGTCCTGCTCTTTTCTCAGTGAGTGGTGTTGACAGAGCTGTTTAAGATGCTGGCTCCATCCCATAACGACCAAAGACGGATCTCTGTGGCAGCCTGGGACTCAGTGATTTCCCATCCCCAGGGACCCCAGGCAGGCAGGCAGGCAGGCAGGCAATGCCAAGTAACGTAGAGCTGTTCCCAGAGGAAGCACAGAGCACTTCACCTTGAGGGAACAGAGTATTAGGGATGAATTGGGCACTGACTCACCATTAAAACTGAGACCAGGGGTTGGTGTTGTGTCACAGCATGTTAGGCCACCGTTTGTGACATTGACATTCTGCATCGGTGAACCCATTCAGTCCCAGCTGCTCTGCTTCTGGTCCAGCTGCCTGCTAATGGCCTGGGAAAGCAATGGAAGATGACCCAAGAACTTGGGCCCCTGTCACCCACATAGGAGACCCAGATGGAGTTTCCTGACTCTTAGCTTTGGCCTGGCCCCCGTCCCAGCCATTGCAGCCATCTGGGAGTGAACCTGCAGATGGAAGATCTTTCTGTCTGTCTCTGCCTCTCTCTGTAACTCTGCCTTTCAGATAAATAAATGGTAAAACAAAACAGACTGAGATCATCTACAGAGTGTTTGTGACAGGCCCCGCACTCTCAGATGCCTCATTTTGGACCTGTGGCAATCCTATGAGGTCAGTCCCGTTATCCGCCCTGTTCCGCAGAGAGCTTCAGTTGGTGTGAGGCAGTCTGGGGTCCTGTTTGAGAGAGGGGACTCCTGAATCAACCCTTGGCTTTGCCACTTCCTATCTGTGTGACCTTGAGAGCAGCTCCTGACACCTTTGCGTTTCAGGGTCCCTTCTCTGGAGGCCAAGGACAATAACATTAAGCACATGTCAGGTGTAGTGGGGATTAGTGGATGTGTTGATAGAGAGCCCCGAGGATGGGCGAGCTCTGCCGTGGTCAGTGCCATTGACTTGTTTGCTGTTGTGATCAGCTGTTTTGAGTTCCATGAGAGATCTGCATCCAGTTTTGTTGGAGCCTGAGGTCAGAGTTCTTGGGCATCTGTTGTCCTATGGCTATAAAAACACAAGTGGAATAAATTTCTTCTTTCTCTTACTTCTAAAAAGAGATGCAGAGAGGTAGCATGGAGATTGGATTTTATCCACAGAGCCCTATGTATACGGAGGATAATTGGTATACCGGGCTAGTTGTAAGAATTCACATTGAAATCAGCCTTTGTGACCTGAAGTATAAATAATTGAAGTTTTGCTGAGACTAGCCACATATGTAAAGGCATATAGCAGTCTGGAATAACTCTATTCCTTTATCAACACGCAGATGGAGGATTGTTGAGCCTTTGCTAAATTTGGCTCCTCTACACTCTGTCTTTAGAACCAGGCAAGGGTCTCATCTTGCACACATTTCTTGCCCTGTTATTTTGGTAACTACGGCACTGCTGCACGTTCCTAGGATGCCAGCTGTTGATTCGTGTAATTCTCTGGAAACTCAGCCATTGACTATCCAAGTTGTGTGTTCTTCAGAGGCAACAAATACCAAACCCCCAGGGAAAGGTGGAAAGATAACCAGGTCCTGCTTTTCTGATAGGAAAGGAATTTTTTCTATTGTTTTAGAACTGCTGGTATAAAAAGCCGACAGGTCAGGAGTCCTTCCAATTAGAGATTTTTACTTTAACAAAGAAATAGGTGAAACATATGTTCTAACATACATTCTTTCTTCTATCTTTTCAAGAAGCAGTTGGAGTGAAGGGAAGTATTGTTTAAAAAGAACCCTCAACATGGGATGGGTGTTTGGCGCACAGTTGGAATGCTTACAACTCACATCAGCGGGCCTGGTTTGACTCCTGGCTCCTCTGCTCTTGATACAGCTCCCTGCCAGTGTTCACCCTGGTAGGTAGCAGGTGATGGTACAAGTACCTGGGTCCCAGCTGTCCACGTGGGAGACCTAGAGTGAGTTCCAGGCTGCTGACTTCAGCCTGGCCCAGACCTGGCTGTTGTGGACTGAGGAGTGAGCAGTGTAAGGAAGATCTCTCTCTCTCTCTCTCTCTCTCTCTCTCTCTCTCCCTCCTTCCCTCCCTCTGTATGTGTGTGTGTGTGTCCTTCTGCTTGTTAAATAAAATGCGAAAAAAATGAAAATTGAAAAGAAGTCACAACAAGAATCCTGGAAAACTGTGACTAGTCTAGATTAGACTGCAAACTCAACAAAGATCAAAGATAGGCTGGTCTAGTTCCAGGCACTCTCTATAAATCTGTTGAATGAATGAGTGAAAATAATAGGATATTATCTGAGTAGGAAGAAAATGCCTCTGGATAAGGAGCAAGCCATAAAATGGCTGGAGGATTAGAGGCTATCAGTGGGGACCAACTTGGTCTCTGTCATGAGAGGGAGTTCCCTGAAAAATTCCTTATGGTGAATTCTTAAATGACGCATACACTGTCCTAATTTGTCTTTTAAAAATTGCAGCTAGATTTTCATGTATCCTCTTTCCTCATGAGACTTCCTAATATCACACATCTTGGCTCTCTATCATGAGAACTAAACTTCTGCTGTTTCTTAAAGCATCCAGGTTTCCAAGTTCCCCCGGGTAGTGACCACCACCCTCTCCATACCTCATACTGAGGGCGCTCTGTCGACATTGTCACCTCCCAAATTCTGCATTTGCATTCTTGAAAGCACTTCCCTTTTTCCCATACAGATCTAACTAAATATTAGAGGTATTTGACCTTTTATTTTTTAAAAAAGTGTTTGATGTTCTGACTATTTTCAACAAAAAGAGCTCTGTTCTCAAATGCAGTGTAGAGAGAGAATTCTTCCGTTCTTTTGAGAAGGATCAAAACCCTCTCTTAAGTCTGCCAGACTGAAGATCAAGGGCGCGCCAACACCATGTTTCTAAAGCACGATCATTGTCCATAAAGGAAAGCTGGATGGTCACGGGTCTGTTTCAAACACCGGCTGGACCAATGGATCCAGAGCTAGAACTTGGGAGTTTTACTCTTGGCTTTGCTGCAGGGTAGCTGACTGGCCTTGGGAAGGTTTGCATCTCAGGCTCTTTTCCTGTTCCTGTTTGGTTGCTTTTCCAAGGCCAACGCAGCTATGCTGATGTCAGGTGACTCCAGCTATCCCTGTCTCCCCAGCTACCTCGAGCATTTGCTGCAGGCATTACCCAAAGGCTGCCCTGCCCAGTGGCCAGATGTAGCCCAGCGAGGCTTCCTAAGAAAGGAAACTGGGCTTGCCTTGGTCAGTTTCCTGTACCTCTAGGGGCTACTCAATAAATAGCAATCCCTAGCTGTCAGGGCTGTCCTGTCTTCTGTACAAACTGTTGGGGGCAGGGACCGGAAGTCAGTTTTGCAGCCAGGGGAAAAGGGAAGGCCCTGGACTGTGTGTCGCCTGGTGGCTTTGCACCCGCCCATTGCTCGCTCCCCTTCCCTGCTAGGACTTCTTCCCCAACCCTTCCAGCCTTCCTCCCCTAGTACTTCTCTCTCTCTCTCTCTCTCTCTCTCTCTCTGCCTCATCCCTCCTCCTTCTCTCTGTTACAAGTGTAGCTGTGCGGTCAGGGCTAGCCACAGCTCAGAATGAGGCTTACAGAATGGAAGCACCAAGACTATGGATGATAGGCTACACAAGAAGTGGTAAAACGTACACACTCTAAGCGTGCGAACCTGTAATGTCCTACTGAACGAGAGACCACATGATGATTTAAGCTTGGGAAAAATAAGCAATGAAACACAACTGCGGGGGCCGGCACCGTGGCTCACTTGGTTAATCTTCCGCCTGCGGCACCGGCATTCCATGTGGGCAACGGGTTCTAGTCCCGGTTGCTCCTCTTCCAGTCCTGCTCTCTGCTGTGGCCCAGGAGGGCAGTGGAGGATGGCCCAAGTGCTTGGGCCCTGCACCCGCATGGGAGACCAGGAGGAAGCACCTGGCTCCTGGCTTCGGATCGGCGCAGCGCCAGCCTTGGTGGCCTTTTGGGGGGTGAACCTCTCTCTGTCTCTCTCTCTCTCTCACTGTCTAATTCTATCTGTCAAAAAACAAACAAACAAAACAAAAACAAAAACAAAAACCACAACCGTGAAAAACAAGAGGAAATGTCTGTACTAGGTTTCCACCATGATTGCTCCAAATAGTGACAGGGATGCAATTTTTGTTTTTGTTGTTCTGGTTAGCAGACTTGGAATCCAGCTGAGTTTTGATTTACAGAATTATACGAAGGCATTGTATACAACTGTCATTACACTCACAACCTTCTCTCAAACCTCCTCTTCTAACGCGGATTGAAGAAATAATCACCAAATATAAACACTAACAAAATGTGCACACGCAGTAGCACAGCACATCAAGGAACACAAATTTCTTTTTAATCAGAATACGCATGATTCATTTTAATCCTAGATGCCTTTAAATGAGTAAGGTCTTTTATATTTTTGGCATTTCCCATAGGGAAATTCTACAGATATTTCAGGTATGATTCTTTTGGAGTTTTTTCATTATTTATGATTATTTGGCAACCATTAAACCTTCCTCCTAGCATATGAACACTTTCTGTTTTTTACGTAAAATGTGTCACTTGAGCTTTAGCTGCTTGTATTTTTTCTTTTTAGCCATTACTTGGGGTAGTATTTTCCTATAAGGGGAAATCCTCAAGAAACTACTCTTCTCTCTTGGGAGATTATCAGACTCTTGGGACCTAGCTTCTTCCATCTCCCAAGCTGGCCTCCGTCCCTCACCCAAGCCCTACTGTGTTTGGGGGCCAGGAGGGAGGGGACAGACAAATGCACAGCCAAGGAATTTAGTTCATTTAACAGGACACTCTTCTATGTTGCCCATCTTAAATCCTTCTGATGGCCCTATAAAACTAAGACATTGCCCAAACCCCTTCAGGAAACTATTCTTAATTCCATCGTCATTTATAGTTTCCTCTCTGTCCAATAAACCAGGATTTAGCCTTGAAGGCGTCTCTCTCTTAATCTATATTATGATCACATCTTTATATGTGAGTTGATTGGTTTTTCTAAATTAGTGGATGGCCTGAGGTACCACACTGCTGCTCTGTGAGTGTGTGTGTTTATGTGTGTTTGTTATGTGTGCGCTGTGGACAGCGAGAGCATCATAGAACATGCTGGATAGGAGGAGTCTGTGGGACCATCTGAACTAGTGCTTTTCAGAGGCACCTTCTTGATTGCAAAGCCCCCATTTCAAGTGAGCTCCTACAGGCTCCTCAACAGAGGGAACAGAACAGCAGAGGTGCTCGGGTTGAGGCAGGGGGAGTGGCTCTGGCTTCACACCTCTGTGATTGCCTTTGGAGGAGAGAACTGAGACCTCAGGAGTTGAAATCAGTTGCCCAGCATTCAGTGAGGCAGGAAGAACCAGTTTTTGGTGCCTTGACATCACCACCAGTACGTGTGTGTGGATGCCGCTGGTATGAAGCCAAACAGAGCAGAAGGACTCTGCTGGTTCACTCCCGGGGCTTGCAGGCTGGGTTCTTGGGGTGCCAACACTCAGAGTCATCTATGCAGGATGAACAGCTGTTGAAATGAGGAGGAGGCAGCACTGCACAGAGCAATCCTCTCGAGTGCCCAACAGACCTACAGAACCCCAGCTGACCCCTCTGCAAAGCCCTGCAGCATAGGTGGCCCATCATAGGCCCTCCACTGGGCCTGCTACACTCACCATCATCAGAGACTGGTATGGGCCATCCTGGGAAGGCCACGCTCTCCTCCTTCTGCAGCTGTCTGGGACTTTCTTCCACTGAAAGAGCTGACAGCAGGAGCTAGAAGCCACAGCTCCATGGCCACCGCACGTGGCCCCGGGGAATTGTGGTGGGGAGGAGAGTGATGGTGGCAGCCTTCTCAGCCCACCAGCACTGAGTATGACGCTTGCACATGAATGACAAGTAGCTTAATCCGTAAGGTGGCTTCTCTTCTGTGCTCCATTGTGGAATCCTGCTGCTTTCTTTCATTTCCATTTCATAGGTTGGGGGTTACTGTGGTGCAGTGGAACATGCAGCCAATTGTGCACGGAGGATTGGGTTCCAGATCTCACTCAGGAAGTCATTTGCCGTGTGACTGAAAGACAGTCACTGAGTTAGATTCTGAGCCATGAGTTCTCCGTTGTACATGGGGAGCTCAATACCAAATGAAGCACTGTAAAAACTGTGAAAGAGTATTGAAAATGCCCCTTAAGTGATATTCCCCGGGCTTTCTGCCTTTACCATGCATTCATTGCCTTACCGTTGATAAATTCATCCATTCAATTATTAGTGCGATTCCTACCCTGCAATGTGTAATTCCTCCAACCTTCTCAAAGCAAGCAAATGGGAGGCTTTGTGTTCTGATAATGATGCTGTTGGGCCTGGCTATGCCCCCCCTTTATGTGGCCCATGTCACACCATGGATTGCAATTGTGATACCTTTCTGAACCCCAAACACATCAGATTCTCCAAAACCACCTCTGCAATACTGTATATTACATTAATTAATTAATTTATTTTTTAAAGATTTAGTTATTTTATTTGAAAGTCAGAGTTACACAGAGAGAGGCGAGGAGAGGGAGGGAATGAGAGAGAGAGAGAGAGAGGTCTTTCATCTACTGGCTCACTCCCCAGTTGGCTGCAATGGCCAGAATGGTGCCGATCTGAAGCCAGGAGCCAGGAGATTCTTCCAGGTCTTCCATGTGGGTGCAGGGGCCCAAGGACTTGGACCATCTTGTACTGCTTTCCCAGGCCATAGCAGAAAGCTGGGTCTGAGGTGGAGCAGCTGGGACTTGAACCAGATCCCATATGGGATGCTGGCACTGGAGGTGGCAGCTTTACCTGCTATGCCACAGTGCCGGCCCCATTTTATTTTTTAAAGACTTGTTTATTTTATTTGAAATTCATAGTTATAGAGAGAGACAGAAAGTGAAAGAAAGAGATCTTCCATAGAGATCTTCCATCTGCTGGTTCATCTCTAGATGGCTACAATGGCCAGGGCTGCACCAGGCCAAAGCAAGATCTTCACTTAGATCTCTCATGAGGGTGCAGGGGCTCAAACACTTTGGCCATCTTGCACTGCTTTTTCCAGGCCATTAGCAGGGATCTGAACCAGAAGTGGATCAGCTGGGACACAAACCAACGCCAGTCTGGGATGCCGGCGTCTCAGGCTGGCGCTTAGCGACCACACACAATGCTGGCACCACAATACTGCACATTCCACTGAGTTCACCTCACTTTGGTACTTTCTTTGCTTTTCATTTTGTTGCCCTCCTTTTTATATTAGCTCGTTTTAGTTTTTCTCTTCATTCTCTACTGTCATAACTCTCTAGAGCGAATCTCAGATATTATGAGTACCTTTAAATGTTTCTTTATTGTGAAGTGTAGCATGCATGCAAAATGACATAGGAAATGTTAAATAGATGTTCATTTTAAAGACCAACAGTAGAGCAAACATCTGTGTACTAACCAGCTAGGTTAATAATTTCTCCTATGCTATATGAGGGGTCTGCTAAAAGTTC
Organism: Oryctolagus cuniculus; assembly: GCF_964237555.1. Taxonomy (NCBI): domain Eukaryota; kingdom Metazoa; phylum Chordata; class Mammalia; order Lagomorpha; family Leporidae; genus Oryctolagus; species Oryctolagus cuniculus. Next base: position 65,485,363 of record NC_091444.1, read on the forward strand.
ATGGAAAATGGATATTATGAAAAACTGTGCATGGGTCTCAAAATTTTTTGCACCACAATGAACATTTTTTTTTTAATTTGAAAGGCAAAGTTAGAGAGAGAGGGAGAGACAGAGAGAGATCTTCTATATGATGGGTCTCTCCCCAAATGGCCCCAACAGCCAGGGTTGGCAAGTCCAAAGCCGGAAGCCTGGAACTCCTTCTGGGTTTCCCAGTGGGGTGGACTTGGGCCATCCTCCACTGTTTCCCAGGTGCATTAGCAGGGAGCTGAATTGGAAGTGGAGTAGCAGGGACTTGAACTGCTGCTCAGATAGGATGCCAGCATCGCAGGTGGCAGCCTAACCAGCTATGCCACAATGCCAGCTCCCAATCAGTTTACTTTTAAATTCCATTTTCCACGAACTTTCCAAAATCCCCTTGTATTTAGTCATTTACTGAGTACGCATGGGGTGCCTACTTGTGTCTGGGACATGTAAGGGTGATTGAGAAGTCATCTGGCCTATGGAAAACAGCTCATCATTGCAGATGGGGAAGAGAGACTGAATGACAACTCATTGCCATGTGTGAAAGGACTTGCCACAAGACATGCAAACACCATGTGATTGGAACTGTTACTGTGCCTGGGAGAATCAGAAAGACTTCCGAGGGAGTATGACTTGAACTGGGTTTCAGGGAGGGGCCTGCCATTCCCAGCAAAGGGAGCGGCACGTGTGGCCTTTGGAAGGCAGCAAAGTCGTCCTGACATCACTCCTGCTTTGCTCCCGGGCTGCCTGTCTCTCCTGGCTCCTCTGGCGCCCTGACTATCCCTGCTTACGTCTGTTTTGTTCTTTCACCCTCTGTAAATGCTGGTGTGGCCATGGGTGTGCCTTTAGGATCTCTTCATAGTCATGCATTCAACATTGAAGAAGAGTTGAGCCTTCTGGGATGCTAAGCTGCAGAAAAATCATCCCTGGAGCTTGTTAAATGCAGAGTGGGGTGGGGGGATTGGCTTTTGGCCTAACAGTGTATCTATAGGTTGGGACACCCACATCCCATGTCGGAGTTCCTAGGTTCAAGTCCCAGCTCCATTCCTGATTGCAGCTTCCTGTGCTCTGGAAGGCAGCAAGCGATGGCTCGAGCACTTGGGTCCCTGCTCTCTGTTTGGGAGACCTGGATTGGATTCCTGGGTCCTGGCTTTGGCCTGGCCCAGCCTTGGCCTTTGCAGGCTTTGAGGGGAATGAATCAACTGATGACAGCTCGCTCACTCTCTCTCTCTCTCTCAATATCTACTTCTCTCTCTGCCTTTCAAATCAGGAATAATTTTAAAAAATGTTTTGTAAAAAAAATGTAAATTACAGCTCTTCTCAGCTTAATCAGAATCTTTGGTATAGGATCCAAGGAATTTTTTTTTGAAGTTTAAAAATTTATTGAAAGGCAGTGAGACAGAGGAATACAGGTAGAGGGAGATTGCCCATCCACTGGTTCATTCCCCAAATGGCTACAGGGATGGCCAGGCTGAAGCCAGGAGCCGGGAACTCAGTCTGGGCCTCCCACGTGACTGGCAGGGACGTGTGTACTTGAGCCAGCTCCAGCTGCCTCCCGGGGTGCGTGCTAGCAGGAAGCTGGGGTGGAGAGCAGAGCAAGGACTTGAACCAAGCACTCCAACATAGGATGCAAGTACCGCAAGCAGCAGTCACCCATACCAGATGTGGAGTTTTAACATGCTGCCACCAGGTATTCCTAACGCAGGTGACTGAGGCCACACGTGGGGAAACATGGTGAGGGTAGGAAGGTTGTAGAGACCTCTCAGGAATCCATCAAAAGGACTTTGTGCTGTCCTGCCACGCTGCCCTTCCCATGTGTGCCTTGCTAATGTCGCAGCACGCACCAGGGGCTCCCCCGCACCTCCCTGCCTCCAGCTCCTCTTTGCTGTCCCTTCTTGCTTACTTCTCCCCTGTCCCTGCGCTACAGTGGAGCTGCACTCACGTGGCTCATGTCCCTGTTTCGTGCCAGTGCTTCCCTTGGCACACCCAGCCTTGACGAGGTCCAGCGAGTGGCCGGGGCAGGCAGACTCGAAGCTGAGAGTCGGGCTGCCAGCCCCTGCCTCGCCGCTGTCCCCCGGTCCTCTGGGGGCTGCTTTCCTGAGGCAGGGAAAAAAAGGCACAGGAACCCAGATGAGCCTGGGGAAGGCGCGATCCGAGATAGCACCAGAGCCCAGAGGGCTGTTTGTCTGATTTTCACTGCCGAGACCGAGCGCGCTGCAGTAGTTTTGAGACACACCAACTGGGAGACTAGACATTTGCACTGGGGAGGTGAAATATGTGCCTGCAGACGTCATTCTCACGGGAACGGATACCTGCCTGCATCTACAAGTGTGCACTTGCACAGTCACACACCCCCGGCTCCTTGGATTTGTCGGCTTTGTCCACACACACCGTGTGTGTATGGATGGAGAAGGAAGGATTTTTAAGCCCTTGATTTTGACAGTCTGGTTTGCAGTTGCTGGGTTCAGAGAATTCCTGAGCTACTGCGGGCTAATGGGAGTTGTGCTAAGTATTTCTGCTGGTCTCTTTCAGTACGGCTTCCCCTTCCTCACTCCCTCTTCTCGCTGCCTCCCTTGTCTCCCCCCCTCCCTGCCTGCCTGCCTCTGCCCCTCCCTCCCTCCCTCTCCCTCTTTCTCCCAGAGAGCAGACAGAGAGAGAAACTGGTGCAGCTTCCTCTGAGAAGCAAGCTCGCGCGTGCGGATTGGCAGGATCCCGCAGGCTCCTCTCCCGTCCATGCGGTGTTCTTGGAGGGAAATGCGATGTTGGAGCAGGGGCTGCGCCGCGGTGGGGAGGTGAAGCCAGGGTCCTGGCTTAGCCCGAGGCTGGAATCACAAGAATGCTTCGCCCGGGTCTCCTCTGAGAGCTCTCGGACCCTCATGGATTTTAGAACCTTCCAGCCCTTTCTCCTTCACCTTTGCACTGTCCTGCTTCCTCCTGAGATGGCCCCAGACCTGCAAGAGACGTGCTGGAGGAGCTATCTATTAGCAGACGTGAAGAAATGGATCCTGCACTTGATTCTGTAGCCATGATTTATCAATGATGATGGATTGGAAGGCAGTGTAAGTAACAGTTCTCTACGTGTCTGCAGTTAGCTGGTCTGTCTTACTTGCTTTGCTTTTACTTTAACTTTCTTTCAATGAATTTCCTTTGGAGAAAAGTAAAAATAAAATGTGTAAAGTATTCCAAAGAAGTTAGGCGGCTGCGGGTTAGCTGAGCGGTCCTCTGGTTTGGCTGACCTGCAGAACGCGTCCAGCTGGATTCAGAGGTGTACAAACTACGGACCGAGTCTGCACACGTCCCCCGAGGATGAGACTAAAACGGGAAATAAGCGAGGCAGGCTTTCGAGCTGACAGTCATGGCCGTAATCAGGCTCACTCAGAGTTGCTAAAATATTTGACACTGGCTCATTTTAGAATCAGAGACGGAATTGAAGTGTGTTCTCGTCACAGAATCATAAAAATGAAGTTAGCCGCTGGCTCTCAGAACAGGTTCTTTCTGCCCCTCCCCGCAATGTGAGGGTCTGTTTTTTTAAGCTACTGTTGGGTTTTCCACCATCTGATCTTTTCGTGAGACAGCTCGCCTCCCCGTTCCGGAGCGCAGCGTCCAGTCTGTTTGGGGCTGCAGGTGCCTCTGCTCTGACCCCTGCGGCCTGACCAATGTGTGCCGCTGGTGGGGTTCTGCATCTTTTCTGTGCCAGGGCTTGAAGCACGCATTTCAGTCCCCCAGGGCAGGGTGGAGGGGTGGCAATTTTGGTGAAGATCAAAATCAGTTCATTTCACAGGAGAGAAGACACCGCTATCGAAAAGCTTGGAAATTAAAATGAAAGAATATGATTTGCCTTTTCTAGGAAATTTGCGTTGTGGCTAATTTTGTAGAGAAAGAGTAATTGAAGCTTTCTTGATTAAAACGCAGTCATTTCAAGGAGAAGGTAGGGGCATGAAACCAGATTGTTAATGTTTTTATGGCCACTTGCAACTTTTCCTCCTAGAGCCTCAACGATAGTGTTAACACGGCTATTTGTGGCTTCTTCAAACTTGCCTAGATTTTGGGAGCGAGATTCCTAATCATACACTGTCCGGAACTTGTGGGAGCTTTTCCCTGTCACTTTCACACCCCAGGGAGGACTGCCGCCCCTCCCACCTGCTCATCTCCTGCCTGTCTCCCAGCCCCCCTTCTTCCCCTCCCTGAATCTTGGAACCTCATGAAAGACCTTTCCAAAGACCCCCTTTTAACATGCCCTGCCCAGCCTCAGACAGAGGGAGCACTGTAATACAACACACAGGGCTGCCAGTTTTGGAACTGAATGAGCTCAGCTGACTCCTGACTGTTAAATCAGTTTTGAGAGCAGTCGAATGAGATCATATCTCACAGACCCGCCTGGAAGTGTTCCTAACTTTATTAATTGGCATTAGCGAGCACCTGAGGGGATCAGCCTGCAGCCAGATGAAATCTCCACACTGGCGGAGGATACCCAGGGCCACGCCTTTTAAAATATGCCCTTTGTTATCAAGGGAAATCTGAGCCAGCAAACACATGTTGGCAACATCACGTGAGCGCCATTCTGCCCACGAAGCGCTGGAGTGATGGCGGGGGGGGGGGGCGATGCCTGCGAGCCGGTGCTGTTTAGTTTAGGTTTCCTGTTTATGTGGAGCGTCTCAGACTCGCGCATCCGGAAGGCGTCTGGCGGGCAGTGCAAAACGTGCAGGGGGGAGGAAAATCGGGAAGAAACCACGGAAGTCTAGAAAAAGCATCCTTTTTCTTACCCGCGTTCCAGCTCCCAGCCCGGTCGGTCCTTGGTTTCCCATGAACGCAGGCACCAATGGGAGCCTCCCTGGGTGGAGAGGAGGTACAGATGTCTTTGTAGTGCTTTTGGATTTTGAGCAAAGATGAGACATTTCTCCCGAAATTGAAAAGGCAACAAAAAGCAATCTTCTGACTTCTGGCTTGCTTTGGCAGCACAAGCCACCCAGCCCCCTCCTGCTCCTCCACCTCGCCCGCCAGCCCGCGCCCCACTGTGCCCGTCCAGTGTCCCTGGTGAGCAGCTCCACACCCACCAGGAATTGCATGTGCGTCCTGCTAAGGGGAAAAGCTGAGCTGCCAAGGGCAGGGTTTTCGTGGAGGGGGCACTGCGTTTTGTGGCGAATAAGTGCAGGGGCCAGATCTGCTGAGAGCTGCAAAGATCTCTGAGAGCAGCTGATTGGCATTGGGAAAATTGCTGAGCAATTAAACAAACAAACAAAATACTGGCGTCCAGGGGAGAGAAAGCAGAGGCAAGCCGAGAAGGCGGTGGGTTGTCTCCGCTCAGTGGCAAGTGCAGTTTTGTTAAGCGTCCAAAAAGGTCGACACTGACGGTGCCTGATGGTTAGGATGAGTCACAGACTTGATCCATCCCTTGTAGACGGAGGAGGCTTTTGCCTTGGCCCAGTGTTCTGCTCAGCGCCTTTGCCCAGGACAAACCAAGTCCTCTCCGTTGCTCAGCAGCGCCCACTGCAGTCCTGTGCTGCCATTGCAGTCGCCTTCCCCAGTGGCTTCTCCTCTCTGAAAAGCAGGGGAAATGGCCTCGAACCAAGCCTGGCCTTCAGATCTGAAACTCTTCGGAACAGCGTTTGCCCTGAGGTCATCCTTGCCTCCTTATTAGATGAGGTGCTGGTTCTGGCTTTGGCCTTCTGTCTGAGCGATTGTCCCCAGTCTCCCTCTGCATAGGGCCTCCAGCCTGCTCTAGTTTTGTCTACACTGCAGGGAGCTCAGGTTCCTGGGGAGTGCTTCTGCAGAGCCAGGCCATGCTGTCACCATGCACCTGGCCTTGACCTCGGCTTCCCACCTGTTCCCTTGGAGAGACTGCAGGCCTTTACGACATTTGGAGAAGAAACATGATTACTCACAATGTATGACTGTAGTCCTGGAAAGTGCCAAGAGGGGAAGATTTTAAGTGTTCTTACCGTAAAAAAAAAAAGGTGTGAAATAATGCATATGTTAATGAGCTCTATTAAGTCATTTCTCAACATATCTACACTTCAAAGCATGTTGTGCGTGATAAATATATACAGCTTTTATTTGTTAATTAAAAAAATAAAATAGGAAGTCCTGCAATTAAACGTAAGAAAAACTAAATTTGGAGATGAAAGATGACCTCTGCAAAATGCCGCTCCAGGGTTTCCTGGTCAGGGGAGGGCCTTGGCTCCCCCTAGAGCCACTCTCTCCTGGGCCTGCTCCTGCTGGCTAACGTCTCGGTTCAATGCAACCAGTGCTTGCTGTATATGAGTTTCTCTACACTTCTGTTCTTGGCCTCCGCAAAATGTACGCGAGGCTCCCTGTGCGCAACACGTGAGCACGATTTGTGAGAATTCCCTGAGATAACCCAAGGTGCTTAGCTCAGTGTCTCCGTCGCGTCCTCCTGAGTGATGCCGCCCTCGTGTTCTCCTATTGGCTGGGCGCCTGCCGCAGGTCCTGAATGACAGGCTTGGCAAGACAGGGCGGTAGCATGGCGGGAGGGCTGGGCTGGGAGTCAGCCGTGGATGTTGTTAGGAATCCCTTGTACCCCTCCTCTGTGCTCCAGCCCCCGGGAACGGTTCCGTGTCCCCAGTGGGGTTCTTCCCCTGCTCTCCACGGCCCCGGCAAGGCACATTCTCCTCTTCTTGTACGGAACTGCCCCGGGTCCCCCTTGCCCAGGGAAGCCCCTTCCTCCGCAATCCTGGGGCACCTGCCTCGCTCCACCGCAGGCTTCCCCCGTGTAGACGGCATCATCAGCCCCTCTCCCTGGACCAGAGTCACTCTGCAGACGCAGTTCCACAGCTGAGGCAAGGCCAGGGCCCTGCTCACGTGGTCGTGTGTAAGAGAAGGACTGGGTAGAGAATCCGGGCTCTGCCTTGGCTGTGGGTCACGAGTGGTGGGCAAATGAAACGTGTGTGTGTGTGTGGAAGGCTTTGGTGAGGGGAGAGTGCTGCACAGTGGCCTGGTTGAGCTGTTAGTGCAAGGGGACATCGACAAGTTCATGGAAAAATAAGTTTGTTTTGGTACAGGAGATTTCTGAAATTGTGTATCTGAGCGATCTTTAAAACGTTCTCGGAGGACGTGTCTTGTGAAAATCATGCATGGATTTTGGAATCTCTTGCACCAGAATAAACCTATCCTTCAAATCCTTCAACTCCGTTTTCTGTGACCCTGTGGAAGCACCTGGCTGTGAGGACAATGCACTTTGAGTAGCAGCACTTTCAGCCGGCTTCTCAGATACTAAGGTCACACGTTGGAGTGAAACCCAGCCCTCTCTTTGGTAGTGCTTTCGCAGTGCAGGCCCGGTCTTTGTCCTGGAAGCAGGACAGGCTTTATGTGGCCAGCAGCTCTGATGTTTGCCACTCTGTGAATGCAGAACTTTTCATTGCGAAATGAGAGGTGAGACTCCAAAAGCCAGTGCCCCTGGGAGGGATCACTCGGTAACAACTTTACCCAGAGCGTCGGGGCAGTGATTTCAGATCCCAGCAGAGAGGGTGGGGAAGGGAACTATCAATGGGTTTCCAAAAATAGAGGTGGGGAGACAGAGAGAGGAGAGGGGTCCTGGGACCCAGAAAATGCACATGGCCTACTTCGTGGAGGCAGCAGGGGCCAGGAAGGAGCAAAGATGGTGAGTGTGGCTCTGGATTCCAGCCTCCCGCTCAGGGCACTGCTGCAGGCTATGAGCCCTGGCCCTGCAGGAGCGCTGTGGACTCTGTTCTGCTGCTCCCAGGGCACCATGGGACTGGCCCAGCCAGGAGAGTGTGACACTGGTTTGTTTGCCTTTTCTGAGTGCAGCCTTAGATTTTTTTTTCCCCAGCAGAATGACTTACACTTTTCCACAGTAATGCTTCAGCCCTGGTCTGTGGAGAACAAGCTCTTCCTGGGTATTAGGTCTGGGTTTTCCTGCAGAAAAAAAATAATGTTTAATAGGAGTGGTCAAGCCCAGTGGTCAGCCCTGATGCGGGGACACGAGATGGCCAGAGGATGCTCCATTGCAAGACAGCCCTGTGGGCACGGGTGCGTCTCTACGTCCGTGTGTCTGTATATGTGTTGGTATTCTGTGTGTCTGTGTGAAGTCCCACTGTGGCTGCCTTGGCCCGCAGAGCCGCTGCACCATGGGTGATTATTCACCTCTTCACGTCCGTCCAGCCCTGGAGTGTGCATAGGCTCATTTTTCACTTTCCTTTGACCCTGGATGTCTCGGCAAATGAGCACCTGCTGGGCCTCGATGTGGGGGTGGAGAAGTGGGGTGAAGTAATGAGCCTGCCAGGCCTTTCCGTGCCTATTGGCTGCTCTAAAGGGAAATTGAGGGATCCTGCAAAGCTGCAAATCTGAGATGTCAGCTCATAAATATGTAAGCTCCTTGCTTAGGTAATAAGCTCCTTGACAGCCCAAACTGTCATTTGCACATTCTCTTCAGCTGAGCACAAAAGTTCCAGTTGCCAGACTGTCCCTGGGTACTGGGGACTGAAAGCGAGGGAATGATGACTCGGGAGGGGGTGGGGGAGGGGGCGCTGGCTGACTGCCGTGGCCCCCTCTGCAGGCTGCTGTCTGCACACTGCCCCACCATCAGGGGCTTCTCTCCTGGTACCCGATTAGTAAGTGGAGGCAAAAATCTGCAGTGTGGCACACGTGATGCGCAAACATGAATATATAAATAGAAGTGGAAGAAATAGTTACCAGCTTTGAACTCTTGGCTATAGCGACTAAATCTGTACCCATTTCAAACTCTGTTGCGCTCTGTTTGGAATCTACTGGGAGCTTAATAAAAACCCAGCCAACAGTTTAGTATTAAAATAGAGGCCTGTGAGCCAAATGTAGGGTTAGAAACAAGTATTTGGAATACAAACGTGTGGTGAGCAGCTAATATGTGATAGGTACTGTGTAAGGTTTGGGGAATCCAAAACTGAATAAGGGTGAGTGAGCGTTTGGCTCAGTGGTTAAGGTGCTACTTGGAACACCTGTATCTCACCTCTAAGGGCCTGTGTTCAAGTCCCTGCTCCTCTACTTCTGATTCCAGCTTCCTGTTAATGCACATATTGGGTGGTAGTAGCTGATGGCTCAAGTACTTGAGTCTCTGCCACCCACCTGGTAATTCAGAGTCTTTTAGCAGCTTGTAAACATTCTCCTTCCAGTGTGCTGAGTAGCAGTTACCTGACCAAGGTGCTCTCCCCATACTGCTAGTAGTGGGGAAAGATACTAATGAGCCCCCTCTGAAACCTCAAAGAAGTGTGTAATTATGTTCTGGATGCTTCTAATGGTGAGGCAGAGCATCCCAGCGGTTAGAGGGCAATAGCATCTCAGAACCGGGAGAGCCCTGGGAGATCTTGTAGTCTGTTGGTTTTTAACTCTTTGAAGAGAGGGATTCTGTGTAAGGAATGGACGCCAAGAGTTTGTAAGCAGAGCCGGCAAGAACTCTAGATCCTTCATCCATCCATTCTTTCATTCAACAAACATTCACAAAGCCCTTGCAGCATGTAGCATTAGTAGTTGAGTGAGATGCTGGCTATACCCACTCAGAGCTTGCAGCTTTGAAAGATGGCAAGTCTCACATGGAAAGAAAACAAACAGGAAGCTTTTTTCTATTAACTTGAGAGGCAGATACACACACACACACACACACACACACACGAGAGGGTGGGGTGGGGGGAATAGAAAATGTTAAAGTTTAGAAGATGGGGCTGGTGCCGCAGCTCAATAGGCTAATCCTCCGCCTTGCGGCGCCGGCACACCGGGTTCTAGTCCCGGTCGGGGCGCCGGATTCTGTCCCGGTTGCCCCTCTTCCAGGCCAGCTCTATGCTGTGGCCCAGGAGTGCAGTGGAGGATGGCCCAAGTACTTGGGCCCTGCACCCCATGGGAGACCAGGAGAAGCACCTGGCTCCTGCCATTGGATCAGCGCGGTGCTGGCCGCGGCGGCCATTGGAGGGTGAACCAACAGCAAAGTAGGACCTTTCTCTCTGTCTCTCTCTCTCACTGTCCACTCTGCCTGTCAAAAAAAAAAAAAAAGTTTAGAAGATGGGAAGTTACTTCCAGATGAACCTGATGACTAGGGCCCAAGTAGAGAATTCACTGTATGAACTTGGACTTAGCACATTCGTGTTTGTTTTATTTAAAGAGTTGTGAGCATCCAACAGAGAAAAGAAGTTAGGCTAAAAAAAATTCTTACTCTAGGAAAGTGCAGAACAGGATAAGAATTGAAATGTTGGCATTAGTCGGTAGCCTAATGAGAACAGTGTTCAAGTACAAAAACATAACTGTTTTAATGACCTTGAAAATGTAATTTTGGAAAATATCTGTAGTTGTCAAAGTCAGATGCCTGTCATTTTGTTACTAGTAGATGCAGGAAGTGGCTGAAGGCGCTCTTACCCTCCAGAGAAGGACCTAGAAGTAAGCACCATGAAACAGGGGCTTGGAGCCCCCTCTGGAGGAAAGAGATCCCCTCCCTTGCTAGTCTGGTAGCAAATGGTTTCTTTTCTAAAGGTCAGAAATGAGAAAAAAAAATCATCTAATCAAGTTGACCTTTGGGATCAACCTCATGAAGCACAAGTCCACAGCCTTTGACTCACAGATAATCCAGTGAGCCTAAATGGGCAACTTCAAAAACTCTGTGTCCCAAAGGTATGGTAAAATAAATCCTGGGCACAAACTATTTATGATGTGGGAAAATCATTATAATGAACACAATAATTATGTTTGTTTTATGAACACAATAGTCTGAAAAAAATCCTGTATCACAAAATAGTTTGCATGTTGTCATTAAGAAGCCAGCGAATCTCAAAAACAAGTCAAAAAATCCGTCCCATCCATTCATTCTTAAGAGTCTGTTGAGTATCTACTGTGTATAGACACTGTTCTTGGCAATAAAAACAATAAAAGCAGTCACTCTGATGGAACATACATCAGAACAGGCAATGTTAAGCATCAGCTTGGGCCATACAGATGCCTGAAAAGGAACATTGTAGCATGAGTGAAGGTGTGGACATGGAGGCAGAGAAAAAGATACTGGTGACTTTGGAGAAATCCCAGAAGGTTGGATTGCACTGCCCCATTGGGAAAACAACAGAATTTTATTTTAATCCCTGTACACAATAAAAGGAAGCACTGTCCCCAGGGACAATGAAGAACCCATTCGCGTCATCGAACAGACTTATTTTAGAAGGTATCTAAATGCTTGATATATCCAAATATATCCCAAAGCATAGCCTTGCAGAACCTCTGGGCTGGATTAATTCTTTTTTTAAAAAATTTATTTATTTGACAGATAAGAGTTAGACAGTGAGAGAGAGAGACAAAGAGAAAGGTCTTCCTTCCGTTGGTTCACCCCCAAAATGGCCGCCACGGCCGGAGCTGCGCTGATCTGAAGCCAGGAGCCAGGTGCTTCCTCCTGGTCTCTCATGCGGGTACAGGGGCCCAAGCACTTGGGCCATCCTCCACTGCCCTCCCAGGCCACAGCAGAGAGCTGGGCTGGAAGAGGAGCAACTGGAACTAGAACCCAGCACCCATATGGGATGCTGGCATCACAGGCGGAGGGTTAACCAAGTGAGCCATGGTGCCAGCCCCGTGGATTAATTCTTCAATGGAAATCACCTGCATCTAGATGGATGTTTCTAAACCCTTCTAGGGATAGGAAGCATGTGGGGGCCCAAGGGCTGACACTTAAGGGAGACAGGCAGCTGGATTTGCTCCTTCAGTGATTTTGAGCCAACTCTGTTCATCCATTCATCCATCTCTCTGTGCTGCCACTCACTCATCCATGTATCCATCTACTTATCCATCCATAATCTATCCATACATCTACACATCCACTCATCCTTCCATCCATCCATCCATCCATACATACATCAACCCATCTACCCATCTACCCTTCCATCCATCACTCATCCACTCACCCATCCCTCCATCTACCCATCCACCTGCCCATCCATCCATCAGCTATCCATACATCCACTCATCCATCCATCCATCCATACATACATACTTATATCAACCCATCCATCCATCTACCTATCCACCCACCCAGCCATCCATCATCCATCAGTTATTCATTCATTCATCCACCCATCCATCCATACATACACCCATACACCCACCCACCCATCCATGAACCCATCCACTCATCCATCTGTCAGCTATCCATTATCCACCTCTCTATGCATCCAGTTTTTGTAGTGCTTTCTGCGGGCCAGGCAGTTTGGGAAACATAATTGTAGGAAAGATAGGCATGGCTCCTGATCTTACAGAGTTCTCCGTCCTGTGAGGACGACATAAATAATCGCACCCAGTTGTAAGAAGAGGCATGAAACACCACATGTTTGGCCACCCCTCACCTTGGCCAGGGACCGCACTGGCGGATGCCTGGCTGATGTAAAAGACATCTTATTAGCCTTCGCGACCAACTCAGACCACGTGTCTCCAGTGCATCCAGGAAAGTGGTAACTGCCTTCACCCAATTTAAACTGTGGGCTGGTGATGTCCGTGTGTTCAGCACAGCATCAGAGCTTGCGTATGCCCCCTAGTGCTCCAGAACACTGCCTACGGTGTCTTGGTAAGGTTGGCCATCAGTTGTCCTGTCCCTGGTCATTCTGGCATAAGGACACAGTGTCATAGGAGTATCTACCAGGTAAGTGCCTCCAGCACACAAAGGCTGCAAACACATGTCTGGCATAAGAATCTAGTTTCACCCTAGTGATTCTCAGGCAAAGGCAACTGCACTGATAGAGTTTTTCTTGACATCTGGTTTATGGCTGTAGAAGACCCCAATTTATTGGCTCAAATTGAGACTGTCCTCTTTTCTGACCTTTCTTAGCTATAAATAAGACCCTCCTAGTCAGTGAGACAACCAAAACTCATATTCAAGATGTGCGGATCTGAAACTGACATCAGAGTCAATATCACAGTCAATTGCTATATTGACAAACCCTGGTAGGAATGTTCGGAGATGGCGCTGAATGCTGCAGGGCTTAAAGCATCCCTTTCCCCTTGCTCTTTAGGATTCATAGTAAGAGTTGATGGGACAGCAGCTCTCTGCTGTGGCCTGGGAGTGCAGTGGAGGATGGTCCAAGTGCTTGGGCCCTGCACCCCATGGGAGACCAGGAGAAGCACCTGGCTCCTGCCATTGGATCAGCGCAGTGCGCCGGCCGCAGCGCGCCAACCGTGGCAGCCATTGGAGGGTGAACCAATGGCAAAGGAAGACCCTTCTCTCTGTCTCTCTCTCTCTCACTGTCCACTCTGCCTGTCAAAAAAAAAAAAAAAATGATGGGACAGAATCTCTAAAAAGAAACATGTACGATGTAGCTTTCATATTGATGTTTGTTGTAACCATACTGGCAGCCAACATTTACTGGGTGTTTGCACTGGGGACTGTTCTAAGATTACATCTCAGCTTTCTGAAATCTCACAACTCCACAAGGCAGCTCTTACTGTCCTGTTCTGCAGCTCAGGAAGCTATGGTGTGGCACGGTTCAGGAACTTGGCTTGGGCCACAGAGCTGAGTGTGGCAGGAAGATTTGAGCTGAGGTAGTTGGCTCCATGGCCTCTACTCTTGGCTGTTTCTCTCTTTTTGGCCTCTTTTCAGGAACTTTAAAACACTAAGGCATTTAATCCTGAAAAAAAAGTTTGCTAAAGCCCATGTTGGGTCACAAGTCTCGATTTAGATGACCTGTTTCTCTGCCCGTGTTTTATCTCAGACCCCATGAGCCATTCTTCAAATCAGAGGCCTGAGAGCGCTCTTGAGCAATTTTCTACCCTAGGTTGTGTTGTGTTAGAGTATTTGTGAATAATCTAGAATCATCTACAGCATCTGCCTCAGTCTATTTGGGCTACTGTAACAAAAATACCACAGACCAAGCAATTTTTTTTCTTTTTCTTTTCTTTTCTTTTCTTTTCTTTCTTTTTTTTTTTTTGACAGGCAGAGTGGACAGTGAGAGAGAGAGACAGAGGGAAAGGTCTTCCTTTGCCGTTGGTTCACCCTCCAATGGCCGCCGCGGCCGGCGCGCTGCGGCCGGCGCACCGCGCCGATCCGATGGCAGGAGCCAGGAGCCAGGAGCCAGGTGCTATTCCTGGTCTCCCATGGGGTGCAGGGCCCAAGCACCTGGGCCATCCTCCACTGCACTCCCTGGCCACAGCAGAGAGCTGGCCTGGAAGAGGGGCAACCGGGACAGAATCCGGCGCCCCGACTGGGACTAGAACCCGGTGTGCCGGCGCCGCTAGGAGGAGGACTAGCCTAGTGATCCGCGGCGCCGGCCTAGACCAAGCAATTTTCAAACAACAGAAATTTATTTCTCGGGGCAGGTGTTTGGCCTCACTGTTAAGATGCCAGTTGTGATGCCCATATCCCACAGCAGAAGGCCTGAGTTTGAGTCCCAGGTTTAATTCCTGGCTCCAGCTCCCAATTCCAGCTTCCTGCCAATCAGACCCCAGGAGGCAGCAGGTGATGAATCAAGTAGTTGAGTCCTTGACACTTATGTGGGAGACCTCGATTGTGTTTCTGGCTCTGGGCTATCACCCAGCTCAGACCCAACCTTTGTAGCCATCTGGGAGAGTGAACCAGCAGATAGGACCTCTCTCTCTCTACCTCTCATCACAATTTTTTTTAATGAAATGAATTGAAAGAAATTGATGTCTTATAGTTTCAGAGAGTGCAAAGTCAAAGACCAACATGGCAGCAAATTCCGTGTGTTGTGAGGCTTCACTCTGTGGTGCATAAATGGCACCTGTTACCTAAGGACACTGATCCCACTGGTGAGGGCAAAGTCTTCATGACCTAGTCACCTCCCCACAGGCCCCTCCTCTAAATATCACCTTGGGGGTTATTATCTCAGCATATGGATCTGGGGGCAGGGGAGTCACAAACCTGCAGACTATAGCAATGTCTAATTTTGACCCACCTAGCTGGACTGACTTTGAGGAGGACAAGAACTGACCTAGGCGATGGCACCATACAATGTTGAGTGCCTCGTAGCCACCTAGGTGAAAAGGTGAAAACTGAATCCCTGGGAAGACCAATGGATAGGAGAATAGTTACTTACAGCTCTTGCTAAATGATGTATGCCTTACTAGTTTCCTCAAATGATTTTATGTGACTTGTAAATTAAATATTTGTAAATTAAATCAGATTTAAAATATATATTGGAAACCAGTTAAAAGAAGGGGGGGAGAGAGAGAGACAGACACTGGTTCCTAGACTGAGTTTTTTTCTGCTCTTTGGCATTAATGAGGCTCTGAATGTTCTGGAAGCAATGGCAGATGGATCAGGAAAGGGAAAGGCACAAAGAGAAAAGACACAAAGCCGTTTGTTGAGCTTTCATTCTGATGGCCAATTTCTACCTGGGACCATGGAGGTGGGTGTCATTGTTTGCATACATACCACAATAAGTGGCAGAGCCAGGGTTTGAACGAAGCCCATGTGCCTTTTTATATTGGGTTATGTTATATTTTTCTTACCCAATAGTGACACGTGCTTTGTCTGGAGACACCCAGTGTTTTTTGGAGGATTTTTCCCCCAGTGGATCCTTATGTGGAGATTATTGGGTAATAGCACAGTAAGCTATAAAAAGTAGGCACTTACTTAGTGTTTATAGAATAATATGAATAACTAGTAGATGAATAGTAAGATAAAAGAATCTTTTCAAATTTTTATAAGCTATAGAAATGTTTTGTGTGAATACTTTTATATTAACCTCCCTAAAAAAGCCATACCATAGTATTATAACTCAGTACAAGGCATTTGGGTAAAGTCCTAAAAGTTTAATATTTAGTATGTTTCTTTCATACTTTAACTGCCCCAAAGAGAGTCCAGACCTTTTTATGTGTCTTTACTTCTTCAGCCCCATTTACTTCTGAGCCCACTAGAATGTATTCTGTCTCTTCTGATTGTGTTCAGGGTCACTAATGAACATACTAATTCTAATCTCATGCAAAACTTGCATCCCATGTCTTCTTTTGGTCTCTCAGTAGCATTGAACATTGTTGACTACATGATCTGTGTTTTCAAATGCTATAAAAGAGCACCTAGGCCAAGATTATACATCTTGAATGTAAGTGGTTTCTGCCTATGGAGCCAGAGGCTAGTGTAAAAAGTGAAGAATCTTACATATTTTAAGCCATTTCTTGGTCATTAGTCATGTATCAAGAGATGCTTTTGTGTATCTTTAAATACAGGATTGAACAACATTTTGCATTTGTTAATTGTTACTAATTTACAGGGTAAAAGGAAAGCATGTATTTAAAGACACAGAGTTTGCAGCCGTTCTCAGTTGAATATCACTCATAAAGATGAGTGATTTCTCAAGTTTTGATAGAAATCAATGTGAGATAAGATTCAGTCTATAAAAACTCAAGTTACAAGCAATTTGTAGGAGAGTATTTATTGTGTAGGCATGGTATGAACACAAGGAGGAGATGACTGATTGATTTATGACATAAATCACCTTCCATCCAGTTGTACATGACAGCTGGATGCCATCCTGTTTTAGAGAACAAATATTTTCTTCTTTTCATACAATTTGTTCCTAAGTTCTATCAGTACTTAAATATTATTTTCTTATAATAATATCAGACCTGGAATTTTATTCTTAGCCAGGGACTCAACATCAGAAAATGAGAGTTAACAATGTGTTAGTAAAGTTGCGCTAATACTTCAAACTTACATGGGTGCTTTATATAATTATGCCCTAGTTATTTTAAAAAGGGGATATATTCAGGGCCAGCACTGTGGCACAGCAGGTTAATGCCCTGGCCTGCAGTGCCGGCATCCCATATGGTCGCTGGCTCTAGTCCTGGTTGCTCATCTTCCAATCTGGCTCTCTGCTGTGGCCTGGGAAAGCAGTAGAGGATGGCCTAGGTCCTTGGGCCCCTGCACCCGCGTGGGGGACCTAGAAGAAGCTCCTGGATCTTGGCTTCGGATCGGCGCAGCTCTGGCCATTGTGGCCATCTGGGGAGTGAACCAGCAGATGGAAAACCTCTCTCTCTCTCTCACTGTAACTCTTTCAAATAAATAAAATTAATAATGAAGATGATCTGCAGCATAAAAAATTCACTTTACATATTGTAAAGTCCACCTGCCCTCAAATAAGATGAGTAAATATTAGATAAATACACAGTTTAAGATGCACAGGCTTCTTTGTAGACTTACTGAGACATTGGAGCGACGTCTTCATTTTGTTTTGCTAAATTTCTCTATTACCATCCATGTGCTTCAAAATAATTTTCTCCCTTTATAGCAGTGTTTGTTTAGTAACTTTTAAAATCTTTTATTTAAAAAAATTAACAAACGAATAAAATTGTGTATATGTATGGGATACTCTGTGATGTTTTGTTTCCAATATATATTACGTAATATCCAATCAGGGTGAATATATTTATTCTGTTTAGCATGTAACATTCCTTTGTAGGGAAAGCATCCAAAATCCTACCTTCTAATTTCATTCTTCTACAAGTGTATATCCAGATTTCCCAACACTTTTTATTAAAGACTGTCCTTTTTCCAGTGCATGTTCACAGCGCCTTCTTTAAAGATCAATTGGCTGTGGATGTGTGGGTTTACTTCTAGGGCTCTATTCTGTTCCGTTGGTTGATGGATATGTTTTTATGCCATTGTCATACTGTTTAATTACTGTAGCTTTGTAGCGTATTTTAAAGCCAGGTTATAAGCCTCCTACTTTGTTCTTTTTGCTCAGGATCACTTTGGCAAAATGGAATCTTGTGTCCTTCTGTACAAATGTTAGTAGTGTTTTCTAATTCTATGAAAAATGTCATTGGGATTTTGATAGAGATTACATTGAATCTGTAAATTGCTTGCGGTAATATGCTTACAAGACATTCATTTCACTTCTAAGGACATTCATAGACTGACAGTGAAAGCATGGAGCAAGATATTCCACACAGACGGAACCCAAAAGAGGGTAGGACGAGCCATACTTCTATCAGATACCATTGATTTTTAAATCAAAAGCAGTAATAAGAGATGAGGGAGGCCATTATGTGATGGTAGAGGGCTCAAATCAACAAGAGGATATAACACTTAAGAATACATACATGCCCAATATTAGAGCACAAAATACATAAAGCAGAGGCCAGCATTGTGGCCTAGCAGGTAAAGCCACCTCCTGTGACGCCAGCATCCCATATGGGCACCAGTACAAATCCCCGCTGCTCAGATTCTTTCTTTTTTAAGATTTATTTTATTCATTTGAAAGTCAGAGTTACACACAGGGAGAAGGAGAGGCAGAGAGAGGTCTTCCATCCACTAGTTCGCCCCCCAATTGGCTGCAACGGCCAGAGCTGTGCCGATCTGAAGCCAGGAGCCAGGAGCCTCCTCGAGGTCTTCCCACGTGGGTGCAGGGGCCCAAGGACTTGGGTCATCTTCTGCTGCCCTCCCAGGCCATAGCACAGAGTTGGATGGGAAGTAGAGTTGCCGGGACTCGAACCGGCACCCATATGGGATGCTGGCACTGCAGGCGACGGCTTTATCTGCTTTGCCATAGCACCAGCCCCTGCTCCAATTCTGACCCAGCTGCTTGCTAATGGCCTGGGAAGAGCAACAGAGGATGGCCCAAGTGTTTGGGCCCCTGACACCCATGTGGGAGACCTGGAAGAAGCTCCTGTCTCCTAGCTTTGGCCTGCCCCAGTGCTGGCTATTGTGGCCATCCGGGGAGTGAACCAGCAGATGGAAGAATTCTATTTCTGCCTGTCCTTCTCTCTCTCTGTAACTCTGACTTTCAAAATAAATAAGTAAATCTTGAAAAAATACATATAGTACATATTAATAGATGTAAAGGGAGAGATAAACTCCAATATAACCATAGTAGGGGACTATAGCACTCCAGTTTCAGAATCAAATCTAAACAGAAAATCAACAAAGAAACAGCAGAGTTAAATTGCACCCTAGATCAGGTGGGCCTGACAGAAATCTACAGAAGTTTCCATCGGCAACTGCAGAACACACATTGTTCTCAGTAGCGCATGGAGCCGTCTCCAGGCTGGATCTAACGGTAGGTCACTGAGAAGAGTAGAAGCCCTACTGAGCCTCTTTTCTTGATGCAATGCAATACAACCAGACATCGCTCACAAGAACATTTTGGAAACTCTACAAACACATAGGAATAAACAACGAAATCCTGAGCAGTCAGTGGATCAAGGAAGATCTCAGGGAGGCAATTTAAAACTTTCCTTAAATAGATGAAAACAAAAACGCAACATATCACAACCTGTGAGACACAGGAAAGCCGTGCTGAGAGGCGAGTTAATGGCAATCTGCGCCTAGCTCGAAAAAAAAAAAAAAAAAAAAGACCTTACTTATCACTGCACTTCATGGAAATAGAGAAACAGGAACAAATTAAGCCAGAAATTGGTAGAAGAAAAGAAATAATAAAACTTAGATCACAGCCGGCGCCGCGGCTCACTAGGCTAATCCTCCGCCTAGCGGCGCCGGCACACCAGGTTCTAGTCCCGGTCGGGGCGCCGGATTCTGTCCCGGTTGCCCCTCTTCCAGGCCAGCCCTCTGCTGTGGCCAGGGAGTGCAGTGGAGGATGGCCCAGGTGCTTGGGCCCTGCACCCCATGGGAGACCAGGAAAAGCACCTGGCTCCTGGCTCCTGCCATCGGATCAGCGCGGTGCGCCGGCCGCAGCGCGCCGGCCGCGGCGGCCATTGGAGGGTGAACCAACGGCAAAGGAAGACCTTTCTCTCTGTCTCTCTCTCTCACTGTCCACTCTGCCTGTCAAAAAAAAAACAAAAAAAAAAAAACAAAAAAAAAAAAACAAAACTTAGATCACAAATAAATGACCTAGAGAGGCAAAACAGAACAAATCAGAGCAAATGGGGGGAGTCTGTTCTTAGCGTTCCAGCTCACGTGCCATCAACATGCACCCAGGCCTTCCCACGCTGCTTCATAGCGTGACTGCCCTGCACTCACAGACGGGGTCAGGTGAGCAGGCGTGCACAGCACAGCGTGACCTTAGGTCTTCTTAGCAGCTCAGTGCAAGGTTGCAGCAGGCGTTGTCCCCGTAGTCTGGCTCGGCCCCGGTCGCCCTGGAGTCTTTCTGTTTTCACATCTTATTTTGCCCTGCAATAATTTCTCATCTGTGCTGTCTGCTCCCTGGAGACTGCTTCTACATTTTTTTTAAAGATTTATTTTACCGGCCAGCGCCGCGGCTCACTAGGCTAATCCTCTGCCTAGCAGCGCCGGCACCCCAGGTTCTAGTCCCGGTCGGGGCGCCGGATTCTGTCCTGGTTGCCCCTCTTCCAGGCCAGCTCTCTGCTGTGGCCCAGGAGTGCAGTGGAGGATGGCCCAGGTCCTTGGGCCCTGCACCCCATGGGAAACCAGGAAGAAGCACCTGGCTCCTGGCTTTGGATCAGCGTGGTGCGCCGGCCACAGCATGTCGGCTGTGGCGGCCATTGAAGGGTGAACCAACGTTAAAGGAAGACCTTTCTCTCTGTCTCTCTGTCTCTCTCTCTCTCTCTGTCCACTCTGCCTGTCAAAAAAAAAAAAAAAAGATTTATTTTACCTATTTGAAAGGCAGAGTTAGAGAGAGAAAGAGATAAAGATAGAGAGAGAGAGAGAGAGAGAGAGAGAGAGGTCTTCTATCCGCTGGTTCACACCCAAATGGCCGGAATGGCCAAGGCCGAGTCAATCCAACGCCAGGATCCAGGCGCTTCTTTTGAGTCTCCCACGTGGGTGCAGGGGCCCAAGCACTTGGGCCATCTTCCACTGCTTTCCCAGGCCATTAGCAGGGAGCTGGATAGGAAGTGGAGCAGCCAGCCAGGACTTGAATCGGCACCCATATGGGATGCCAGTGCTGCAGGCCGGGGCTTTAACCCGCTGTGCCACAGCGCCGGCCTCTGCTTCTGCATTAAACACAAAGCTTGCCTCCTCTCATCTTCGTTGGAGCTTTTGAGCATGCCTGTGACAAGGGCACTTTACTAGCACAGTGTGCTTTTGCCATGGCTTTCAACAATCTGCGTGGACCCCATCCCATGTAGCCTACAAGTAGCACAGGCAGGTAAAGGGGACCTGTGACTGTGGACCTCCTGGCTTCTGGTAGGGCTGCTGTGGTACGAGCCAGGGTTTGGGCAGTGGAGTCAGGGGCAGGGGTTCTGACCTTCTTCCATGTCTGCAACAGTCTTACAATGGAGGGATCCTTTGCAGATTGTTTTACTTTGAAATAGCTTTTTAAGTGATTTCCTCATATTTTACCTATAGCAAATAATGTCTTTAAGAAAAAAATTAAAGGGTATTAAAGGGGGCACAAAGAAATGACTAGCTTTAGCAAATGAAACTGCTGTATTCAAATTGAAGTGACTAAGAAGCCCCCATACCCCAGAGTGTGCCGCCCAGCCTTGACAGTTAATTAGCTTTGCCCTGAAAGAGCTACAGGTGTTGGATGAAAGGCCTTCCTTTCTCTGCACACCCTGCCCGTGTGTAGCCACCGCACCCTGGGAGCAGATGGCTGCCTCTGCTGACACATCACACCCGAAGTGTACCTGTATGTCAGTTTTTAATTTCACATGATCAGAACAGGGGAAACGTGAGAATGCAGCAAGAATGCTTGTAGAATAAAGGCGTTCAAAATGAACAACACAACTGCTTTTCTGTATAGTTTTTTTAACCCCACAGTGAAGGCAGGTGCATAGTAATGAGAGTCTTTAGGAATTAGTGGTCACCCTTGTCTTTTAAATGGACTGCTTATGATGGATCCTGAAGCATCTTTCCTTTAATGTTGCATTAGCATATATATATACATATAAATGATTTAACTGGAAACTATTGGCGATAGCTTCTAAAAGGCAGCATGATGTAATGAAAAGAACATTAGATTCATTAGATTCTTGAAATCAGATTATCTGGAATATGCTTATTCCTTAAAGGAATCTTATCTGTAAGGTGCATAGTCCTGGATCAGGGAAGCCAGGCAGTGTCATTCCATAAGGAATGGGCCTTCATGAGTGTATGGTTGTTTTTTTTTTTTTTTCCTCGTCTTTATTTTTAGGCAATTGAAATAGTGGGGGTTGTGGAGAAATGGCCCAGGAATTCTAGACCAACCAGTTCTATATAGATCGTGTTTATGAAAGATAGCCATACTGTCAGTTAATTAAAATCATTTATGTCTGCCACTGGTGTTTCTTAACTGACATTTGTATCTACTCAACCTGGTATCTGAGGCATTTATAATTTTTAAAAGTTGTATTTTAAGCCACGTTTGCCAAGGAGTGACTTAGGAGGCTGTGGGAAGCTCGTCAGTGTTCCTGGGACGAAGCCGGCTTGGAGCTGAGCTGATACGGCCCAGAACCTGAGTGTTCTGCAGACAGGGAGCATCCGGGGAGAAGACTGCTGACCGGAGGGTGTGAGTGCCTAAATGCAGACAAGAAAGATCCGGCCATCAGCCCCAGGGGAGTAGCAGGTCTGCAGGTGGGAGCTGCAGGAGATCAGGAAGTGACGGCAGGAGTCGGAGGAAACCAAGACACAGACCTTGCCCCAGGCTCGATAATGGCAGTCAGAGCAGGCAGCCCTGGGGCCCAGGTGTGGTGAGGCCGCTGGTAACCAGGTGAATGACCACTGGCACGCAGTCAGACAGCAGGCCATGCTCTGCCCCACAGCCACAGAGGATGTGGTGACTGATCCTGCACCCCTGTGCTTTCTCAGGTAGGGACTCCTCACCTGTCATTGTCCACGGCATTTGTGTTCAGCGTACGGCAGGGGAGGGCTCTGGTGAGTGTGCACTGGTGCACGGGCGCCTGCAGCCTGCCCTTCTGGGATGGCAGGGTGGCAAGGAAATCGCACTTTGTAGTCTGAGCAGAAGGAAATAATGATGAGAGGGTAATACAGCAGGTAGAAGCTAGAGTCACAAGCTGAGGTCTTTTTCACAGGGTGTCAAGGGCAATGTATACACTGTTGCTGTATAAACTTTAGACTATTCCACGTGAATGGTGCCCAAGCTTTGGGTTATGCCATCTTCCAGTGCGCTTGAAGGAGTGGGTGCTGTCTCTCAGGTATCTGAACAATTGCGGAGGCTTGAAGCGCGTTCAGGCCTACCTGAGGTCATTCAGTCTCAGAAGTAGGACCTCCATGCCTTCCTCTGGTCTGGATTTGGAAGTTGTTGTCTCCGCAATATTTGGGCCTGACTTCCTGGGTTTGCTGGGTGCACAGAAATAGAAAAAATTATTTATTTATTTGGAAGAGTTACACACAGAGAGAAGGAGAGGCACAGAGAGAGAGAGAGTTCTTCCATCCGCTGGTTCACTCCCCAGTTGGCCACAACAGCCAGAGCTGTGTCGATCCGAAGCCAGGAGCCAGGAGCCTCTTCTGGGTCTCCCACATGGGTGCAGGGGCCCAAGGACTTGAGCCATCTTCTACTGCTTTCCCAGGCCACAGCAGAGAGCTGGATCGGAAGTGGAGCAGCCGGGTCTTGAGCTGGTGCCCATATAGGATGCCGGCACTGCAGGCTGCAGCTTTACCCACTACGCCACAGCGCTGGCCTCAGAAATAGAAGAAACTGTACTAGAAAACTGACATGCCAGGCTGCTCATAGAGTATAGCACCAACTTGTGGAATTCTGGACAAAATCAAGTTCATTCAGAGCACAGGTTCCCAACCTTCACTTGGGCCCTGAAACCTAGCTCCCCCAGATGGCATCTTGGCCATCAGTGAAGTGGCTCCATTAGAGTCCCTGTCACATGAGATATGAAAGGGAGCCGCAAAGATTAGCCACAGCATCTGGTATCCTGCTGCTCTGCAGGCAGAGGTGGGCAGAGTTTGGGGGTCGGTGGGGACTGAGCAGCTGTGCAGGGAAGGAGCTGAGAGGGGCTAACCCCTGGCAAGACAGGTGGAGAAGTCGTTCTTAAAATGCCCGAGTCTCAATCTACTCCCAAGAGGCACAGCATCAGATTCAGCAGTGCTACGTGCACCTGTCACAGATGGGCAGCACATAGGTGGAAGCCCTCAGCAAGACTCTGCCGTTGACGGAGTGTGTATTTGGTGTCTCTAAAACCCAGATCTCCATGGCCGGAAAATGACAAACTCATGCTTCCAACTTCTGTTGAGCTTTCCTTGCCAACAGGCTAATTCTTTTATTAAACACTTTCTGTTTTATTTTGGCATATGAAAGTGTCTATTTTCACACGCGGAGCTGAACTCAGCAGGCATGTTCATAAGCACCTGGCTTTAAGAAAAGAAGACTTTACCTTGAGCAGATTTTACTGAAAATATAGCTTATGAATGGGTTCCCTTTTCTCCCATTATTTTTTTCTCTCCCATCATTTTTGCCTCTCGTCCTATTTTCATTCATTCCTAATACTCTCACTCTGACCTTGAGCAAAGGCAGACACAAATGGATTAGCCATATCCGCCGGCGGCGTGGTTTTCGAATATTGCATTTTATCCATTTTGTACCTCCAGCCTGAGTGAATGGTGTGTTGCCCAGGGCTCATAGCTCAGGACAAGTTCACGATTCCTACCTGCAGGCAAAGCTCGCTGGCTGTGTCGAGAGCTCACCTGGTGTGTGTCTTCAGGGTTTTCCCAGCCCCTCTTTATGTCTGCTGCTATGGAGCCCGTGTGAAGTGATCAATCACATTTGGTGCTGTGGATCCCTCTCATTTGTGCAATTTAGGAATAGACTAATGTAGAGCAGCTGCTGGCCGACTCCTGGATGACTCGATGATATTTATAGCTTATTGATGGCATAGTTCTTTTGCGTATGGCTGTCTCCCAGTAAATATTGACTGATTAAGTCTCCCAGAGCAGGGAGACGCATTGTCAGCAGCTCCCAGCACTCCTTTGTGTACGCAGAGGGAGATGCTTGCGGTGGTGGCAGGCGGTACCCAGTAACGTTGTATCGTGGTGGCCGTCAGAGTCGTTATTACGTAAGGACCTACTCCGGGTTGTGGGTTGCGGGGGTGGATGAGCTGTTTCCATATCATTTGCCTTTCGCAGCCTGATTCTGGCTGTGACCTGACCCACTCAGCTGAGATTTGGATGTATGCTTTCACTCGTGATATGGAGGTGTGTTGCTAAGCAACTCCATCAGGAACTGGGAAAGGCTATAGGTGATTTGATTCGAGTTACACACAAAAATTCGTAGCCGGGTTTTCTCTACATTATTAGACAAATTATTAAGATTTGGTTTTATTTTACCCAAATAAAATAGCTGCTTTCATTAACCAAAGCGCACCATAGGATGTGGTAGAAAGGAAGTAGAGTGTAGAGCATGGAAGTCAGAAAACAGGAATCCTTGTCCCAGGTAAAAGCTTCACTGGTGCCGCGACTGTGGGTAAAATCAGGTAACCACAGCCTTTGTTTCTTTCACCTGTGATTTGCAGTCCGTGGACCTTCTCTGCTGCCTCACAGCAGCGGGTGCAGGAGGGATGTGATGGTATCTAGAAAGCATTTTAGGAAAAACAAACCGTTCAAGGGCTAGGCATTGCCCAGAAGTGCAGGTCACTGAATCTTGGGACTTGGTGTATCTTGACATTGACCCTGGCCTTTCGGCAAAGGCATACGGCTGTGGGGGCTGCAGGAGAAAAACCAAGGCACTGAGCCTCGAGGAGTTAACAGTGCAGTGACAGAGGCAAGAAGAGGCCAAAGATTGCAGGGCAGGGCACCATCTCACCATCTCGTCCAACTAAAAACACAGCCCACTGCTCTAGGGTTCCAGGGGAAAGGAGGAGTAGGGTGAAAGCTGAAGCAGTTCATGAGGGCAACTCAGACAAGTCCGGGAAGCATAGGGAAACGTCAGAGCAGAATGAATTCCCAGCGGTTACCCCTGCGCCTCAACATTGTGCATTCACGTGCAAATAGCAGTCCCTTTCCAGGTGTGTCCACACAATGTGGCTGGAGGAGAGAGAGAGAGAGACAGAGACAGAGAGAGACAGAGAGAGAGAGAGGTCTTCCTTCCGTTGGTTCCCCAAAATGGTCGCCACGACTGGCGCGCTGCGCCTATCCGAAGCCAGGAGCCAGGTGCTTCCTCCCGGTCTCCCATGCAGGTGCAGGGCCCAAGGACTTGGGCCATCCTCCACTGCACTCCTGGGCCACAGCGGAGAGCTGGACCAGAAGAGGATCAACCAGGACAGAATCCGGCGCCCCGACTGGGATTAGAACCCGGGGTGCCAGCGCCACTAGGCGGAGGATTAGCCTAGTGAGCCACGGCGCCAGCCCCATGTCAGCTGTGTTTTGCCTCCTGGCAGTCAACATTTTATTTGAAGTCATGTCATGAATTATCTTCCTGCACTAATGAGACAGGTCACTGACACGAAAGTCAGGAAAACTCCCAGACCCATCAGGCTTGCC
Source organism: Oryctolagus cuniculus (assembly GCF_964237555.1). NCBI lineage: Eukaryota > Metazoa > Chordata > Mammalia > Lagomorpha > Leporidae > Oryctolagus > Oryctolagus cuniculus. Next base: position 65,511,650 of record NC_091444.1, read on the forward strand.
TGTCTGGGGAGACCTGGCGGTGCCCTCCCTGACTGCCAGGTAGAACTGGGAAGGGGAGGTGGGTGTTGTGGTTCCCCGCCTGGGGAGGTTCCAGAATGACTCGCGCCTCACAGCCGTGCCAGGATACTTATCCAGGGGTGTGCTCTGGACATGCAGCGTAACTGGTGTTTGTCACATGTGCATGGAAATCTTACCTGATTCCAGAAGCTCTGCCCGAGACCACAGGGTTTTGTCTGTAATCTCTTGTTCTATTATCTTCTCCCCCTGTGTCGCTGACCCCACGGATGTCCTGAAAGCTGCTGTGATGTGTCATGCCATTGCTCATTATCACACAGTCTTAATCCCCAGAGCATTGAAGTATTTCTATTAAGTCCCCTAAACCGTGGTAGCCTGTGACAGCACGGCTGTTTCCCACTGCACCGCCGCTTGGCCCGTGCTTTGCACGCTGACGGGGGAGTTTGTGCTGCCGCCGCCCCTGGGGCAGGACCCTTTTTTGCAGCAGGTGCAGCACTTCGAGATTTTGCAGTTGCGCAGCTGATATCTCACCCAACAATTGCCTGGGTTGGATGTAACAGAGCTTGGATGACCTCTTCATTTTTGATAAGCCTTTCACCCACCTCTCCGAGTATCCCGTATTTGAGCAGCCCTGAGACACGATGAAGTGCTCTTTGGATATGGTTAGCAACACACCGAGCATGTGATGGCAGAAAGGGCTGGAGTCCTTGAACATCCCGTGATGCTCCCGAGGAAGGTTCTGGTCTCCACGAAGCGGATGATTCTTAGAAGATTGTTTGACCAGTACTTTAGTAATCTCTAGACACTAAGGGTGTTAGGCCCCCAGATGAATTCTCCTGAGAGGCACTTAGAAAGGGGAGGTTTTCCATTTAAATACAGTTCTAAAAATCCAGAGTGATAGTTTGGCAAATAGTCTATCACTCAGCTGCAAAAACAGAAATCAAAAGATCATCATAAATTCCCCCTCTAATCTGCTAACTGAGGCCTAAGGCTTCTCTTCCAGTTTTGTCAGTTAAATTCACCAGATAAAAATCTGCCTTATTTTTCCAGATGTGGGTAGATCTGGCCAATGCGAACAAGTAAGCGTTCCATGAGAAGGGCGTGGCCACTTCTAAATTGATTCCTGCTGATGTGTTAGGACAGTGATCAGTGTGAGATGAGTGAGGCTAGGAGAGAAAGGGCTGGAACCCGGGGGAAAGCACCACGCTCCTTTGGTTTAAATTCCTGCTCAGTACAGATGATTGCTCTTCTCTGGGCAGCCTGATAATGCTTAGCATGGCGCCACTTTCTTTATAGGTGTTCAGTAAATATTAATTTCATCCTGCTAGGGAGACTATCTTTCTCCTTGAAATAAGGCATAGAGAATTAAATGAAGCTAATGGATATTTAAAGATGTATGCTGGGATGAATAGCTTTAGGAAATATATGACACTATCCTTGGTAAGAACAAGACAAGTAAATATTGCTTTTAATAGCTTTTTAGGTTAATTTTTTGCTATTTGAAATCTTATAAAACAACTCATCTCTTTTTTCTTCCTATGAAGAAAAGAACTTGTAAGGCATTAATTACACAAAATTCACTTCTCTCCAAAATGTCTTTACCTTTTCAATTCATGACCGCCTCCCCTTTATGTCCCTGAATAATGCAATTAGACATGAATGATGTCTAAGCCTTCGCCCTCTCCTGTCTGTGTGTCGCTGAAGTGCTGTATAGAAGGAGCTGAGGCACCTGACCTCCAGGAGGTTGGAATAGGTAGAGTGGAGCTCCAACAGCCAGGTACGATGATGTCAGAATTAAAATAAAGTGCTCTTCTGGGATGTCTGGCTTTAAAAATGTGATTTCTAACGATTCTGAGATTCTCATTATGTACGTACTTTTTAAGTGTCTTAAAAGGAGAAAATCATTCCAAATGTCTTCTCAACATACTGCTCTCCACTACTGTCTTTTTGCTGTGAAGCCCACAGAGGCTTCCGTCGATGGAATTGAGATTCCAGGGACTGTGGCAGAATCTCTGTGTCAGGATTCTGGAAATCCTGCCTTCTACACCGTGTGCATCCTTCTCCACAACAGGTCTTGTTCATGGTTTCCTACCTGCTACGTGGACACACCCAGGGGCAGAAAGAACACTGTTTCGTGAAGCTGACCCATCATGAATGGGTTACTCCAATTTTTAGAAAAATGTCCCCTGGTAATTGTAAGCCCAAACATGCCTTCCCATTTCACTTACTGTTTTGCTGTGGCAGCTTTTGCTTTGTAAATCTAACCCCTACTCATCGATGATGTGGTATGGGGCACGTAGATCTGGATTCCTTCTCAGCTCCACTACTTACTGTTTTATTCCATCAAAGTCCCAGTTATTGGTGCACTCAACCCTTTACAGCTTGGTCTTATTTAATTTTCATTAGATGGTCACCAACATAGACATTGTTTCTACTGCACCAAAATGCTGGCCCCATGCCTCTAGGCTTAACATCTTTTAGTGGCATATCTTTGTCTGTTAAACTATAATAATGTTATCTTCCTTCCAAGATTTTCTGAGATTCAAAAAGCAGCCTATGAAAATATCTGGCATCCTTGGTTGAAAAATCCTGCCTCCTGCACATACGTCAGTTGTTCATGTCCTTAAACACAGGTTTCTAAAAGACTCTTTCCTCCCTCTTTCTCTGGTTTTCTGTTCTCCAGGCTAAATATCCACAATTCCTCTAGTCATTCATTCACTCAACAAATATTTTTGAGCTCTCTGCCCTATTGGAATTTGCAGTCTAGAAGGGATACAGATAATGAGTAATAAACATGATAACTGTGTAAATAATCCACTGTGTTCAAAGATAGTGGGTGTCGTGATTGGGGACAACCAGGACAGAGGGAAGTTAGGAATCTGGGAGTGAGTGGTGTTTCATTTACTTCGCTGTATAACAAATTACCCCAAAACATAGTGGCTGAAAACAGGAATGCTCACATACTTTCTCTCACGCTTGATGGGGGTCAGGGCTTCAGTAGTGGCTGTGGTTTGTCCATGTTCCATGATGTCTGGGACCTCAGGCAGAAGACTTGAAGAATGGCGTCCAGAACCACCTAAAGTCTCACGCATGCCCCCTGTTGTCTGGGATGCTCAGTTCTTCTCCACATGACCCATTTGTCCCAACAGCATGGGAGCTGGATTCCAAGAGAGCCTGCCTAGAGAGAGCCAGGTAGAAGCCATGTTGCCTTTTGCGACCTAAGCTCACAAGTCCTACAGCCTCCATTCCATCACCTTTCTGTTGGCCAAGGCAATTTTAAAAGTTCCACTCAGATTCGAGGAGAAGGAACCAAGACCCCAACTCTCAATGGTGGTGTCTCAAGGTCACGTTCGAAGAAGAGCACAGGAGGCAGTGGGTGTTGTGGTGCAGTGGGTTAAGCTGCTGCTTGGGACACCTGCATGCCATATCCGAGTCCAAGATTCTCCACTTCCAATCCAGCTTCTTGCTAATGCGTCCTTAGAGGCAGAGGGTATCTCAGGTGCATAGGCAGAGACCAGATAGAGTTCCTGTGCTCCCGGCTTTGGCCTGGTCCAGTCCTGGTTGTTGTGGGTATTTGAGGGGTAAACTAGTAAATGGAAGATCTCCCTCTCCCTCTCCCTCTCCCTCTCCCTCTCCCTCTCCCTCTCCCTCTCCCTCTCCCTCTCCCTCTCCCTCTCCCTCTCCCCGCCTCCCCTCCCCCTCTCCCTCTCTCTCCCTCTCTGACTCTGCCTTTCAAGTAGATAAAATAAATAAAAATAAGTTTTTATTTTCAAAAGAAGAGCATGTGGGAGATATATTGTTGCAGCCATGTTTAGCAACTACTATCCACCATGGTGGGCAGAGTCAGTTCACTGGTAAAGTAACATCTGAGCAAAGGTGGAACGGGGGTGAGGGAGTGAGCCACTGCCTACCTCTGTCTGGGGTACAGTGTTCCAGCTTAAGGCAAGAGCCTGTGTCTTGTCGTGGGAATGTTCTAGTAATATTTAAAGGCTGGTATGGATGGAGCAGACGAATCAAGGAGAGTAGTAAGAAAATGGCCTGGGGCTGGCCCTGTGGTATAGTAGGCTAAGCCTCTGCTTGTGGTGCCAACATCCCACATGGGTGCTTGTTCGAGTCCTGGCTGCTCTGTTCCTTTTCTGATCCAGCTCTCTGCTGTGACCTGGGAAAGCAGTGAAAGATGGCCCAAGCACTTGGGTCCCTGCACCTACGTGGGAGACCTGGAAGAAGCTCCTGGCTCCTGCCTTTGGATCAGCTCAGCTCTTGCTGTTGTGGTCATTTGGGGAGTGAACCAGTGGGTGGAAGACCTTTCTCTCTGTCTCTCCTTCTCTCTGTCTATAACTTTACCTCGGGAATAAATAAATAAAATCTTTAAAGGAAAAGAAAAAAAAGAAAATGGCCTGCAAGATAAAGGTGTGGGAGGGACATATCATTAAGGACACCTAGGCCGTTCTAGGTACTTTGTCTTGAGTGAGGTGGGGAGTAAGAGCAGACTTAAGTTCTGAAATTACGCTGCCCACTGTGTAGCGATCAGGCCGCTGGGGTGGACAGTGGTACAGAAGAAGGGAGACAAGTTAGGGGACGAAGGCAGGAATGCACAGGAGAGGCTGGTGGCTCAGACCAAGAGGGTAAGCGTAGTGTGGTGAGAGGAGGTAGGCAGATCCATCTTTTCAGATTAAGCCAAGACAATCTCCTGATGGAATGATGCGTAGCGTGACCAGAAGTCAAAGACGGCTGGGTCCTGGAAGAACGGACTGTCCGCTTCCTGAAACAGGGGAGGCTGCTGCAAACAGCTTTGCAGGAAGACGTCAGGATGGCAGCTTTCGGGTGGAAAAGTTTGAGATGTCCGCTAGGTAGCCAGGTGAGACTGTTGAAGGGGCGGGTGGACACAGATAAGGAGTTTCAGAGAGGGTGGTCCTAGCTGGACATAAGGACTGAAGAGTCCCAGGGGTAGAGATTTTATCTAAAGCATGATCTGGGGAAAGCACCCTCAGGAATGGAGTGTGGAAGCGAAGAGGACCAAGGGCTGAGCCCTGAGCCCCACGAAGAAGGGATCAGCCCAGAGACAGGAGCCAGCGAAGGAGACTGGAGGGAAGTGACCAGGGAGGAGAGCATGGGGGAGGGAGGGGTACGCCCAGTGCTCTGGCTGGTCAGGATGGGGCGGCACCCTGGCCCCGGTCAGGACTGGGCAGCACCCTGGCCCCGGTCAGGATGGGGAGGCACCCGTGGCCTTTAGCAATCGTAGTGGCCATGGTAACCCAGATGAGCAGGTTCAGAGGCGTCGGGGGGCACGGAGGCCTGACTGCAATGAGAGGATGGGGAGTGGAGGAGAGGAAGTGAGGATGCGAGTCCAGGTGGCACCTCCTGTGAGCTTTGCTGCTGCGATGAGTGAGGGAACAGAACAGCCGGCCCGGGAAGAAGGATCAGAGATGGATGTTTCGTTTTCTTTTTGAAGATGGAGTAAAGAGTAACCTGTGTGTGTGCTGTTGGAACAGAGCTGGTAGAGGTGGAACGGGGATGAGGTGGGAGGGGGCAGGAGGAAAGCAGCCTTGAAGGGTGTCGTGGATAGTCCCCCATCTCCGGGAGCCTTGCTGGGCTCTGCAGGGTGTGTGCAGGGTGAGCACTGGCCATGAGTGGCAGAGATAAGGAAAAGGAAAAAGCCCCTAGGCCACTAACTTGCTAAGCTGCCCTTCAATGTCGCTCCTTTTCCTGTCTGTCTGGCCATTGGACTACTGCTGGGCCCTTTTTCCATGGGACAGAGAACGCAGAGTGTAGACGGATGGATAGGCGTCACCTGCCAGTCACCAGCATGTTGTCAACATGAAGCAGAGACGTGTCACGGGTGTCAGAAGAAGAGGGAGTGATGCCTCCGTGTGCCGGTGACTGACACACGCCCCGGGACCAGGCACTCACTGTTCATTTAGGGAGAGAACCACAGAGAGAAGTGGGAACTGCCAATTGCCCCAGCGCAATCACGGGACAATTTTGTTTCACCCTTAATTGTGGAGGGAAGGCGTCAGGACGCGTGACAATGACACAGTGAATGAAAGATTGAAAAAAAAAAAAAAAGACCCTCCCAGTTTTTTCTTTTCCCTGACTGGAAAAGGAAAGCCTTGTAGAAATCTGCTAGTGCCCTCCGCTCCCTGTGACCGTACAGAGGGACAGTGGAGTTCTCGGAGCTTGCCACGCGGTACTGGGACTTTTTGGTTCTCTTTCCACGAAGAGCGAGTATTCCTCATGTCTCCCTCTTGTGAAATAGATTTCCAGCCAAGAAAAATTAAACTTGGAAGTGATGATGCCATTTATAGCTGTGTTTATGCATTGGCAGTTTCGTAGCTGATATTTTTAGCGAAACAGTGTTAAACTCCACACTTCCAGATCCCGAGGTGAGACGGGGAGAGGGATGAGGTCAGCTCTGCCGAGGCTGTCCTCCTGACCTGCCTGTCCTGTGACCCGTTGGGGATTTGGGAAGGACGTTGGATAGATGATGAGGTTTCGATCTGCAGAGCGGAGTCAGGTAGTCCCTGGGCTTTAAGCAGCAGCTCAAATAGTTCATAGCCTTGGATAACCAAACGGAAATTCTGCAAACAAGAGTGTGCTGTGAAAACACCAAGAGGCAACCCGGAAATGAGGACCTTGCCATCTGCAAAATGGGTTTGCATCACACCGCCCCTTGCTTTGTTTTTCTCCTCTCTTCTGTAATATGATGGCATCCTGATGACGGTGGTGTAGTAAGATGATGGTGTCACACAGGGACTGTGAATGCTGAAGCTGTGACATCACCAGCCAGCAACCTCCCCCATGCCCTCCTTCCCCCGTCTGCACCGTGTCTCTGCCATCTTTGTTGTCTTGACCGCCCCACCCTTTGCACTTGCCTGGGAACTGCATTCTGTGTTTACAAAGGCTGTCCTGCACAAAAGCCCGCTGTCCACATGAACAGCCCAGAGCCTCAGCACCAGGCACCCTGGCTGCAGCTTCTGTCGGGAGTTGGTGTTCCTTTCTACAACCACGTAGATGTACGCCTTCCCCACAGCACCCGGCCTCAAGTTAGCCTTCCTCAGCCAGATGCATGGCCTGCCTTCATTGGTCACCGCACGATTCCTAATCAGCCCGGGTTGGATTCTATAAGGCGTTTGGGTTTTCATGTGAACTCATGGGTCTCTTGCATGTGGGTTTATGCCAGAGAAGTTACGGAGTGGCAGTGTGTCCCCAGGGATGGCCGGCTGTCAGGCTTAAGCGTTGCATTGGTGGGTGACAAACAGTTCTTGCTCAACTCTGAATGCAGAGCCGTGCATTGCTGTGGCCTTTTCCCTCTCCTGTGCATGACCGGTAGCTTGGTAAGCTCACCCTCTCGTAGCAAGGGGGCGACCACGGAGGGTGCGGAGGAGGAGGCGGGAAGGAACTCTTAGACCTCAGTAACGACGGGGGTTCCTTAAGAGAAAGAATGTATGGTAACCCTGGCATATCTGATTGTACCACAGTTTTCCCCTGATTGTACCTTTTCTTCCTTTCCCCCTCCAGAGCTGCCCAGAAGTTAAATCTGTCTTCTAAAAAGAAGAAGCATCGCCCATCTGCCTCCGCCGTGTCTGAGCCGCCCCCCTTTGCCACCAGCTTCAGTGGGATTCTGCAGACCGCCCCACCCCCCGCCCCGCCCTGTCTGCTGCGGGCTGTGACCAAGGTGAAAGACACCCCGGGCCTGGGCAAGGTAGGCACTGTCTGTTACCCACGCCACCTGCCCGTGTGCAGGGTCGGGGATTGAGGTTGGCAACCAAGAAAACGAAGGCTCCGGTTTGTTCAAACTTGAAGGTACTAGGGAAAAAGAGGCAACGTGAACTCGGTCTGGAATCCAGGGGTGGCCCCTTTACCTGCAGGGCCGGTGACCCACGGGAAACAGTAATTTGGAAATAGGAAATGGATGATTCCAGAAAGAAGTAGATCATGAGCTTTGAATAACTTGGATTACTTATTGTTTTGTTGTTGTTGCTGGTATTTTGTTGTGCCTGATTTATACAGTAGGCTTTATCATAGGTAGGTGTAGAATCTGTGGTTTTGGGCATCCGTGGACCATATCTTCCTTGGAGACAGTAAAATCTTCTGTGGTTGTATACATCACATGGTAGATGAAGACATTCTCATCGCAGTTGATCTGGTCTGATTTTGGTGAGAGGTAACTTTGCATTGCTTGAGAGAACTATAGCCATGCAAAGGTGAGACACAAAGACACACAAAAAGCAAGGTCAGCGGCACAGGCAGGGGACCCGGAGGAGACCGGGAAGGAGACCCCGAGATGCTTCCTAACCTCCCCTTGACTCCTCCCATCTTCCCCTCCCCTCCAGAGAAACCGAGAAGTCTGCCTTTGGACCTGAGCACCCGTGGCGAGGCTGGGGAGCCTTGTGGGTAGCACCTTTCTCGCCAAGAAATGCCACTTTATGAGCTGTCACAAACACTTAGAGACGTAGGAACCATGTGGCTCTAACTTCTCTCTTCTGAGATAAACATTTGGGTGAAGTCACTCAGAGTTTACTCTGTAGTAAGTAAATAAGCTGGACTCATGAAAACATTCAGCTAAAGGGGCAGGTGGTGGTTTGGTTTTTTTGTTTTCGTGAGAAGTAGGATGGTGCACACAACCTTGCCTGTGCACCTGGCTCCAGCCCGGGTTGCTGTGGAGTTGTGTTGAAGGGAGCGGCTGCCAGGCCATGCGGACGGGGATCTTATCGTTCAGTGCTCCCACCACGCATCCCCACGCTGCCCAATCCCGGTTCTGCCTAGGGCTGTGGTCTTCACCGAGGCCGCGGTGCCTCTGGCGTTCATCCTTGCACCCTCAGCTGCTGCCTTCTCTGTTCTTTTCTCCTTCCTCAGTTTCTCCTGTCTCCTCCCATTCCCTCCCACCCTGTTAGGAAGGTATTAGCCTCGGGCTGCTGGACAGAGCAGTGGTTGCTCCGTGCTGGAGTTTTGCAGGGTGTTGGATGGGGCGGGCAGTGGTCAGCTGACAGCATCTCCACCCCAGAGGGAAAGACAGACCCACGGGACAGGGCGGTGTCCTGGGCTCAGTCAATGAGGGCAGCAGAGTGTCTGCCCCCTCGGGAGCTCCCGCTCCCCAGGATGGCTCCGTCCAGCACACATCAGTAGGAGCCACAGCGGGAACTGTCTTCCTGCATCTGAAACGCTGGCCCCGTCCGCAGTTCCTACGAAGGTGGACGTGGGTGCCCCTGCAGGCAGCCTGGGCAGCAAGCTGAGGCCTTCTGCCTCCTCTATCCCAGTCTCTCACCTCCTCCCTGGACTTTGTGAACCAAAGCATCTGGCCACTAAGGCTGGAGGCTGGGGCAGCAGTAAGAACATCCCCAGCCAGTGCGATGATGAGTCGGTACTTACACAGCAGTAGTTTGGAGGACAATGGACACCTGTCTAGATTGCATGATGAACCATAGTCAGTGACCAGGTATAAGGGGTCTTACAGTAAATAGCTCTTAGGAAACAACAGTTTGCAAATCAGACATTTTTTTTAATTACAGATACTGTCCTTCTCACCTTTTTTTTTTTTTTTTTTTTTTTTGACAGGCAGAGTGGACAGTGAGAGAGACAGAGAGAAAGGTCTTCCTTTGCCGTTGGTTCACCCTCCAATGGCCCGCCATGACCAGCGCGCTGCAGCCGGCGCACCGCGTTGATCCGAAGGCAGGAGCCAGGTGCTTCTCCTGGTCTCCCATGGGGTGCAGGGCCCAAGCACTTGGGCCATCCTCCACTGCACTCCCAGGCCACAGCAGAGAGCTGGCCTGGAAGAGGGGCAACCGGGACAGAATCCGGTGCCCTAACCGGGACTAGAACCCGATGTGCCGGCGCCGCAGGTGGAGGATCAGCCTGTTGAGCCGCGGCGCCGGCCCTTCTCACCCTTTTGCAAATGCAAAATGCAATCAAAGTCCTGAGTTTTCCATACAGTGTGTTGTATGTGGGCACATTGGCATACGGGTCAGAGAAGGTGCTGGAAGGTGTGGCTTCTGCCTGACCAGTGGTCACCAGGCAGCTAGGCTGTGGGGGCAGGAGTGAGGAGGAAGTGACAGAGGAAATGTGTGTTCTCCAAGATGCTAATAGTCATAATAGGCCGAGTTTGCCTTATCCGAAGTTACTGAGATCAGATGTGCTTTGCAGCTTAGATTTTTGGGGCGGTTTGAAATATTTGCATGTTCTGCATAAATGGGCCATCAGGATGGAAGCCAAGTCTCAACACAAAATTCATTTTTATGAAATATTTTCATTTAATTTTATGATTTATTAAATAATTTACTTAATTTTATGTGGTAGTTTTAAATGTGCCTGCCACACAAGGTCACGCGTGAAATTTTGCACATGTGGCATCATCTTGGCACTCAAAAGGTTTAAATTTGGAGCATTTTGGGTTTTTGGATTTGGGAGGCTTAATCTGTACTTGTCACATTAGAACGTGTGCTGTGATTGAGATAAGCGGACTGTCAAGCACAATTTGACCTTGTCTCCTCTTGCACAGAGAGCATGTGGTCCGGGGTGGGCATTTGGTGCAGAGTTAAGACATCATTTGAGGCGCCCACATCCCATATTGGAGTGCCTGGGTTTGAGTCCTGGCTTCACTCCCAATTCCAGCCTCCTGGTAATGCAGACCCAGGAAAAGCAGCTGATGATCCAAGTAGCTGGGTTCCTGCCACCATGCAGGGGACCCAGATTGAACTCCTGGCTCCTGACTTTGTCCTGGTCCAGCTGAGGCTGATACAAGCATTAGGGAAGTTAACCAACAAATGGGAGATCTCTCTCTCTCTTTCTCTCTGTCTCTTTTAGAGATATTGCTTATGTGTTTTTCTTTTCTTTTAAAGATTTATTTATTTGAAAGTCAGAGTTACACAGAGAGAGGAGGAGAGGCAGAGAGAGAGAGAGGTCTTCCATCCGCTGGTTCACTCCCCAGTTGGCTGCAATGGCCAGAGCTGTGCTGATCTGAAGCCAGGAGCCAGGAGCTTCTTCCAGGTCTCTCATGCGAGTTCAGGGGCCCAAGGACTTGGGCCATCTTTCACTGCTTTCCTAGGCCATAGCAGAGAGCTGGATCAGAAGTGGAGCAACTGGGACATGAACCAGTGCCCATTTGGGATGCTGGCACTGGAGGCTACCTGCTACGCCACAGGGCCAGCCCCCCCCCCCAAAAAAAAAAAAATAGAGTGGTTCTCAGAGTGCCAGCTGGCTTGTTCACTCTGACGCACCATGCAGCTGCCACACTCCCTGACCTTAGCTGAGCCCACGTGCCCAGACCCCTGCTCTTCCACCCCCACTAAGGTTTTACTGTAATTAGGAACTGAAATTCTTTTTTTACCCACATGGAAAAATTCGTATCAATTGGCCGGCGCCGCGGCTCACTAGGCTAATCCTCCAACTTGCGGCGCCGGCACACTGGGTTCTAGTCCCAGTTGGGGCGCCGGATTCTGTCCCGGTTGCCCCTCTTCCAGGCCAGCTCTCTGCTGTGGCCAGGGAGTGCAGTGGAGGATGGCCCAAGTGCTTGGGCCCTGCACCCCATGGGAGACCAGGATAAGTACCTGGCTCCTGCCATCGGATCAGCGCAGTGCGCTGGCCGCGGCGGCCATTGGAGGGTGAACCAATGGCAAAAGGAAGACCTTTCTCTCTGTCTCTCTCTCTCACTGTCCACTCTGCCTATCAAAAAAAAAATCATATCAATTGATCCCTGTTGTATAATTTGCATTTGTATTTTAATACACCAGAATTTAAGATGGAGCATGAATGATTGGTGCAGTATGTAAATCAGCATATTTGAAGTAGACAAGCTTGACTGAGTTGCCAAAAAGTAACTTGAGCCGGCGCTGCGACTCACTTGGCTAATCCTCTGCCTCGGCGCCGGCACACCGGGTTCTAGTCCCGGTCAGGGCACTGGATTCTGTCCCGGTTGCCCCTCTTCCAGTCCAGCTCTCTGCTGTGGCCCAGGAGCGCAGTGGAGGATGGCCCAAGTGCTTGGGCCCTGCATCCGCATGGGAGACCAGGAGGAAGCACCTGGCTCCTGGCTTTGGATCAATGCAGCGCGCCAGGCGTAGCGGCCACCCAGTGAACCAACGGAAAGGAAGACCGTTCTCTCTGTCTCTTTCTCTCTCTCTTGCTGCCTAAATCTGCCTGTCAAAAAAAAGAAAAAAAAAAAAAGTAACTTGATTGCTTAAGTCTGAGCCGGGGCCTCCCAGGCCATGGAGGTCGGGATAGGAAAGCAGCTCCTGACCTGACAGTGGCCTCTCAGGTGAGAGCCCTGTACCCAGCCCAACCCCATCTTGGTCCTGTGTGCCTCAGCCACCCAAGACCTTGCTCAACAAACCTGGGAGATTTTCTTAGTAAATTAGAAAACTGAGGCCTGGCGAGGCTGAGAAATACTCCAGTGGCTCCAGAATCAGGGTCAGAAGTGGGAACCTTTAGGCCGTGTTGTTTTCTCCTGGGTCACTGGGATGCCCCTGAATATATGTTGCCCTTTAAAATACTGAGTGGAGGGTGCGTGTCATGGGGCCATGTGGTAGCAAACAACATTGGGAGCCAATTGCTTTTATCTGGTGGAGAAGGACACACTTGCCTTCCCAGAGTCATAGCTGGGACAGACAGGGGAGTGACACCAAGAACAGATACACAGAGGATGGCACTCAGAGACTCTCCAGTCTGCCCCACCACCCCACTTCCCTGCTGTCTGTGGCAGCACCCCCTGCCCTGCCCACTCCCAGGCAGTCACTGCTGGCCCTTGAGCACCTCTTGAGGCAAAAGCTCCTGTGGAGGCCACGGTGATGGAACAAGGTGAGGTTAAGATCAATGCACTTGGAGCTGAGCACAGCCACACTCACACAGGATGGGCGTGCAAGAGGCTAGCACCTGGGGCACTTCCCAGTGCTCAGCCGGCACCTAGAGGGCACCTGCCATGTGTGGCCACTGTGCTGAGCAAGTTTGCAGTGATGGACAAGGCAGGGTGCCTGTCCTTACAGCACGTACCCTCTAGTACTTCATTCTGGTCAAATTTAGGAATCTCAACAATTTGGATTGATATAAAGGGATTTAAGGAAAATGAGACTAACGTTCAAACTATTTTTGAGCCCTGGCTCCATTTCCCATCCAACTTCCTGCTAATGTGTGCCCTAGGAAGGCAGTAGATGATGGCTCAAGTACATAGGTCCCTCCAACCCATGTGGGAGAACCCCAGAAGGAGTTCTGATCTCCTGGTTTTGGCCTGTCCCAGCCCCAGAAGTTGGGGGCATTTGGGGAGTGAACCAGCAGATGCAGGATCTCTCTGTATCTGTCTCTCTGCCTTTCAAATCAATAAATAAAATAACAAAAAAGTTACTCAATTCCTCAAATCCTTAACATTTAATAAAAAGAAACTGTTCTACTAAGTGGTCTTGTAGAGCCTTAACGAATAGATAAAGATGATTAGTGGATCAGAGCAGCTTAGTGGCCATTTATATTTCACTGATTTGGCTTATGTGTAAATGATACTCATAATCTGTTTGAAAATGATTCCTTCTCCTAAGTCAGCAAACACTTCTTCATGAAATTTGTTTGCACAATTAATTAACATCCATGGTTAAGGTTCATTTGTTAGTGTGTCACAGCGGAATGTCAGAGCTCTTTGTCTTGGATTAGAAACTTCTAGAGCTAAGCAAGACATCTGTGTAACTCACGAATTGTACTGCAGCCGCACCGCCCATGCAAAAGTGCTTCGGAAGGTGAGAGTGGTGATGGTGACCATTATGTGTGGTTGATGACAAGCCACCTCCAGGCTGGCCGATTCTTCCCTTCCAAGGACTCCCGGAGAGGAATCCCTGAAGCACGAAGTGGGGAAAGGAGCCTTTCCTCTCTTCGAAGTCTCCAGGAAAACCTCAAAAGAGTGGCAGTGAGCAGCAGCCAGCCTTCCCCCCAAACACGTAGGGAATAACCGAGAATTCTCACGGGTGGGTTGCAGCAGCAAGACACCAGACTCTAGAGTTTGGAAGGATCCTGAAGTCGGAGATGCAAACATGAAGGGAATTGTGGAAAATTCAGCTGGGACACGTCAGGGAGAACTGGTCCTCTCTGAGTCACTGCATAAGTAACTGGAAGGACTTGCTGTGTCCCAAGCACTGACAGGTGCCTCCGGGAACAGACAGGTCACAGGAGCTGACTGTCTACCCTGGGTGGCGTTGCTACAAAGGAGGGCGAAGACGCATGCTGAGCTCATAACCCCTCGGCTCCCGTGAAAATGTTTGGTGCTGCACCCTCCTACTGGGCCTGCTTAGCCTGGTCTGGGTGGAAGGGCTGTGTGGTGTCCATTGACAGTGCGTGCCCATCAACACTCATGCCCAGACGTGCATGCATTCTAGTGCCTCCCTGAGATTTCTCCTCTGTGGGCAGGGTAGCCCCCAAAGCAGGCAGCGTGGGGAAGCTGTGATTCAGAATGAGGCTTCTTGGCCGGCGCCGCGGCTCACTAGGCTAATCCTCCGCCTTGCGGCACCAGCACACTGGGTTCTAGTCCCGGTTGGGGCGCCGGATTCTGTCCTGGTTGCCCCTCTTCCAGGCCAGCTCTCTGCTGTGGCCCAGGAGTGCAGTGGAGGATGGCCCAAGTGCTTGGGCCCTGCACCCCATGGGAGACCAGGAGAAGCACCTGGCTCCTGCCTTCGGATCAGCGCGGTGCGCCGGCCGCAGCGCGCCGGCCGCGGCAGCCATTGGAGGGTGAACCAACCGCAAAGGAAGACCTTTCTCTCTCTGTCTCTCTCTCTCACTGTCCACTCTGCCTGTCAAAAAAAAAAAAAAAAAAAAAGGAGGCTTCTTTGTCCAGCCACTGATCTCCATTCTGCTCAGTTCTTGATTCTATGTCATCTCTTAACACAAGTTTCCATACCCATGCCAGCATATTTTGGCTTCTAGTAAGACTTGTATGCTCTAAATAACGCGCGTGCGTGTGTGTGTGTGTGTGTGTGTTTTACACTCAAACATTTACATAGTATTTGGCTTATATCACCAGGTCCTCTATTATCTTGATTTAGTTTTGAATCTAAACTTGCCCTTGTTTGGTGGGTAAAGTAATAACATTTAAAAAAAGAAGAATCATGTTTTTTTTTTAGTAGAGACTCTTTTCCTTTGTAGATTTATTACCATTTTTAAGATATAAGTCATTAAGCTACAAAATCGTGACACTGCATGGAAGAGAAAGTCAACTGATGTTCTGATTATAAGAAAAGGATACAATAAGATTTTTAAAAATTAAAGAAAGACATTTAATATGGCACAAACGTAGCAATGATTCATTTTTTCAACAAGTAGAAACCAGGAGGACCGCTCTCTCCTTCAGGAAGTGATACGTCAGGGCTACATCAAGGTTATATGAAGGAGGAACCCTCCTGCGTTCCTGTCCACCAAGGTTCAGGAACAGAATGCAAATTATCCAGTTCCTCATTATCATGTCTACTCTTCCTCGTCTGCACCTTTAGCAGAAAGAAGGGCAAAGATTTGAGCCAGCCTTGAAAGTTCGTGTCAAGTATATACAACATGAAGAATTTAAATGCAATGGCAAAGCCTGGGCCCCAGAAGTCACGCCCATTCACTACTCCATCTTTAAACAGTAAGGGCAGGAAAAGTGAATTGTGTGTTCTCTACGTTTGTGTGCTGTTGGGAAAAAAAAAATCCCTGCATAAATAATACATACACATTCATCACTATCCTAGCCTTATAACTTTGTAAATTAGATTGTTAGCTCTTCTGGGAAATAAACTCATGCGACCTCCCGCTCCTTAATTACAGTTACTTTCTCTGGGCTCAGTTGGTTTGGGTTGTTTGCTGAACTCAGGTTAGAGTTGGCTTTTCCTTTCCTTTTCTTCTTATTTCTGATTTCTTCTTCGTCCTACCGGTATCTCAGGAGAAAGGAGACTGGGGGCATACGTTCTGACGCATTAACCTTGTTCTGATGCATTAACCTTTGTGGTTCCTTTGTTCCCAAGACCCACCCATTTCCGCTCCTGCACATGCGCAGTGCAGGGCGGGCTGGGCAGAGCAGGTGGGGAAAGCACGAAGGATCGGGATGTTCCTGGGCAACCCAAAAGACCTAAGTCCTGGGCATTGTTTTCTACACCAGAGTTGAATTTAGGAGCCTTCGTTGTTGCAAATGAACACAAACTTCTTAGGAAGATGTTCTGTCTTAAAGGTTAGGAAAGCCTTAAAGGCATGTGGAAGGGAAGTGTTAAGTCATTTTTATTCATTATGAACCTTGCTGATCAAGTTGTGGGCATAGCCTTTTCTACCGTCTTCATTATCAGGTGGCATACTAGAAGGGGGAAGCCGCCACCTAATTAGGTCGGACAACACAACACTTCATATCAAGTTCTTTCTTCTCTGGCTTTCCCGACGAGGCATCTGCACAGGCTGGATGGAAGACGCTGGGGCTTGCAGGGTCAGGGGCTCCTGCAAGCTCATTTTGCATCCATTTCCTCATGGATATTCTGCGTGTTCCAACCCCCTGGCCTTTCCCTGCCAGCTTGCAATGAGAATCTGGGTCCTCTGCAAACCTGGTTCAAGTTTAAGCCTTGCAGACACCGATACTTAGGGGTGCACTCCCCAAGAAGTATCTGCAGGCAAGGCAGGATTCAGTTCCTTATCTTCCCAGAAGAGAGCCTTTGCCATTTCCTCTTGCTGTGCTGCCCGCGTGACGGGAGAAGAAAGCGTATCTGCTCCTCTTGGCACCCCTTCAGTGTGGGCTCACGGGAAGGACACACGGTAAACGCTGAGTGTTGTTGCAGCTTCTGCCAACGTGAGGTCCATCCTGGAGGAGGCAGAAAAGCCAGGAGCATCTCAACGGTGAGACCTCAGTGGGCATTGGCCCCCGGCTACTGCTCCTCAGGCTGTGAGCTGCCCTGGGTAGTTACATCAGGTTAGAAGACTGCTCTTGGCACCCTGGCAAATGGCAAACTTCTCAGGGGTGCTCTTAAAAGATCATCTTACCCAACCCTCTCATTTTGCCTATGAGAAGTCACTTGTCAATCCATTTATGTGTGAGAAGACAAAAGTTAAGCTTCTGAATGCAAAAGATGATTTTGTCTTGACAACCCTCAGTCAGAATTTGAAGAAGAAATTCTTAGTTTTTCCCCCACTGTCTGACTTTTGGCCTCAACTTTACTGGCTCGGCGTTGTTGGGTATTAAGTGGAGATGGTGGGCAGGTGTAAACGTGTAGAAGGAGGAGGAAGAGGACTTTTTGCAAAGCCAGCAACCTTTACCATAATTGGAGGATGGGCTGGGGTCTCTTGGAATATCCGTAATTCCTAATTAGCATCCTGACTCGTGGAATGAAAACACGAGATAAAATGAAGGGATTCTCTCTGGAATAAATGCCACTGTCTCAATTAACCAAAGGGCAATAAGATGGATTATAATGCCAGAATAGGGCTTTTGATCAGTCTTTGTCCCAAAATCACATTTTAGTCGAGCTCAGCACAATGAGATGATTGCTGATATGAGGAGAATGGTAGGTATATTTTCAGCTAACATTTCTGGCATCTTATCTTCCTATGTCTTTCTCTTGCTAATGGCTGAAAGGAAAGTTAATCATGATTTGCCATAATTATCCCATTAAAATAGGATTGATAGCAATGTTTTATAAAAAAATGGTGATTCGAAACTGCTGAGTTAATTAGAAAGTTTTCCTTTGTGTCTCACACAGTGAGAGGTGCTGCCCTTGCGTACTGACTGATTTGCATCAAACAAAATATTCCAATCTCTTTCTAATGCTTCGTTGAACTGAGATGTGTCATTAGGGAGGGAAATCATCCTGATACATTCCTAAAAGCAAAACGTGTATTCTCTTTAGATTGTTAAATAGTTCCTGCAGTGAACACTCCCCGGCTGTTGAGAAGCAGGGTTCGCCCTGCCTCTGCCTTCTCTGGAGTTAGGGGATCTCAGCTTGAGTCTAGCCTGGGCTGCCGTTCTGAATTCCAGCTCTGAAATGGAAGTATTTGACTTTCCAGATACAAACGACCAGAAAGAGGGTTACAGTAGTCTTTACTGAGTGCTAAGGACTCATTTCCATCCAAGTCTCTCTTCCTGTCCCCTTGGTCGGCCTCAGTGTTCATCCAAAACCCACAATTCAGACGGAATTCTTGTGCATGCGTAGCCCAGTGGTGCCCTCTTCACCAGCAGCAGTGAATCTCAGCGAGAGTCCCCTGCTGTCGCTCATCGGGTGTTTCCCCGGTTGAAAGCAGTGGTGGTAAAATCAGTCTCCAGTTCCCTATGCTGGCTCATAGGTTTGTGTGATCAGATCCTTTCTCTGGAGTGTGAGATCGCCACAGCCTGTGAAGCGCAGGCGGCACTTGCTGGATGCATAGCATACTGGTTGCACCCCGGTTGCCCCTGATTCTCCCCGAGGCCCTACCAGGCAGGCACAAGCACAGCCGCCCTCGGAGGCAGCACTATGTCCATTGCAGTTAGAACCCTTTCTGCCCCCTGCAAATCCACAGGCCTGAGCGTTAGCTTGGTGCAGCTCAGTGGAGTGGGGAGGGCAGCGCCGAGGGCTGAGACAGTGGTGGGGGTGCATCTGGTTTGGTGGGTGCCAGTGGAGGTGCTGCTGGGGGCTCACAGGCTGGAAGTGTGGCAGGTGTGGAAAGTGAGTGGGGTCAGGCAGGGCGGGAGGGATTTGTAAACGCCTGGGACAGCCATGGTACTGGTAAAGAAAGAAGCCTGGAGCGGGTGCCTTCATAGAAACCTTCTACAGGAAAAGGTGACCCCCCCAACCCAAGAGGTTTTCCCTTCAGCAGCTTGAACTCCCCTGAATTGGGAGGCCAGAGGGCCTCTGGAAGAACTGAGGCACAGTGGCAGGCGTCTGGTGTTTGGGTGTTGTTTATATCCGTGTGAAAAGCGTTATTGATTTTTCTGTTTTCGTTATTCCAGTTGTATCTACTTAGGGGGTACAGAGTGATCATTTCCATATGTGAGTGATGTGTGTTGTGAGTCGGTTTTATTTCCTATCATTGCACGCTCTAGGTGCTCCTTTGTGTTAAATATTCTGAGAGGCTATTTCACCCTGTTGGCACCAGAACATTTTCAGTGAAGGACAGAGCTATAAAATCAGTCAGTGGAATATACTCCCTGGGTGGTGTTTTCCTGGAACGGTGCAAAGTTGGTCCTGGGAAACAGGAAGAGCAGAGAGCAGGGTTCTAGCTGTGCTTCGGGCCACCCGTCCCCCACTCCATAAAAGGTAGCACCCTACAGGGACACAGGGTGCTGGACTGGGCCCTTCGCATTTCCTCTCCCCACAGCTCTGATGTCAGGCTGTCTACCCTGGGCACAAGTGCGAGTCATGGTGCGTGGACAGCCGTGGATACAGGAAGCCAGGCCAAGCGTCTCTGCTCAGCCACTGCGTGTTCATCTCCTGTCTATCCCCCTGCTGGTTCCCTGCCCCGGTGGCGGGTGTCCTATTGGTCTATGTTGAACGTGTTCAGAACATCCCTACTCTCTCTCTCTCTTTTTTTTTTTTTTTTTTTTGACAGGCAGAGTGGACAGTGAGAGAGAGAGACAGAGAGGATGGTTTTCCTTTGCCGCTGGTTCACCCTCCAATGGCCGCTGCGGCTGGCACTCTGCGGCCGGCGCACTGCGCTGATCCGAAGCCAGTAGCCAGGTGCTTCTCCTGGTCTCCCATGGGGTGCAGGGCCCAAGCACTTGGGTCATCCTCCACTGCACTCCCGGGCCACAGCAGAGAGCTGGCCTGGAAGAGGGGCAACCGGGACAGAATCCGGCGCCCCGACCGGGACTAGAACCCGGTGTGCCGGCGCCGCAAGGCGGAGGATTAGCCTATTGAGCTGCGGTGCCAGCCTCTTTTCTTCCTTGCATCCTTCATGCTTTAGGTGACTCTGGACAGTGTGCAGACCCCATGGTTTGGGGTCCCCTTTCTTGACATGCACCCCATGAGGGGAGGTCTGTGTCTCTCCCGTGCCTCTTTGGGATGGGAGCATGGCGCCATGTCCAGCCATCATGGGTGCTCAGTAAGCACTCAGTATAGCAGTCTGATACAGAGAAGCAGGACCAAGAAGATGTGGGAGTTGGTGTGTGGAGAGGGAAAGAGAGGGACTGGCTCGTTGGTTTTGAGGAACTGGCTCGTGTGGGGAGACCAGGAAGGAGTTGCAGTGGAAGTGGAGAGGCCGACTCCTGATAGAACCCCCTTCTGCTCGGGGAACATCACTCTTTGTCCCATTCAGGACTTCAGCTGACTGCATGAGACCCCCCCCCCCCCCACTGCACTCAAAGTCTGCTGGTAGTTTTTGTTTTAAAGCTTTGTTTATTTATTTATTTTAAAGGCAGAGCAACTGAGAGGAAGAGAGACCTTATTGTTGACGTGCCCTTTCACCTGTACCACCTCCTTTGATCTTTATTTTTTTATTTTATTTTTTAAAAGATTTATTTTATTTATTTGAAAGAGTTACAGAGAGAGAGGTGGAGACAGAGTGAGCGAGAAAGGTCTTCCATCTTCCGGTTCACTCCCCAAATGGCCACAGTGGCCAGAGCTGAGCTGATCTGAAGCCAGGAGCAAGGAGCCAGAAGCTTCCTCTGGGTCGTCCATGTGGGTGCAGGGGTCCAAGCTCTTGGGCCATCTTCTGCTGCCTTTCCCAGGCCATTAGCAGGGAGCTGCATCAGAAGTGGAGCAGCCGGTTTCGAACCGGTGCCCGTATGAGATGCCAGTGCTGCAGGCTGGGGCTTTAACCTGTTGCACCACAGTGCTGGCTCCTCCTTTGATCTTTAATGCAGCCTCTAGGGGTAGGCCATGAACAAGGGGGATGGTGGTGGTGTTAGGCCCCATTGGTAGGTGAGGACATTGAGATTCAGAGAGAGCATCAGATTTCCCAGGGTTGACATAGCTTTTCATAATGCGTGCGGAAACACTATGTATTTGTTTCTAGTTTTTTTTTCCCTCTAATCATACAACATCTAGTTGCCATTTCCTATGTGTCAGGCACTATTTGAGTATTTCCTCATGGCAACTCCTTGGGAAGATTCTGTTATGATCACCCCCACATTCCATCAGAAGAAGCTGAAATACACAGTATAAGAAATCTGGAGGGGGAGCAGCACTGTGGCATGGTGGATAAAGCTGCCACCCGCAGTGCCAGCATCCCTTATGGGCGCTGGTTCAAGTCCCGGCTGTTCCACTTCCTATTCAGCTGTCTGCTATGGCCTGGGAAAGCAGTAGAAGATGGCCCAAGTCCTTGGGTCCCTGCACCTACATGGGAGATCCGGAAGAAGTTCCTGGCTTCTGATTGTCACAGCTCGACCATTGCAGCCATCTAGGGAGTGGCCGGCGGATGGAAGACCTCTCTCTCTGCATCTCCTTTTCTCTCTGTGTAACTTTGACTTGCAAATAAAATAACTAAATCTTAAAAAAAAAAAAAAAAAGAAAAGAAAAGAGATCTGGAGACCGGAGTTGTAGTGCAGCAAGTAAAGCCGATGCCTGTGATGTTGGCATCCCATATAGGCGCTGGTTCATGTCCCCGTTGCTCCACTTCTGATCCAGCTCCCTGCTGATAGCCTGGGAAAGGCAGCAGAGGATGGCCCAAGTGCTTGGGTCCCTGCCACCCACCCACATGGGAGATCTGGATGAAACTCCTGGCTTCTGACTTTGGCCTGGCTCATCCCTGGCCATTGTGGCCATCTGGGGAGTGAACCAGTGAATGGAAGATCTCTCGCTCTCTCTGTGTGTCTCTGTAACTCTGACTTTAAAATAAATAAATGAATCTTCATTAAAAAAGAAAAGCTTGCCAGAGGTCACCTGCTTGGCCTGGGATGGAGCGGGGCTAGAAGCCTCAGTTCTGGCCTTGTCCTCTGGACCCCTGCACGATACTGTGTTTCTGTGCACATCTTCTGTTGTGGGCTTGGTTTCCCAGGAGGCACCTTAAGCAAATGTCTTGGCCGGCATGCTGCAGCCACCTTTGTGGGACAATGGCCAACTGCGTCATCTCAGGTAGCTCATCATTGTCACTGTTGCTATGGGCCTGTCTTGTGGCTCATCTTTCTTCTGGGTCTGAAGCAAGCCAATGAAACCAAACTAGTATCCAAAATTATTTCTGTAAGGCCCAATGCACCTCTCCCCCAACAAATATGACCCACATTCCATGGGAGCTTTGCCCTACTCCAGAGCAAAAAATTCAGGGCAAGAGCTAGGGAGGGCCCAGGACTCCTGAGCTGATTTGATGTTTAATCCCATTCTGACTGTTAGGGCATGTGGGTTGTATAGTTGTATTGAGAATTCTGTGTCTAGGATACCACATCAGTGGCCAAAGAAAGTTTTCATTTCAATTTTTATTTAAAGAAGTGCGTTGTGACTGAGGCATGGTCTAGGGAGGTACTGCTGGGAGAGGAAGCCTTTGCAGGACCCTTTGTGCCTTGCCTTTCTGTCTGGCCTCTGCCCCTGGACCACTCTGTGTCCTGTGTTCAGGCCCAGCTACTCCTGCAGGTCTGGCTAATTGCCTGTTCTTACCAACATCCCACCTCTATCTCTACCTCAGCTCTCCCTTTCCCCTCTTTTGTACCAGGAACTCTCCCTAGCAGAGACTTTTCTCAGTAACCACTCACAACTTTCTCTTCTCTTTGCTGTATGGGTGCAGCTTAACCCCTCCACTGAGACTTCAGACTACTTGATGGTGGAGATCTTGTTCACACAGCTTTTGCATTCCCCAAAATGTTAACCCTCTGTCAGGTAGGTAGAATTCCTTGAGCTGACACACACTGAAACGTACAGAAAGCAGTCATTATACAGTGATTCCCTCTGCTTTTGCCTGTTCCTGTGTCTGTCTTCCATCCACCCATCTATTCATTCATAAGGCATCTATTACCTATCTTCCGTGTGCTAGTTATTTTGGGGACACTCAGATGAGTTAAAAGTGGTCTCTGCCCTTAAGGATCTCAGAAATTGCTATTCGAAATAGTTAAAAATCATTCTTTAGGTAGACAACTCCAACTAAAAATACCTGTGATCATCATCGTCATTCTGCTTATCACGGTAGATAGGGCTTAAATTTGTGCAAGATAATTGGCTTCCTGGTGAGCTTTCTCTCTCATTCCATTTTCCTGAGCACACTGTAATATTCGTGCAGTCCTCTTCTCACATTGTGATGACAACTGATGGTGTCGCAGCCAGAGAAGCCTGTACTTTTGTTCCATTTTTAACACTTTGATGTGCTACGCGCAGTTGCCCTGAAATTACTTCCTATGAACAAATCGTGATGGCATGCAGAGTGTTTGTGCACATATGGGCCCTCCCTGAAGAGAACGCACATACAGAATCTCCCTGCGATACCCCGTGAGAAGCTTGTTTTCCTCAAGGTCACAGAGGAAGCTGTCTGTTCTTCAAGGTTGTGTTCTTCCATCCTGGGCGGCACCTGTGCTTTCTCTGTTCTGCTTTTATCCCTGCTAGGAAAACTTCTGGACTTTCAAGACTCCAGGAGTTCCTGCTCTCCTTTGAGAAGGACCTTTAAGATACAAGTGAGGCACCGAGGGTAGAGTAGTTTCCAAAGTCATCCTGAATGATGTGTATCCTGGAAGGTGGTGCAGTCTGGAGTGGGGGGGGGGGGCAGGAAGGATGAAAAGAAGAATGAAGATGGATTATTTATTAATTAGCAGTGGAGGATGGCCCAGGTGCTTGGGCCCCTGCATCCACGTGGGAGACCCAGAAGAAGCTCCTGGCTTATGGCTTCAGATCGGCCCAGCTCCAGCCATTGTGACCATTTTGGGAGTGAACCAGTGGATGGAAGACCTCGCTCTCTGTCTCTCCTTCTCACTGTCTGTAACTCCTCCTCTCATATAAAATCTTTTTAAAAAAATTTTTATAGGAAGCATTTGCAAGTATTTAGGAGAAAAGACCAGAAAAATGCAGGATGATGTGCCTTAAGTTCAGGCATGACCCACGTCGAAGCCAGCGCCATGTTTACCCAGCCAGCACTTCCTGAGCGCTTCCTGTGGGCCTTTAAGTGAGAGTTGCTTGGGAGCTTGCTTTTGAACTGTTCATTTCACAACCATCGAGCAGCTTCTACAAGAGAACAGTAACATCCATATTCCATAGAGGGACAGAGATGGTGTAGAGATTTGCCCAGGAAGTAAAACAGAGAGAGGAGCATTGCGAGGAAAACCAAACACGACTCCTCAGCATCCCTGTGGCAGGTGGCAGGGACAGGCTCAGGAAGCTCGTGGTGCTTGCAAAGAGACAGAGATGCCGCCCCAACCAGCGCACCCGTAGGCCAGGGCGTCGGCTCCCGATCTGCAGATGTGCAGTCTTGCACCCGCCCGATGATGCTGGCTCCTGTCTACTTTCTCTGTGAAACAGGTGTTGTGCAGATTTTAGCACAGCAGTCCCTTCTCACTCTGCTCCACTCCTGCCGTGGCTCACCACAGCCATCTGTATTCCCCCCAGAGTAGAACTCATAGGCAGAAGGGCCCAGTCTTCCAAATGAACCCCATGTGAGATGTACACTGGGAAACACACACCTGGAACAAGGCGTAAGAGACGTCTGTCGCCTCCATCCAGCCCATGGACTAACTCTCTATGTTACCCAAGAACACTCAGCCTATGCACACTTCTAAGAATCTGCTCAGAAGTTCCAGCCATGCACTGATCCAGGTGACACACCTGCGAGGCAATGGAAGCAGAACAAAGTTTCCCAAAAATGTTTAGATTTGTAAGATTTTCCCAGATAACTTGGATAATAGCAGTGGTTGGTGTTAATTTATGTTTTCAGTTAGCAGGAAATATGAGCAGGTTTTTAGATGGTTGAGTGGACTTGAAGTCTGAGAGGGTATCCAGATCTGGCCAGAGGGGTGGTCAGAAGGAAGCCCTCTCACCTCTGTCTCCTCTGTCGTCTCAGCTCTTGTCCCTGCTCTGTGAACCCAGCGAAGACGCTTAACTTCTCCGGGCTTCAAGCCCTTTGTCAGCCAGACAGGAGGAGAAGTGATCCCACTTCTCCACAGGCCAGTTGTGAGGCTCCACCGACTGTGCACAAGAACATCGATTGGAGGCTGTTGGAACCCCTCTTCTGTCCGTCCTGGGGGTCCCAGGGCTGGGCAAATATTCTAGACCAGGAAAGCCTGACTCTTAAGATTCCTGGATCACTTGTGGGTGCAGAAGATTTAGATGCCCATTTGAGGGATAGGTTCTAGGAGGTGTGAGAGTACGCCGAGTCTCGAACTCAGGGTGAAATACAGGTGTGATTTTGTGTCAAGGCTGGAGTTGAGGCCAATATCAGACAATGTCCATCCAATTAGAGGGGAGGCTGTCCATCCAACAGCCCTCCAAGTTCATGGAGACAGGGTAGACACTGAGGGGTAATGGCAGCTATTACAAAGATACTGGTCACTGGTTACCTTTGGTTTCAAGGGCAAGAGCTCCATCCTGGGTACTAAGAAGGCCCTTGATTCTTAGTTAGGCTCCTGGGGTTGGAACCAGAGCCGCATGGAATGATCCCTTTCTGGATACAAGCTTGCAGCAGGTGAGGACTGTGGCTTCATAGCGTTGCCCTACGAAGGAGTCACCCTCTGGCTTAGCAAGAGACTGGGTCTGGATATGCCAACAGCTGCCCTGGCTCCATTCCAACCCGAATTCTTCACCCCACTTCCACCAGCCAAGTACAGACCCCTGGCTCTCCACTGCCCTCAGTCCAAAGTCCTCAGCCCAGGGCTGTAGGAGACCTCTAGCCCCATTTTTTCTTCCTGCCTGCCCTTTTGGACACAGGTGAATGGCTTGTAACCCTACGAAGAGGACACAGACATGCCTACTCTCACCTCAGGGCTTTGGCCTGCCTGGGCCACACTGTCCCCATTGGCCTCCTTGGCTCTGGAGTCACCCCTCATCTCCAGTCTTCAAGTCGAATGTCTGCCCACCACCCCCAAAGGAAATTACTCTTGAGTCGCCAAGACCTCCTGCTGTCCCCGCGGTACCCTGCCCTTGGCTGTAACTCAGCACTTATTGGCAGTGTGGAGCTTTTCCTGCTTCCCCTGGGGACCCAGAACTCTGCGCACAGGGACTGTGACCACACAGCCGCCCCAGGTCCCTCCCAGCACATGGAAACTGCTGGATAAAGGTTTGTTGACTCAGGATCAGGGCTCAAGAGGCTGCGGGAACAGGGAGCCCAGCGTGTCATTATCCTGCCTGCCCTCTCTGGACATTGGGTCTCTGCACAGAGTCAGGTCCATCCCTATTAACTGACTACAGACATAGCGCTTGGGGAAGACACAGTTATTTGCAAGGCAAAGTGCAAGACACTGTTGCCTGGGAGACCCTCAGTGCCAGTGTCTCATGCACCCCAGACTTGGGAGGTGGGGATCTGGGCAGAGGTCAGTGAATGCATTCTCTGTCCAGGCGGTTAGTTTTGTAGAAGATGCTGCCAAGTCCTTGCCAGGAGTCGAGGCAGAGTTCTTGTCAGATCACCTAAGAGAAACAACTCATTACTGCGCTGTCCATGCTGCCGGTCAGGCTGCGTTTCCCGGGCCTTTCCATGTGACTGGCTCGTGGAACTTAAATGAAGATGTGAGGAGCTCTGTTTTTACTACCAAATTCTGTCTTTGCTACAGTGAGTCGCAAGGATTTCTGATTTGTTCTCAGTTTGATCTATTTTTTTTTGCAATCATGGTTTTAATGACATGTCATATGCTGCTGACATACTAGCCTTTTTTTTTTTGAAGGTTTTTATTTAATGAGTACAAATTTTCATGTGTACAGCTTTTAGGGATGTAGTATTTGTTCCCTCCACTTCCGCCCTCCCACTCACACTCCCATCCCACCTCCCACTCCCTCTTCTGTTTCATTTTCCATTAAGATTCATTTTTAATTGACTTTATATACAGAAGACCAACTCTTCACTAAGAAGAGATTTCAACTATTTGTACCCACACAGACACACAAAGTATAAAGTACAGTTTGAAGACAAGTTTTACCATTAATTCTCATAGTACTACACATTAAGGACAGAGGTCCAGCACGGGGAGCAAGTGCACAGTGACTCCTGTTGTTGATTTAACAACTGACACTCTTATTTATGACATCAGTGATCACCGAGGCTTTTGACATGAGCTGCCAAGGCTATGGAAGCCTTTTGAGTTCACAAACTGTCAGTTTTTAGACAGGGCCATATGCAAAGTGGAAGTGCTCTCCTCCCTTCAGAGAAAGGTACATCCTTTGATGACCACTTCTTCTAAGGGGATCCAGCCTAAGGCATGATATGGTCCCATGGGGGCACGGCTGATGGCAGTCTGTGCACACAGGGGGTGGCTCTAGCCCCTTAGGGAGAAACCTGAGCACCTTAGGAACAGGGTGGGTGCTGCCCCTCCTCCCCCCCACTAGGTGCCAGCTGCCCCGTGGAGCTGGGAATCTTTGCAGCCTGTGGGTGGCTGTTTATCACTAGGACGTTAGGCAGACAGGAGGCAGTGCCGCAACCCAATGGCTCAAAGCTATTTCCAACTTGATCTTGGCTCGTGTGTACTGAAACAGCACTAGTGCAGACCCAAATTGACAGGAAGTAGGTGGGCGGAGGACGAGAGTTGGACATTTGGGGAACAGCCTGGGCAGCTGCAGATGCAAAGGGAAGCCATGTGGTGTGTGTGCCACCCCTCCTCCAGGGGAGGAGAGCAAACCTGGTGTGGGAAAGGCAGAGTCGCCTGCACATGGAGACCAGGTTGCTGAACCCTGTTTATAATGAAGGTACCAGGGTAGGTTCCCTCTTAGAGCAGAGTCACTTGAACAGTGATCAAACCTGATTATCAGTAATTCTCACTTAGCATTGGTATTGGAAGCTGCACTGAAGAAGGGAGTAGCATTCCTGTTTCTGATGTAATAACAACAAAAGCTAATACTCCCCTAGTGCTGAGTGCTGTTCTCTGTGCTTTAGGTACATTGCTCTTTTGCATATACAACACGTTTGTACCCATTGGCTCATTTGCATACACAACACACTCATATATCTTGACTCATTTGCATATGCAACACATTTACACATATCAGCTTGTTGACATTTTTAATGCATCTACATCCCTTAACTCACTGAAATCATCTCCC
Organism: Oryctolagus cuniculus; assembly: GCF_964237555.1. Lineage (NCBI taxonomy): Eukaryota > Metazoa > Chordata > Mammalia > Lagomorpha > Leporidae > Oryctolagus > Oryctolagus cuniculus. Next base: position 65,539,696 of record NC_091444.1, read on the forward strand.
TCACTGATGAGGAAGCTGAGGCAGCCTCATGTGCCTGAGGTCAGGCAGGTGGGCTCTGCCTCCAGGGCCTGGGCACCTGACCGCTCTGCAGGCTGCCACGCTGCCACGCTGCCCCTGATGCATGGATTTGGCCCAGCAGCATTACTGCGTGCGCCTTAACAACTATGCTATGTGTGAGTGCCTGGTCCTCACCAGAGCTTCCGAGCTGGAAGGGCTTGTCTCCAGGCCGCTCAGTCTGAATCCAGGGTCCCTCCAATGGCTCCCCCGAGGGCTGCTGTGCCCGTGTCCTGCCTGGGTGGCCCAGGTGACAGCTTCCGTGTGGCTGCATCAGGCTTGAGACTGGCCCTCGGGGCCCGTGCTGCGTCCTCTGCAGGACTGGACTGGCCAGGTGTAAAGCACTTCCCGGCTGCACCTGTGGCCTCATCTGGGAATAGAGCCCAGAGAGTGTGCTCAGGGACCCTGTAGTTAGCACCTTCAGAGCCAGAGAGAGGTTTGGGAAGAGCACAGACTGGCAGGGCGGGGGTCATTTTCTTTGTAGCTTTAGCCTTTTGTCCTTAATGTAGCAGACTCTTCAAAAAATCATAACCTAGCGACCTGGACGGCAAGTTTTAGAGGCTACCCTTAAAATGGGAGGCCCCTCACATCACTTGGGGTCATTCTGGCAGGACTCTCCCGCAAGTCTCACATTTGGCTCTGCTTGTGGGCAGGCACCCTCTCACCCTGATTTCCTCACTGCCTCCTGCGACCCAGCATCTTCCTGTGTGCAAACATGAGTGCCGGATCTGCCTGCTCACATGTGGCCAAGACACCTGCCCCATGTCCTTCTCTCTGCTGGCCAACTCCTCCCTTTTGGAGACATGCCTCAGGGCTGCAGGTCATGGGAGCTGCCTGTGCCTGTGCTACCGTAGCCCCTGGCTTGTGTTCATCGGGTTGTGGTGTCATCATTTGTCTGGTTTCCCCCAGGAGGGAGCAGATCCCTCAGGAGAATCTGGAAAGTCGTCACCTTTTCGTCTCGCGTCCTGCCACTCCATAGCCGGCACAGGAACTGGCACTTACGTGCCTATTTGTTCAGGGAATGAATGTGCTGTCATCGGCAAACGCTTCTGACACGAGTCTGTTAAGGCAGAAAGCGTGCTCTCTTCCGCAGCATATAGACTAAAAAGGCGGAAAACAACTGAAGTCAAATGCCTCGTCCTAAATGCCAGTCATCGTGTCTTCCTGAGGACACCCACTGGGTCCAGCGTTGAACCTGACCTTGCTCCTGTCCTCACACCCAGGCCCATGGCATCTTTCCTGGGGACTTCACCACAGGTCCCTACTTTCTCTCCTTGTCAGTATATCTTTGCTTCTGCTCTCTCTCCAGTGTGTCCTCCTAACAGCCATAATTCTATTCCTAAAAGCCTAATGCCACCATTTCACTTACCAGCTGGATTCGGTTAAACAACTAGGCAGATCGGGCTAGGCTCAGCACAATCCAATCCCAAATACCAGGTCAGACTCTCCACATCTCTCCCTGACCCCAAATGCCAGGTCCCCGGCATTGCAGCCGCACGTGAACCTCAGTGTCCCCACATACGCCAGCCCCTTTGTGTCTCTGTGTCTTTGCACCTGTTCCTTCTGCTTAGCATGGGCTTTCCCCGGTTCTCTGCCACACAAACTGCCACTCACCCTCATGGGCCAGTTCCACCAGGGCAGGGTCTGGTGCACTGGCTCCTGTCTGCCAGGGTCTGCCTGTGTCCTGGCCTTTCTCTCTCTGCTCCTCCAGTGAGGTCTTCTCTGGAACCGTGTGCCATGGCCATGTTTGTGTCTCCTGCATTCAGTGCCCTGCCAGAGTGAGTTCTCTCCCCTTGTTAATGTTGCTGGCTGGTGTGGAGGGGGCAGCATCTGCTCTCCAGATATCCTGGGTTAAGTTCTGTCTCAGGAATGTAGAAGGATAGGAAAGGGGCTCGTGTAACTGTGCGTCTTCAGAGGCAGCTTCAACAAGGATTCTTGTCACTGAAACCCACACTCAATATGTCTGCCATCCTAGCCAACATTGCGGACTCTGGGGGACCGATTTCACTTCCAGATTAACAGTCTCAGAACTACGTGTGAACTCCCACAGGTTTGTGGAGCTCTTTGCCATGAGGTTTCGGACTAATTTGGATATCACTGTCACGAATGCTTTGCCCAGAGTCCCCGGTGTGTGTGTTCTTGGTCAGGTCAGGTGTTAAGGACATGACGTCGGCTCTGCCAGGCATCATCCAGCCTTTCTTGTATACCCAACCGGGACAAGAGAGAGCATTTCAGTGCCCATGTGGCCCTACTTTGAGGATGATCACGATCAGCGCATGCCAGATTATTCTCTGTGTCTCCTGTAGGGCATCAATCACAGCCAGCCCTAGGAAGAGGCGAAATGAATTGATGTGGGTTGTGGGGCCTTTTTCTCTTCTTGTTCCAGCCTTTACCCCTTTGCCAGTCCTGCAAGGTAATGGCACATTAGATGGTGATTGTGCTCACTGTGTAGAACGCTTCCTGAAATTTGGTAAAGTATGAATGACCCAAGAAGTGGGTGGATGGATGGATGGATGAATAGAAACAAATAAATACAGTTGCTTGTGCTAGAGACTAAAAAAAGGGAAATTGAACAAACATGTTATCACCTCCTCCTTCTAAAGCAAAAGCTTGCAAGTACAGTACACAGATTTCTAAAACTTCCTTTTCCAGCCACCAGTGAGCCACGAGCACAGGGTTAAACTGAAGATCACACCGTGAGCCCTCGCGTCTCCTGGGTTCCTGGCGCAGCTGGCCCTGCCCCCCAGCCGGGGTTAAAGGTCAGAAGCAGCAACTGGTGATTCATCATCAGGTGGCTCCTGTCTCTGGGCACAGTCAGCATTTATGGGGTCTGCAGGCCAGGCTGTAGAAATAAGCAGACCCATAAAGGCTGGCAGTTAATAGTTCCCCGGAGATAGTCCAGATGCTGCTGGGGAGACAGGGCCCTGACAGCGCCCTTCCTGCTGCTGATGGATTCCATCGCGCAGGCTTTGCTCACCCGGGGCGCCTCCACGCAAGTGACCCCTTCTGTGTTTCCAGGAGCTGTCTCAAGACTTCTCAGCGTTCAGTGAGGGGAAGAGATGTTCCCTGGAGTCCCCACCTTCCCAAATAGTGGGAAGCTTTCCCTCTGCAGACACCATACCCCATGCAGAGGCCCCTTCTACCTTCCTTTTCCCAGGAGCTGCCGAGCAGGCCCCCCTGGGAGAGACAGCGGCTTATGGGTTAGGCTGGTGTTTGGGCATAGCAAGTTAAACCACCACCTGTGATGCTGTCATCGCATATGGGTGCCGGTTCAAGTCCCGGCTACTCCTCTTCCCTGCTGATGCACCTGGGAAGGCAGCAGAAATGGCCCAAGTCCTTGAGTCCCTGCACCCACATGAGAGACTTGAATAGAGAGACGATGGCTCAAAGTGACCAACCCCACCCCAGCCAAATAATGACATTTGGCTGTGGCATCCACAGGCACACAGGGCTGACCAGAGTCCTGGTAGGGAGACTTTCTGGAACTCTGTGCTGAGAGCTCAGTGGCCCACCAGGAAGAATGATGAGAAACGTACTCAATAGCCAAACAGCCCTTGGCAAAACGTTGGTGTGTTGCTGGGTCTCAGCACAAAATCCCCCTCCCTTTAAATCTGAGCGCAAGCAGGACAGGGCTGCCCATGTCATCTCTGTTCTGTGCCATCAGTCTCTCTTCAAATATGTTCATCTAAATTAAGAGTCTTGGGTCTGAGCTCAAAGGGAGAAAAGAGCTCTCAAAGGCAAGCTGATGGGGCTGGAAAGGCACGGGAAGCGTCACGTGGTTCCAGCATTTCTGTCACATCAGAGGAACCCAAGGGTGGGAGTGTTCCATGGCCAGCTGTTGCATACAAGGGTGGCCTCGCACCCTGGCCCGGGAGGCCCGGGGTCTGCAGGGGGTACCGTGAGGGAGCTCGTAGAGGAAACTGAGGTCATGAAGAATTAGATTATTTTGTGTCTTCTCTTGCCCATTGGCTCTTCACTCTGCCATAGCGAGGATCGAGGATGGCAGGGATCATGAACAGTCCCAAGTCTCCTAATCTCCCCGAGTCACAAGTTTCTCTGAACTGAGCTTTTCTTGAATTCGGCTGAACCAGAGGAGATGCAGCAGAACTCAGTGTGAATGATTTTAAAACTGGGGACCAAACCCTCTGACTGCCCTGCTCGGAGCAGAAGGCTACACCTGCTGCCAGGGTGAAGATGGCGAAAGTGGTGTCTTTGGCTCCCTGCTCACAGCACTAGGATGCGCAGTAGGTTTAAGGGGCCTCAGGAGGGTTTGGTTTGCTTTGAAGAAGAGTGTTCCTTATCCTCTAGGAATAAATGTTGTGATTGACCACTAGGGCCGGGGCTAGATCCCTGTCACGGGGAGTTGTTTGGATCTTGGAGCCAATGAGGCAATTGACCTGCTCCTTCCTTCTCTCTGTCTGGCTTACCCCTACCCCCCTGAGTGCCGCATGCCCTCCTGGAGTAGCCCCTCAGTGAAAGCAGACTGAAGACCCCAGCCAGGAGCTTCCTGGAGAGTCAGAGGCCCTTGATGATGCGAGTCTAGCTCTTTCTGTCTGATCATTTGGCTTTGCCTCGAAACAAACCTATGTGTTAGCCAGGGATGTATGTTGTTAATTTTCACTTTATAGATGAGAGAACTTAAAATTCATGGATGTCAAGTGATGACACCATCCAGGAAATGCTTTTCAGAGATCCCTCAACATATTCATGCTCCCTGCTTCAAAGTTTGAACTTAGAGCAGATCTTAGTGTTTACTGTTGGGGTGTGGACTTTGTTTGTAGTGAGGAGCGGCTGTGAACTCGTGCATCTCTGTAGGTATCATACGGTCATTCAGTGTCAGGTCACAACAGGTAAAGCTCAGACTAGAAGGCTTGTGGGGTTTTTCTCCCTTTTGTTTTGCTTTGCAGAGAGGGGATTCACTGATGTCCTTACGAGTTATTGGGGCCACAAACTCGTGTTTGCAATTCAGTGTTTACATTGCTTTAGGATGTTACCAAATCTCATTACAAGTAACACGAAGCCTTCCTTAGTTAAAATCTAAAATTTTAGAAGCTGTTGTACTGAGTTAGAATTATAATGCTTCCCAATTCATAATCAGCACTTTCGTTGTTTGAAATCATAGAACAGAATCCTATCATATCTTACTTCTATCAGATTCTCTCTTCCAGTTCCAATGTACAAGCCTTGATAGCAAAGAAGTGTATTTGTTCTCCCGAAGTGTGTTCTTTTTGTGTGTGCGGTTATTCAGCAATGCATGTAGGAAGTTGGCATTGCCTGGGAGGCCCTGTACTTACCCTGCTGTATGGTAGTTGCACTGTTTGGTGTAAACAGTGATCCCAAGGCTCGTAGATACTGGGGTGGAGATGGCTCTGGTTCCACACCCCACCCAACTTCTAAATAAACAGTGTGGGCTGACAAAGGATCTTTCCAGTTGGAAAAAGCCCTCGGCTCTCTGGACAGAGGTGCAGATAAGACAGAGTTCAACCTCTATGCCAGGCCAGCTCCACTGTCCATCACTGTCAGAGGCGATGGGGTGCAGACCGGTCCATGCGTCCTTGCAATCAGCGGCTCTTCCTGGGAGGGGCTTCTCTGTCCATGTTTGTCTTCTTTTTCTTAAGCTCACCGAACATTTAAGTTAACAGAGTTAATTAAGTCGTTCACTGATTGCAGAAAACTGAGAAGTAGCTCAGGAGAGGCGCCATCGCGCCCAGCTCTGTGTGTGTACAAAGGATTCTGCACTGGGGCCGCGGGTTGCCAGGGCACCTTCCTTGTATTTACAGGTTCCTTTGTGAGCCGCCCATCCACGCCCTAAAAGGACATTCTCCTTCTCTGCCCTTGATGGATGTAGGAACATGATTTCTTGGTGAGAAATCAGGCACTTGGAAAAGCCAGCCTTTCAAAGAGGTGTCTACCATCCACGGGGCTAATCGTCCACATGGCAGGCACGCATGGCTGGCTTCCCTTTTTACACTGCTGTGATTGAGACAAGACGAGTACGCCGCTGGCCTTAGCAGCGGAGACTCCGTTAGAACAATATGCTCGGGGAATAGCTCCCATCTGGGAAGTGTGACAAGTGTGAGAAATGCACGCAAAACCCGGATCTCACGGCCTGGCTTTGCAGGGGCTGGAGGCCCAGGGCCTGAGTGCCCGCTCCCTCCCTCTCAAACAGGCCTGCTGTCCGAGAGCTTGCTCCTGCCCGAGATACATTGGCCCTCTGTTATTTCCCGAGCAAAGCTGCCTGTCACCCTTCCAGGTCTGGTCAAGGCGCTCATCACTTTGGGAGACAGAAGGAGGTAGACAATGTGTTTGTATGTCAGACCTTGAGGATGTCGACATTCTAGAACATTCATCACTGAGCTCCTGCACCTTCCTGGGGGCGGAAGTGGCCGCTGCACCAGGTGTGACCGATTTGAGGAAACCGTCCCTGGGTACACAGCTGTTCCCCCAGACTATTCTCAGGCACGGACGCCTACGCTGCTGGCCCTGCCGCCATCACTGACCTGAGAGGCCTCCCTCCACCTCAGCTGGACAGCCCCGACCCTGCCAGTGTACCCCATCTCCATCCCCAGGACATCTGGGAATGTGGTCACTGCAGCCGTTCATACCCAGGCACAACCCTGGAAATGCAAAGTGGATTAGTGGTTTCCAAGCACTGGGGAGGGGAAGTTGTTGGTGGTGGGGGGTCTATCCTAACAGTGTGGGGGTTGTTTGGGGTGGGTGGGACTATTCTGGAATAAGATAGTGGTGATGGTTGCACAACATTGAAAATATACTTTTTATACAAAAAAGCCTACTGATGTAATTGTTCAGATGGCTCAAATGGGAAGTCTTACATAGATTTTTGTCTCGAAAAACTAAAAATGAAGAAACCAAGTTCTCAGTCTCACTTCTTGGGAATCATCCCGGCAATCCCGGTCCCTCCTTCTCACACCCTTCTCATTCTGCTGCCCAGGCACATTTCATGATCTATGATCTGTCCACTCATGCTCGTGTGTCTTCAGGGTGACCCTGTGCAACACCTGGTGAGCCCAAAACTAAGGCAGCCGGAGGGCCTGACAGAAGCTCAGGCGCATTTGTGGAGGGGGAACGCTGGGGTCTCCTCTGTTGGAGAGGACACCTAACTCAGAGGCTGAGAAGCGGCCTCAGCTCTCGCTGCCACCTGCTCTGTACCCCTGGGTGCTGTAGTGTGAAATTCCTTATAAATCCGTATGTCAGTGGAGTTCTTGACATTTTGTCCAGACCTGAGGAGGAATAAAAACTTTCTGGCCCGACTGAAACATGCACAGAATAAAAAGCAAAAGCGAGAAAGAGATCCCAAGAACACAGACAGTAGACAGGGGTGTGCTTGGCCGCTGTCTCCGAGATGATTGTGTGTGCCATTGGGAGACACAAATTAAGACACGGATGTGTCACATGGAAGCCCGCCGTGCTCTCTAAGGCATTGGATGGAGGCTGGTTTTCCCGGAAATCAGTGTCCGCTCCGTCATCGCCTGTTTTTCCTCTGTAACCTGTTTGCTATCTCACCGACCCCTTCCCACGCAGAGGTTGGCTCTGGCTTATTGCAAGTCGGCTGAGGGGAACAGCAGATCAATTTTTTCTGAAGATGAAGTCAGCCATGCTTTGGTTCAGCCACTTTGAGATCAGACCTCAGCAGGGCCCAGAGACCGTTTAATTGGAACAAGGCCCCAAACAACGAGGGGCTAAGATGACTGTGGAGCTGCCAAAGAAGGAGCCTCTGACCCTGGGGGCGACGGGGCCTTAGCCGCTGCCCCGCGGCCCAGTCCTCCAGGAAGGCTGCGGATTCTACCCTGGAAGGCTCTCTGGAGTTGCACCGCCCTGAGGTTGCCCCTCTTGGTGGGGGCGGGGCCGTACACTGCTGTTGCTGGGGTCTCAGAAATGACTGGGGCTGGGGAAGTGTTGCTACCATGCGATGTGTTGAGGAGCCAGGGCCCCTAACGTACTGTACCCTAGTCTGGGCATGCAGCCACCCCTCTTGTCCAGGAATGGTGAAATAGGAGTTATGATGCTTTGTCTTTCTTTTTCAAAGAAAAGGGTACAGAAGTAAAAACCATCCTCTGTCCATGCGAAGTGGAAATTGGATTTCACTCAGCGTGCTCTCTTCCTCCTCTCCAGCCCGCAGCTCTGTCAGGTTGCTGGAGCTAGTGACTGTACTGAGTCTCCATTCTCAAACACTCCCATCAGAGTGGCTTTGCCCAGGTCACAGGGCCTTTGTCACATGGATGCGGATGTCGGGGAAGTGAAGATTAAGGCTCCATAACATTACTGCTGCTGCCCATGCAACACTGGAATATGTGTTCCGACGAGGAGACCGGGCCTTGGCAGAACCCATGCTTTTCTACTTGTTTTCCCATGGGGTGACATTGTCCCTACAGGACTCCTATTGAGCTATGGAAATGAGGCCTCATCAGTGGGGCACCCGTGGCCTGGACTCCCTCTTTGCCTCCCTGCTTCCTAGCCCTTATTCATGCCCCTCCCTTGTGCTTGCCCGGGGCCCTTCTTGTGGCTGTCTCTCTGCAGACTGCACACCACCCTTCCCCCTGCAGCTTGGTGTGAGTTGCAGTGCACAGCCCTGCACTGCTGCTTGCTTAGGGTCAGCCTCTCTGAACTCTGGCTTTTGAAAAACCTAGCTGGCTCCCATGAGCCCTGGTTTCCCCACATCTGAAGAGTATGAGAATGAAAGATAAAAGTGGAGGCTGGTGTTGTGGCGTAGCAGGTAAAGCCTCAGTCCGTGATGCTGGCATCCCATATGGGTGCCTATTGGAGTCCCAGCTGCTCCACTTCCAATCCAGCTCCCTGCTCATGTGCCCGGGAAAGCAGTGGAAGACAGCTCAGGTGATTGGGCCCCTGCACCCATGTGGGAGACCAGGAAGAAGCTCCGAGCTCCTGGCTTCGCCTGGCCCAGCTCCAGTTGTTGCAGCCATTGGAGGAGTGAACTAGCGGATGGAAGACTCTCTCTGTCTTTCTCTCTCTGTAACCCTGACTTTCAAATGAGTGAATGAGTAATGAAGCCCCAGAAGCACCAAGCAGAGGTGATCACCCATGAGGCCTGACAGCCTTTGTCTGCCAGCTAAGCCTCACTGAAGACAGGCGGGGCAGTTGCCAGGCAGCTCTCTGTGTGGCGTGTGCCCTTGTTGCTGGGTTACTGGGGTCTTCCCCTATCACAGAATCCCCCCTCCCCCAGCCACCAGTGGTCTTTGTGGAGGTTTAGTGGCTTTTTTAGGGATGCAGTCCCATGCCGAGGCTCCCCCAAGAAGCCCTGGGATCTCCGTAACTGTCCATGTGACAGCCCACTGGGGGAAATACACCATGCCACGTGGCAGGAGCTGATTGTCATGGTCACCTCTGAACCTGCACTCCATGTGTCTGGCCAGCAGGGCGGCGCTCCTGGTGCCTCCAGTGTCTTTTGCTTCGTGACACTGATTGTAGCTGCTAGCATCTCTGTAGGGCTTGGGGAAGGGCAAGCCGTATGCAGCTCCTCTGAAAGCCGGGTTCCACATGAATCGCCTCTGGCTTTTGCCTGTGTGGCGCATTGTTTGGACAAAGAGGAGTGTGTGTGTGTGTCTCCCCACCAGACTCTCCTAAGTGCAAGCCTGGGATTTGGAACTTGGGCTTTTTTTTTTCTCCACTTTAAATGGATGCCTTGTTGGGAACCTTGTTGACACAGTGCAGTGCCTTACATCTCCGTGGCATGAGGAACTGCCTGGGCTACAGACGCGTTTCCTTGTTGGTACTGAGATGAGCTGCCGTAATTCCACTGATAGGCTTGGGGGGGTTTGTGTTTGCTTCTCAACGTCATTTATGGTGTGATTCATACCAAAACTGAATGTTTTTAAATTTAATCCATTTCAGGATTTTGTCTCTGGAAATGATTTTTAAACGATCTCACCCAAAGCTCTCACTTCCCAGAGGAGAAAACAGAAATCATGAATAGCATCTCTCAACGGCCATGCTATTGGCATTTGGGGCCAGAGAGCTCGGCGTTTTCAGGGGACGCCTGGTGCATTGCCGGGAAGCTTCTCTGGCTTCTACCCTGGAGTTGCCAGGAGGTCTCCTCTGTGCTCCAGGTTGTGACAAATGCAGCTGTAGATGTGGCCAAAATGTCCTCTGGGTAACTGCTGGCCTTCAGGGAGTGATCACAGAGCAAAGTCATGACCACGTCTGGAGTAGGACCCGCATTCCCAGCCCCAGGCCTCACCTGTCCACCTGTCCAGGGTGGGCAACGGAAGCTCTCAGCCATTGCTGAGCTCACAGTCATGGTCAAGGGCTTGCACACAGGTCTTGAGAGACATGTGAGGACTTGGGAGGTGAGGAATGGAGGGAGGGTGGGAGGGAGCTTTGAGGAGCTCTGGATAGGCACGTTCCCTCTGCCAGTCTCCCCATCTACCAGTAGACCCGGTGCCTCAGAGACCCACCTGCTGGGTGGTCTTCTGCCAAAATCCTACAGTGTGTGTCCAGAGCAAACAGGTTCAGGGGATAGAATCTAGGAGGAGGGGAATGTTTCTGCACCTGGGCTGCCATCCCCGTGGTCCCCTTGCAAGGGCTCCCAAGCCTCCTGCAGCACAGCCACACGGACCTCGGCTTGGCTCTGACCCCAGGCCCTGGTGGAAGTCCCGGTCCACAGACTTTGCTTGGCACTTCTCCCTGAATACCCAGGGCTCCTTCTGTCTTTGCCTGGACGTCTACTCCTGGGTGTCTCCAGGCCACAGGTGGAGAGGGCCCCGGAGGCACCGAAGTGGAGGGGTGTTGCGAGTAAAGCATGGTCCAGTGTGTTGCCACTTCCTGATGGGCAGGAACACACGGAATTCCAGGGGTGTTGTAGCTGAGCAGACAGAAGTCTGCATGCTGGGCCTAATTTGGGGGGCAGGGATGAAGCTGTGCTTCTGCTCTTGTGCCTCTGGGTGCAGACAGTTCCAGTCCTTGTTTCCTGGGCTCTGCCTGTGGCTTGTGGGTCTCTGCGGCGCTGGTCTGGGGTGTGTTTCCTCTAAACCTGAGAGTTAATTCTATGGTCTTGTCTCCATACCAAGCAAGAATTCCATCCGGTTCTCTGGGTCTTTTGTCCTGGTGATGCCAGAATTACCAAAATAGAAACTGAACTTCTACATGAAATGACTGTTGGGTAGGAAAACTCTGCTCCAAGAACAGAGTTAATGAACTGAGAGAAAATAATGTCTGAGTATGCTGCTAGGAACTGGGGTTGGATTCTGATCAGCGAAACTTTTCCCGTCCTATTTCTTCTTTACTCCTTGAATGAGCAGTAGAGTGTTCTCTGCGCTTCCAGGAATTTCCTTCCCAGCCACCTGCTCACATTCCAAAAGAGAAGACCAAGAGATTGACCGTGAGCTCTGTTTCACTGCCAATGGCTTGTGGATCTCAAGGCTCTGTCCTCCACCCAATAAAGGAAGAACATTCTGGAAGCTTTGCACTAAGGAAAAAAAATCCATCTTTAATCTCTACAGTTGAAATCTTCTAGGAAAAAAAAATAGAAGCAATCAAGTGAAAAAGGAGGCTTGGTTTTCACTCTCAGCAGTCTGTTTCTCAGATCTCCCATGTGAGGAGCAGTTGTGTTGGTTCCTCCCGGTGACTGGTTGATGCCTTTGAAGGGGGCATTTTCTCCACAGTCCGCCTGTGAGCTAACTGAGGCTTCAGACAGACTTGCTCGCTGCCCTCTGCCTGGTTTCTCTAGCTGTGCAGCCGTGGTCACAGAGACACCTGCAGCACAACTGCCCTCGCAGCCAGGCGAGAGCTCTGGCTCGTCCAGGAGATGCCAGGCCCAGCAGCCTTAACATCATTGGTCTTCCCCACTTGTCTTCTCCCTTGTGCTGTCGGGATACCAAAACTACTCTCCTCTCTCCCTTCCTCTTCCCCACAGCAGTCAGTGCCTGCCAACTGGGGGACACCCAAGAGACAGAGACTCCCGGGGACAGCAGATGTACCTCTCAGGGTCCTGGCAGGAAAAAGATGTCACACCCACGAGGAGGATTTTACAAAGGGAATTTTTACAGAAGTGTGGACAGGGTGTGAAGAGCCGAAAGAGGCTAGTGTAGGTGCCTGGGGCCGGTAGAGGCAGAGTCAGGATCCCCCTGACTTGCTTCTTTTCCCCCTACCCCCAAAGTGTGAGGGGAGTCTGTTGAGGTGGTTCAGGTGGGCTGCACCTCCCGTGTCCCCCAAGGAGGATGGAAAAGCAGTCTGCAGGCCACGGAGGAAAGGTGGGCCGGCCCCACAGCCCAGGGCAGTCTGTCACAGTGGCCCGCCCAACAGTCAGGACTCAGAGGCACCTGCGCCTTCCGCTGCTGCCACCTTTCTGTCCTGGGTTGGACACCTCGCCTGTCGCCCTCTGTCCTGCTTGTTGCCTCATTTCCTGTCCTGCCGATGTGTGATGAAGGCAGGAAAAGCTGAAGGCTGCTGCAGATCGCGCCTTGAGCTGCTGCAGGCGGCGTGAGCTCAGTTCTGCCTTGACAACGACACAGGTGCAGGAAGGGGGCTGCATTTCACCCGCTCCCCTCAGCGTGGCCCGTCTTTCTCAGGGGCCTTGCGGATTTCAGCGTGAGGGACACAAAGGCTCACTGAGAGCTTTGACCCGCGCACCAGCCAGGCTGTTCAGGGTAGGTTCCAGGCAAGAGGCAAAATCAATCTGTACACTGTGGGTGTAAGCCCTCTCAGTCCTTGGGTGATAGTGAGACAGTCGTTTATGTAGACACATTGTCAACACCCAGGAGACCTACAGGGAGCAACACTACCTGGAAGGGTAGTCACCAGGCTCTTTACCCGAGTTCAAGCCAAGTGCTGTTGATGGCTTTGCTTGATCAGAATACTGTGAGGCTTTGTTGGAAATACATTCTTAAGCATCATAGTGATGAAAGCAAGATAGAGAGATTGCGTCTGTGTGTGTGTGTGTGTGTGTGTGTTAAAGAGTGGGCTCCATGTGCTTAAGGCATCAGTGCTCTTTCCTTGGCCTCTGTTCAGTAAATGGTTTCTGTTTGCAGGATGACAAAGTGGGGCTCCCATCCTGGGGGCCTTCCCTTGCTTTGCCCGTCCACAACCACGACCTCATCAGCTTGCTCCGTGGTGGACACACATCAGACGGGGCACCAGGGGACATGGACGCTACACTGGTGTCCGCACATGGAACAGCTGCACTGTGTACATCACTTTACCTCCCTGGGTCTCGGGTACCTGATCTGTAATTACAAAACAGGAAGTGGCAGTTGCTCTCCAAGGGGGCAGTGTGGCGGGACTTACCCATTCTACCAGCCGGATAGGACTGGGTATACCTGTCCCTCCAGCTGGCCAGGCCCCTTCTGGCCTGTGGAAGTGAGAGCCATCAGACACTCAGGAAGCAGGAGGCTGTCCTCCGTGTGACCACGGTGCTGGCTTCTGTCCGAGGAGTCCTCTGTACAGAGCGGGCTACACAAGCTCTGAGTTTGCCAGCACCCACCAGGGGCTCAGTGTTCTCCTCAACCTGTGGATAAACTACACAGTAAGAGTTGAATGAGCAGAGCTGAACAGTTCCAAAGGACTTGTTCCCATCCATCCAGTTAATAACTTACAGTTGTAGGAAATCCCTGCATGCAAATTTACACAATTTGAATTGTTTTTACAATAGACCAGGCCATTAATCTAAGTTTTTTTGCAATGAAAATATGGTATTTTAATGAATTCAACTATGTAAATTATCAGTTTAAATGTGAATTATCTAAATATATTGATTAAAAGATTGACAAAGGCAAAATAAAACCAAGACCCAACTTTGTGTGATCTATAAGAAAACCATTTTAAATATAAAGACACAAAAGGACAATCTGATTCTGGGTTAAAGGAAACATTGGAGGCTGGCATTACAGCATTGTATCAAGATTAAGGTCCCACCTAGGATGCTGGCATCCAACATCACAGTGCCAATTTAAATATCAGCTGCTCTGTTTTCGAAAGTCCCTAAATATGTTTAATGATAGCCCATGCTTTTGTCGAAGCGCTGAAATATGTTTCAGCATGCTAAACCTCCGTGACACAAGGAAACAGTGACATGGAGGGCTCCGTAAAGCTTGCCGAGGCAGCCGCAGACATGCGCAGTGTGAGGTCTGCTTCCTGCACAGTTGCTGTGCCGTGGGGCGGGCCTGATGGGAAGGTTTTACGCTCATCCTCTTGCTTCCCAGGCAGGTGTTTTTGGTGGAGAGGAGAAGCACAGGCCCTGGAGCCAGAGCTGGGTCCTGTTCCCGCTGCCTGCTTCCTAGGAGACCTGGGGGAGCCATGTTGCTCCTTCTGTGATGGTCATGGGCTCGCCTCATAGGGTAGCTCTGAGGCACCGCACCGAGCAGACGGGGGCCGGCATCCACAGATGCACGTTGAATTTGAACCCCACACAGGAGCTCACTGGGCCTGGTGATCACCAGTGTTCGCCTCCCCCAACCCTCCATCCATAAAAACGGGAGAATGTACCCCTGACGACTCCTCCAAAGCAAGAAAATGTCTCCTCTCTCTCCTTCAGAGGATCCAGCAGTCAGAACACACGAACCTCCATCTCCTTTACAAATGTACACAGCCCCACCCCAGCCCATCCCACCCCTGCTGCATGCGACTTCCACCTTCCAGAGTTCAGAATCTGGGCCTGCTGCTTTTACAACATTTCCACCCTTCGATCTGATCTGCCATTCTCGTTTGTAGTGTGCTCTTCCTTCATGTCTCCTTTCATTTCCAGAACCTTCCCAGGGAAAATCTCATTTCTGAATACTTCTATCTTGACTTCCCAACTCCCAACCTCAAATCTTACTGGTCCCGTGGAGCCGAGCTGCACCTGGGTGACAGGCGCCGCTGGTGATGTGGGGGTTGTTAAGTATGGCCCAGGCTCTCCTTCAGCACACCTGCCCTCCTACACATTTGAGAGTGAAGTTCGTGCCCCTCTCTCCATGTAAGCTGCCTGCCACCACCAGGTCCCCACCCAAATACTCTCACCCTAAACTCCGCCCCCTGGGGGAAGTTCACTGTCATCTTGTTTATTCCATTTTTATAGATGAATTTTTTTAATCACAAAGTAGAGTTTATTAAATCAGTTCATTCTGAGCAGACTGCACTGGCGCCCTAGTCGATGCTACCCCGGGCCCTTTGCCATCTGGACTGTGTTATGTGGGAGGATGGACTTGTAATAAGATCTCTGGGGCCTGAACGGGCCTCAAGATGGATCTGGGTTACATCATCAGCTTCACTTTGCGCATGTCAGCATGCGACATTGGTTGGCAGGTTGCCAGTCACCTTCACAGCAAAGTGTAATATCCCATCTCCTGTGCCCCACCCAATTCGTGTTACCTGGTTTTAGTGGCAGGTTGAATCCAGAATACTTGTCCATCAAAATCAGTCTTTCTTCTGGATGAATTGTGAGCCAGAAGCAGAGGATCCGTCCTTGGTGAAATTTTCCTAAGTCTACTGGAGTTAAGTATTGATCATCCTATCCATACGTGCTTAATTTTTTTTTTTTACCATTTATTTTCTTTATTTGAAAGGCACAGTTAGAGAGAGAGGAGGAGGAGAGGAGAAGAGGAGGGAGGGAGAAAGAGAGAGTGAGAGATAGAGAGACAGAGAGAGAGAGATCTTCCATCCACTGGTTCACTTCCCAGATGGCCACACCAGCCAGGGCTGAGCCAGACCAAAGCCAGAAGCCAGGGACTTCAGGTGGGTCTCTAACATAGCTGCAGGGGCCCAAGCATTTGGCTTATCTGTTACTACTTTTCCATGTACATTGGCAGGGCGCTGGATTGGAAGTAGAGCAGCTAGGTCTCCAACCAGTGTCCACGTGGGCTGCCGGCATCACAGGCTGTGGCTTTACCTACGGCTTCACAATGCTGGCCCCTGATTCTTGAAATTGTGAAATGAAAGCATCAAACATTATCTCACACACACACTCATGCACACACATCCATCACTCTCAGGCACACTCACGCACACATTCACAATCATGCATATACACAATCAAACACAACTCAAGACTCACATCACTTCTGTGCCAAATGAGACAACAATGATCTTGGAACCCTTGTTGGTTTCCTTTAATGTTGATTCCTAGTAAGTATATTTTAATTAAGAGTCCAAATGAGTCTTTATTTGAGGAAAGAGAAAAAGCAGAGAACCTAGTGGAAGAGTTGATTGTATTGTGGGAAGGGTGTGCCTCAGTGGTGAGAACATGGGAGAGGAAACTGCAGAACCAAGTAAGTGCAGATCTGGGCACTGCACTACTTTCAGTAGAGTTCTTTCACTTACCGATCTTTCTGGAAGAACCTCAGGGTTTTCTTCAAGCAGAACCAGGGCGTGGAGTCAGAATTCGCCTCCATCCTGACAGCACAGAAACACTCTTTCCTTAGTTGCCAGAATCTCAAAAATCTCCCCAGGATGTGACATTCACAACCGTTGTGTTTGTGATTGACAAAACACTGTAGTCCGCAGCAGTGGGAATGCCTTAGAAATGCAGATTCCCAGGCCCCACCCCCGGACCTACCAAATCTGTGACCCACAATCTGTGTTTCAATAGGTAAAGTCTGGCTGGCACCGCGGCTCACTGTGGCACCAGCACTCCAGGTTCTAGTCCCACTTGGGGTGCTGGTTCTGTCCCAGTTGCTCCTCTTAAGAGCCAGTCCAGCTCTCTGCTGTGGCCTGGGAAGGCAGTGGAGGATGGCCCAAGTCCTTGAGCCCTGCACTTGCATGGGAGACCAGGAAGAAGCACCTGGCTCCTGGCTTCGGATCGACGCAGTACACCAGCCATGGTGGCCATTTAGGGGGTGAACCAATGGAAGGAAGACCTTTCTCTCTGTCTCTCTCTCACTATCTAACTCTGCCTGTAAAAAAAAAATAGGTAAAGTCTGAGAACCATTGTGCTTAAGTAAGAAAATTCTGGGCAGGTCCTGTGGCATATCAGGTAAACCCACCACCTGCAGTGCCTGCATCCCATATGCGCACTGGTTCAAGTCCCACCTGCTGCACTTCTGATCCAGCTCCCTGTTAATATGTCTGGGTACGCAGTGGATGATGGCCCAAGTTCTTGGGCCCCTGCACCCACATGGGAGATCCAGAAGAAACTTCTGGCTCCTGGCTTTGGCCTGGCCCAGCCCTGGCTGTTGTGGCAATGTGGGGAGTTAACCAGCAGATGCAAGATTTCTCTCTGTCTCTCTGCCTCTGCCTTTCAAATTAAAAAAAAAAAAAAAAAAAAAGAAAAAAAAAAGAAAACTTCTATGAAACCAATTCCCTTCATCCTAAATCATGGTATTCAAAAAGTTCATGGAAAATGGAATGAAAACATGAGTTTGGATATTAAAATCTACACATAGGAGGGGTCCTCAAAAAGTTCATGGAAATAAGTATTATTAAAAAAATTGTACCAAAAGAAACTTAACTTGTAACTTCATTTTCCCACAAACTTTCTGGAGTACCATTGCTGTAACTTAAATGAAAATGTGTGAAGGGAGCCGGATTAGGGGGCCAAGTCCTCTATCCAAGTTTCCAAAGGAAAGAACCTGTGCCGTCCCACTTCTGAGATGATAACCATCACTCCCTTGGAGTTCAAGTCAGGATGCAGAATGCCAGGGCAGGCAGCTACCCTGCAGCCCTGGGGGACAGGAGCCAGAGCTGCTCTTCCTCCTCTCCTGGAGAAGAAGGAGGTCTTCCAGGCAGCTCCCTGGCACCTGCTCATCCAGGGTGTGCTACGGCTGGACCCAGGCATCTGCATCCCGTGGATTTATGTGCGCTGCTGTAAAACACGTGTTCTCTTCTGGAGTGTTCTGAAGCAGATCCGGCTTTGATTCCCACCTTGAATTTAAATATTTTGTCGTCCCTCACTTTCCTACATAAAAGAGAGTGCACTGCTCATCAGCATTAATAAATATTGATCTGTTGGCTGGCTGATTCATTATCTTTCCTGTCAAGTCACGTCGTTGTTGCCAGTGCCCGGTGCATACGCATACAGCTACTTTCTAATTCTGCACATCTGTGTGTCAGCGACACGTCCCCAAGGAAGGCTCATGGAACAAGCAGTTGGCACGTTTTAAAATGCCACGCTGTGGAAGTGTAGGTTGCAGGGCCGGCTCTGTGGTGTTGCTGGTAAAGCTGCCGCCTGCGTTGCCAGCATCCCAGAGAGGTGCTGATTCATGTCCAGGCTGTTCCACTTCTGATCCAGCTCCCTGCTAATGTGTGCCTGGGAAAGCAGCGGAAGATGCCCCAAGTACTTGGGCCCCTGCCATCCACGTGGGAGACCCGGATGAAGCTCCTGGCTCTGGTCTGGGCCAGCCCTGGCCATTATGGCCATCTGGGGAATGAATCAGTGGATGGAAGAGCTATTTCTCTCTCTGTAATTCTTTCAAATAAATCAATAAATCTTTTTAAAAAGCTTCATCCTTAACCTTGTACCACCCCAGGTGGGAAGACTTTCACAGATGGGAGTGGTGTTCCGTCACAAGGGGGTGGGGCCCCGGGGCCCTCCCAGTGGCTTTACATGTCCATCTGGAAAAGAGCGCTCTCCACATCCTTGCATTCACTTGTTTGTCCAGCCAGACATCTTTCCTCTGTCCACCCTGTGTGGGGAGCAACTTGGACTAGACTAAGTTACTGGAATTAAGACTTATTCTATGCATCTGCTCTCCCACAATATGGCGCTGGGAGAGGAGTAAACAGCTTCTACGCAGCTGTCTCTCGCCAACTTGAGTGATGACCTGCAGGAGCTGATCCTGCTCCTGATTGGAGGAGAGCAGCGTACTCGGCGTGTGGGTAGCAGAGTTGGGATTGGTGGAAGAGGACTATAAAGGAGGAGAGAGACAACATGCACCAGGAACATCTAAGAGGAACATCCGGATAACATCTGAGCAGCCCCCGAGAGAGCCGGCCGGCGGTGTGCTGCTCCCCCACGGAAGTGGGGAAAGTGGCAGGGGGAACCGCCCTTCCACTGAGGTGGAAGGGTCGGTAGCCAACACGGGAAGAACCAGCAGCAAACCCGGGAAGGGCCGAGCAGACAAAAGAACAGCGCAGGGTCCTGTGTCGTTCCTCCATGAAGAGGGGGAGCGACAACCCTGCCCACTCCACACCACGGAGTCTGGTACAGTGGGAGCCTTGCTGGGCCCTTGCCATGTGCTCTGCTCGTTGCCAAGCGTCTCGTGTGCATCGTCTCTGGATCTCCTAGTACCTTCCTTCAGGTGGAGGCACTCGCTCCACGTCCACCCTCCTGATGTGGGAACTGAGGCCTGGAGAAGCTGGGAAGCGTGCCTCACGACACCGGCCAGCCCCAATCCTCTGTGCACTCTGCCCACGGTGAGCACCCAGCTGGTACCAAGTCTCACCTGTCATCATCTCCGTGACCCCTCCCTGGGCCCTGCTCTCTGATCATAAGCCACTGCCTGTTTGAGACCTGGCTGTGCCCCAGTTCAGAGCCCTTCTCTGCTTCTCTATCATGTTTCTTTTTGTCTCATCTGGCAACTGTTTTCTGAGCTCTTTATAACCCCAAAGCCTCGCATGGTAACTGGCCCAGATTGAGAAGAGGTGCTTGGGCCGGCGTTGCGGCACAGTGGGTTAAGCCACCTCTTGCAACACCAGCATCCTGTATCTGAGTGCTGCTTCAAGTCCTGGCTGCTCTGCTTCTGACCCAGCTTCCTGCTAATGTGCCTGGGAAGGCAATGGAAGAAAGTCCAAGTGCTTGGGCCCCTGCACCCACATGGGAGACCTGAAGACGTTCCAGGCTCCTGGCTTCAGCCTGGTCTAATTCTGGTTGTTGTAGGCATTTGGGGAGTGAATCAGCAAATGTAAGATTCTCTCTCTCTCCCTCCCTCTCTCTCTTTCTCTTTCTCTCCCTGTGTGTGTGTGTGTCCCTCTCTCTGTTGCTCTGCCTTTCAAATAAATGGATCTTTTAAAACAAGAAGATGAGGTCCTTATCAGATGCATCCTGAAGAAGGGAAGGGGCTCCGATCTGGGTGATCTGGGTGCGTACCCACCACCCTGGTTTAGGGTGGTCAGCAAACAGCGTCTCTGGTCATTGCTCCCTCGAGTCCTTGCTCCTTGGGCAAGGTTCTTGTAGACTTGGGTGTCCAAGTCTAAGAAGACCAACTGTGCACAATGCTCTAGTTAGTGGACAGCAGCGTGCTGTGCCTGCATTCCCCTCTCAGAAGGAAGCGGGTTCCTTCTGCTGCACAGGGGCCCGGCGAGGAACCCTGGGGGCAGAGGGAGGGTTAGGCGCCGGCGCTGGGCTCCAGCTGCAAACCATCCGTCCCGGTGCGTGATAAATGCTTCTGACATTTCCCTTAGAGGCAGCAGGCTGGGGAGCCTTTCACATTCTCAAGTGCAGGAAGCGGCCTTATTGATCAGGTGCCTTTCATTAAAGGCCTCGCAGCCCCTCAGCCACCGAGGGAAAGCTGCCCTCTCGGGCCGCCTCCGCAGTGCGCACTCCGGGCAAACAGGATTAGCATGGCGGGGGCATGGGGACAGGCCTTGCTTTGGCCTCGCTGCTACTTCTCGGTGTTGCCTAGGGCACCTGGAGAACACTGTGGGTAGGATCACACCCCATTTGCTTGGAACCCCTTCCTTAACCTCCAAGTATTCCGCACACACATTTTGCCAAGAAAGAACAAACACGTGGCCAGGTAGAACGTCACTATTCTGCTTTGAACTGGGCCCCTGCTGCCAGTGGGGGCTTCTCTGACGAGGTGGAGGGAGAGCTGAAGGGGCCGTGGGCAGCTGGCCTCGCTGGGGGTAGGGTGGGGTGGCAGGAACAGTCTCCTCTCCCTGTGGCTGGGCCTCACTCATCCCCTTGCCCGCCTCAGGCCCCTCGCCCGCCCCAGGCCCCTGACCTCCCCCAGGCTGTCCCCTCTACCCAGAATCGCTGCAGCCCTTCTGGCTAGGAGGCAGCAGTAAGCTTGGGCTCCTTGGAGAGAATTTCAGTTGCTTTAGTTCCCAGCCTACAAGTTGGGAAAAAAAAAAAAAAAAAAAAAAAAAAAAAAAAAAAAAAAAAGTAGCTGTTGCAGGCACATGCCGCCAAGGCTTTTTTTTTTTTTTTTTTTTTTTTTTTTTGGTGCGTGGACCCTCCTCCTGTGTCTCCATCCGTTTCCCCGCCGCTCACAGCCCTGGCGAGGGCCTCGTGCAGAGGGTGTATTCCAGCGCATGCGTAGTGGAGCTGAGCAGGTGCACCGCGAAGGAGCGCGGGACTCTGGAGGAACTCACGGTGAGAGAATGCGGGGCGATCGTGGCTACTGCGCTCTCTTGCTGTGCCTGATTTATTGGTTGAATGGGAATGAAAATCTCTCTGACTTGCCCAGGGACTTGGGACCAGGACTTCGCTTGTCCTCCTTCCTCCCGCTTCTGTCCTCTTTTAGTGCCAGGAGGACGTGAAGGTGGGAGTGCTGTGTGGTAGCCTGCTGAGTGCGTGTCAGGCAGCGGTGGACGCTCAGTGTAGCGGACTCCGAAACTGCAGGTTAGACTGTTCCGGATTTCAACCCCGGCACCCAAAGGCTCTCTCTGGTTGTTTTATCTTACTCGGGCGATTCCCTTGCTTTCCTGGTTTCCTCCCTCCACTCCTTCCTGGAACTCAGGCTGGGAAACACTCCGTTGCAGGGACTCCACAGCGCTGAGACAAACACCTTCTGTCCCATGGCCAAGCTCCACGCCTTGGTCATGGGCTTGAAAGGCTGCCGGCCCCCTATTCCCATGCGGCACTAGGGTCTCAGGCTGAGGCAGGCGCCTGGGTTCTGTGCAGGTCTCCTCTGTACGTGTTACTACCAGGAACACCATTACCATCTCCTGGGAGAAGAACACATTTAGTAGAACTTGAGAGCCCGCACTGAGAGCATCCCTAGAAGCCAGTGTTAGAAAATGGACTTGGGGGATGAATGCCAGAAAGATGTGTTCCTAGTGTGCAGGCAATTGCAGGTGCTCCCTTTGTGTTCCGATAGCTAGGCTGTGATTCCGGTGCTTTGGCAGATTCCACAGTGGGTCTTGGTAGCTAGCATTTCTAGACAGACACCTGGCTGGGTTACTTATTTTCAGAGTTCTGGGTTTGATTTATCTTGGTCAAAGGCCAAAAGCAGCAGGATATTGCAATTCCTGGGGCTGGGGAGGAGCAGGCTGTGAGGTGCAGAAGGTCCTAAATCGAGTGGCCAGTAGCAAGCTGAAGGCTTCCTGTTTCTCATAAAGAGGCAGGGAAAACCAGCGCCCCCTTAGTCCCGTGCCCTGCACGCCAGCGGCGTTGCTGGTAACAGAATGGCCTGCATCAGCCCCGGAGCCTTGGCTGCATCCTGGCAAATCTGCTATTTAGCTCCTCGGTGGAAACACATGAGCCAGCTTCAACAGCAAACGGGCTCTGTGTTGGCAGTAAGTGTGAAGAGCACATCACAAGGAAGTCTGATTGCAGGGTGGCCCCTGCTGCTTTTCTCGAAAATTCCTTCCATGCCGTTTTATCTTTCGAATGAGTGTTCCTGTTATTAGCAATAGTAATGTTTCTACCCAGTATTCAGAAAAATCTCCAGTTATCACCCATTATTTACCCAGAGTCAGCAAAAAGTGAAAGTGGTTGGAAGTCGGGAGACCCAAACTTAACCTTGCATCGAGAACAGTGGGTGAGTTTGGAGAACGTGGGATCTGCCTCTGTCCTGTGGGCACAAGACAATTAGAATCTAGTGACCAGGTTACCTGGTCTCCTTGGGCAGTGAACACCTGCTGCATTCCTGAGGACCGGGGCTCCTCCATGACCAGCGTGCGCGTGGGCTCCGTGCGCCCAGAACCGTTACTTACTGAGGAGCTACTTGGTGGTGAGTGCTTAGAACGGTTATTTGTGTCACAGTCATGTACATTCTTCAGGACAGGGATGATTAGCTCCACTTTACTGATGAGGAAACCTGGCTAAAACAATACGGCCATGGTCACACAGCTACCAAGAGCCAGGGTCCGGCCAAGTTCAGAGCTTTCCTGTAGACTCAGCGGCCTCCATGATAACAACAAAGTACTGCTAGCTGGTGTTTGTGGAGCACTCGCTATGTAGCAGAAGCAGGCACTGCTGAAAGGGCGACTACTGGCATTTGCCTTTTTTTTTTTTTTTTTTTTGACAGGCAGAGTGGACAGTGAGAGAGAGAGACAGAGAGAAAGGTCTTCCTTTTGCCGTTGGTTCACCCCCCCCAGTGGCCGCTGCGGCCGGTGCACTGCACTGATCCGAAGCCAGGAGCCAGGTGCTTCTCCTGGTCTCCCATGCGGGTACTTGGGCCATCCTCCACTGCACTCCCGGGACACAGCAGAGAGCTGGACTGGAAGAGGGGCAACCGGGAAAGAATCTGGCGCCCCAACCGGGACTAGAACCTGGTGTGCCAGTGCCGCAGGCGGAGGATTAGCCTATTGAGCCATGGCGCCGACCTGGCATTTGCTCTTGTAATGAGCACGGCCACCCAGCTAGGGCAGTGCTGTTATGATGACCAGTTTATAGACGTGGCACAGAGCAGGAGGAATCACTCGTCTATGAACACACACCAGTAAACAGTGCAGCCTCCGGGCTGCCCCCCACGTAGGTCACAGAGAGAATGCGGTTGTGAGGACGAGTGCCCTTGACACTGGAAGGGCTCAGCCAGGGCGTCCCGTATCCCGCATCACTGCAGACCGGGGGGTGCCTGTCTCAGGGTGCATCGTCGCACTAGCTCATCCATTGAAAATAAGTCCCCTAATACAGTGAGCTATGAGATGGAGCCTCTTCTAAAGAGGCCACTGTCAGTCCAGTCCTTTCCAACAGACTGGCCCGGGAGACGCCCCTGTCTTCCTCCTCGTAGCCTGGCGGGCTCTTTCCCCAGCCTGCTAATTGGCGTGAGGGACTCTGCTCCCACAGGCTGCCCGGCCATTAGCGGTGCCTCCCGGGGCAGGGCTCTTGCCTTGGATTCATGCTCCCTCCCCCAGCACTGCAGTCCCTTGCTGGGCTTGCCTCATGACAGATTGCATGTTGATGAAGAGCTTTGGGGAATTTTCTTCCCCCACCTCTTTGTTGAGTACAGCTCATTACCAGCTCCATTTTCTGGCCTTGCACACGCTTCCTCGCGCTCGGCTCTATTGTGCCACCACTTGTCACTTTCCCAGCCCAGCGTTTAAGCGTGTCAATCTCCCCTCTCTGATGGCATTGCTGCTCATTATTTGCTGTCTGGCACCACACGAGCTCACCTGCTGGCATCTTGGAGAAGCCAGCCGCCCACCCAGTCTCCTTAGCCGTGGTTCAGCGCTGGCTGCCACCCAGGCTGCTCTTGCTAGGAAGAACTGGTCACAGGCCACTGCCGGGTGGTGGGCAAGCAGCTGAAGTATATTCGACTTCAGTGTCCTTTGCTTCAAAGTAGGGATCACAGTGATAATAGTTGTCGTCATATTTCCTTAACACAGCTGTTGTGGGGGAAACCAAGTGGAAAATGGGTACGCGATGGCCTCTGTAAGGTATAAGAGCTCTGTAAAACTTGCACAGAAGTTGCGGCGGTGATGCTGATAGCTGACGGACTGGTGGATCTTGTCAGCGTGCAATAGACACATTCCCCAAATAGACGTGGGGTGCCCCTCAGCCTCCTGCTCCCTCCGTCTCCCCCAGACTCAGCTGTGGATCAAAGGGCCCTGGGTGTTCAGGTGACTGTAGCCACGTCATTGTGGAAAGTGCCATGTAGGATTATCGTTGAGTTTTCACGCGAAGGAATCCAATCAGTTTGGTTTGGGTCTGTGACTAATGACTGAACTGTGGCTGGAAGCCCCCGGGGTCCCCTCTGATGCAGCTCTGTGATTCTGTGTTGGGAACTGTGGTTTGCTGGGATGATGGCTTGGTAAGACATGTTTGACAGCTCCCTGTAAATCTGAGGGTTATGACCTTTGACCTTCCTGGTTCTCCCCTGTATTTCCTAGTATTGGAGTTATTGCAGACTTCCAAGATCAGTTATTATCTGGAGTATGATGCATTTGGTCCCTAAAAATGTTCTAGAACCTTCCAGTCCCATGAAATCATAAAGATCATCCATTAGAAAAAGTAATTTCAGGGCCAGCAATGTGGCACAGTGGGTTAAGCTGCTGTCTAAGATGCCAGATTCCGTATCAGAGCAGCAGTTCAAGTCCTGGCTGCTCCATTTCTAATCCAGCTCCCTGCTAATGAACCTGTGGAAGCACTGAACGATGGCCCAAGTACCTGAGCCCCTGCCACCCACGTGGGAGACCTGGAAGAAGCTCCTGGCTCATGGCTTCAGCCTGGTCCAGTGCCAACCATCATGGCCATCTGGGGAGTGAACCTGTGGATGGAAGATCTCTCTCTCTCTCTCTCTGTCTGTGTTACTCTACTTTTCAAATAAATAAATCTTAAAAAAAAGAAAAAGTAATATCAAATCATTTCTAGAATTTTCCTGGGAACTATTTCACCCTCTCCTTTGATAAAACTGGAGGTTAATTGACTTTAGCACTGTTGCGTATCACCCCTCCAGGCACATTGGGTAAATGAAAATGGGGAAGGAAGTTCATGTTTATGGAGCTCAGTGTGCTATTGAGGGGTTAGCAATATAATCTTACGTTATATTATTTGAAAAGGAGGGAGTTGCTTAAATAATGGCCAGAGGATCACACCTTTAATCCCTTGTAGTGTGTGGTTAGAAATCGGCACTTCATCCAAACCATTTGTGATGGATCTGTCAGGATGTAATAGTGCCCAGGACAGGGAGGCTTCCGAATCCCTTGAATTTCCTGGTAGCTCAGAAAAGTGAATATGTTGGGAACATGTTTCGAGCGCTGTCCATTTGTTTGGGTTTCCTGTCTGTCCAGTCCTCTCACTTGGAACGCCCGGGAATGTTCCGTAAGCGACCAGCGGGGGCACATGTATCACGTGGCCTCATCAAGACAGAACCGGGAGGAGTGGAGGATGGCAATCCCACACGTCCCTTCTGCGCGCTCCGCCACAGTTTGCATGGAGGACTCTGCCTTACCCAAAACGGAAGCCGGCCATGTGTGTTTCATCCTGGCAGGGGGAGTGGGAAGGTGACTCGATCTTGGTCTGGCTTGTCCTGGATGAGTTTGTTCACTGAAGTGTGTGCTTTGATTTTTAATATTAGGCCTAGGAGAGAGGCTTCTTGTGTTGTTGATGAGATGCAGAACGTCTGCTTTAGGAGGGGATATGAAGACAGTGAATGCACGTGTCTTTCTGCACCCCCCACCCCAGTCTCCTTCCCTTCCTCTCTCCCCAACTCTTCCTAAGGTAACAAAGGGTTATATCTGGAGGCTGCTGTCTGCTCCATTTTTATCTCTGGTTTTTTACAACTGTCCTCAAGGGAGGTGGGACAGCAGAGCCTTTGTTTAAGATAAGAAAGCAAAGACCCACACCTCCGTCACTTATCTACTCAGCGGTCCTGGGGTTTCAGTTAGCACCCATTCCTGGTTCCCGCCTCTCCCCTAACCTACAGTGAGGAGACACCTGCTCCATGCACCCTTTTGTTATCCTTGCAAGTTTCTCCACGGCTGAATCCCGCCCAGAAATCCATGCAACACAGGAAAGGCCTCCTGATGCATCCCAACGAGGGCCCAGGACTTCTCACCCCGACCTCGTAGGCAGGCCTGCCCCTCCACCATGGTCTTTTACCCAGCCTTTGGCTCCCCCTCACCCGAGGCTGAGAGGCAGGGTGATCAGTGTTTCCACAGCTCACACCCACTGTGGGGCCTCCCATGGCTGCTGTCACTGCGTACGCCCAGTGGGAAGGAAGCAGGTCCTGGGGTGGAGGGCTGCGGGCCGGCTGAGCTGTCTCATGCGATGACCCCTTGGTGCGGGGACCCCTTCCGACTCTTACTCTTCCCACTTCCTCACGGCTGGTGGGTCCTGACCACCCCATCTTGCTTGCTTTTGGTTTACCTTGGAGAACAATTTCCAGACACGTTTTGGGAACTCAGCAACAGATGTGAAAGCCTTAAAGTAATTCCAGCACTGCTGGGATGAAGACAGAACTGATGTCCATGCTTTTGTGATTAAATTAGCCCATCTGCATCTTGACCAGTTTCTGCTTCTGAGCTGATTTTATTATTTATTTATTTATTTATTATTACTGGGGAGTAAACCAGTGGATGGACGGAAGATCTCTTTCTCTCTGTCTCTCCCTCTCTCCTTCTCTCTGCTTCTTGAATAAATCTTTCAACATGTAATATAGAAACATGAAGGAATCAGAAGATGTGAATGGTAGACTTCACTCTTTGCTAGAACCTTGTAGAAGAGAGTGTGTTGATGATCACCTGTGTACTTCCTGGAGCATTTCTTGTGCCCAGGACACAGGTCCCAGAGCAGCCTGCCTGTGTGTTATGTGTATCTATAGTGGCCTTCACTGTGGGCCCTCCCGAAGAGTTTAAGCAAAGCTCACACACAAGGTTGGTCGCTGAGCCGTCTTCCTCCCACCGTAGCCTCGTCTGGGGTCTTTCTCTGATGGGTGAGGCATCCTTCAAGCGGCCCCATTTGCCAAAAGTCCCCCTGAGCCTCACGGTCTGAGGTCTGGGGAAGGCCCCCAGCTGGCCAGCCCCTGGGTCCAGGGACAGGAGACGGAGGGCCTTGCTCGGAGCCCGCCGCGTGGCTGTGCTGTGTGTCTCGGGGCCAGCAGGGCCGTGTGCTGCGGCAGCGCTGACTGATGACGGGGCCTGCTCCTCATTAGCCTCCAATAAGGCCGTGTGGCAGGCGGCGGCCGCCTCCGTGTTGATGGAGTGCTTGTGCAGTTCATGGCGAGGCTCTGCCTCTCCCGGCGACATCTCGCCCACCGTTGCTTTCTCCCGCAGTCCCTGGTGCCATCCGGGAGGACATGATTAATGAGCAGTACGTACGAACAACTGGGGCCCGGAGCAACAGCTGTCTCGCACCATCCGCTGGATAATTCGACAAATGAGGCAAAGGGGGGTCCCAGGCAGTGGGGACGGTGGTGCAGGAGAGGCAGCTCCCCTCCTGCCTGGATCAGCATCAGGACCTCCTCCTTGCTGGGACTTGGATTGTTCTGGTGCTTTCTGCATCACAAAACCTGCCAGCCCACCTGTGGGGGTGAGAGAGCAGGGATCCCTCAGCCCTGAGAGCTGGGGAGAAGGCTGGGTGTATTATCAATTGCTCGGACCCCCTGCACAGAGCAGCCAGGAAGAGAGGGCCTGAAGATGCTGCGAGACCCTCATGGCATTGGTAGCAAAAGCAGGACCTCCTGGCAAGAAGTCCAAGAGACTTTCGGGGATCACAAGTGGTTTCTCCTAAGCACTTGAATTACGGAGGATTAAGCAGGAAGTGGAGTGTTGTACTGAAGGAACAATGACACAAAAGAGCTCAAGCAGAAAAACCCAATTCCCTTCCTTGAGGGTGGGAAGGAAAAAAAAATCTCCATTTATTTAAATGAGCTGCAAAGAAAAGAAGGGAGTGTGGCATATTCTCCAGCCCAGAGTTCAAGGGCATCTTAAAGACCTGTGTATCTCCTTGGCCAGGCTGGCGGCTGGGGCTTCAGCTGGTGTGCAGAAAATGCAGCCTCATTAAGATGCAGGAGCGCGCCTCCTGGACAAATGAGTCACTAAGGCAGCCCCCTCTGCCCTGCTTCTCCTGGAGGCCCCTGCCTGCCTTAGCTCATACTTTACATTCAGCACCTCTCGTTACCCAGAAATTGCATGCCAAATTGTGAAATAGAAAAGCGGTGGGCCATGCGGCTCCATCAGTTCTGCCTGGCCTTGACTCGCAGCGTTCGGAGGCTGGGCTGGGAGATGCACCTCCCAGCGGCTGCTGTTGGAACACAGGCTCTTAGCACACCTCCCAGGTGACCGGGCACATCTAGGGAGACGCACGGAAGCGCACGCTGACCAGAGCAAGTCACAGTGAACACGGAAATGGCCAGAATGGGCTGTAGATCCACATGGTGGTTGGCAGTCCCGTGTGCAGTGGCACACAGTGGGAAGTTGCCAGTTTTCAGGAACAGGAGCCTGATGGGCCCAGGGCTTAATAACCAGCTCTACCAGGTGCTTCCGAAAGTTCACGGATTTCCAAACTTTTCTGCACCCAAGTCAACTTATCTTTTAATGCCATTTTTTTTCCCGTGATCTGTTGGAAGCCCTCTTGTATCTGTAGTGGTCCCCATGGTATCCAGGGTTTGTGGTGGGGGGTTCTGGAGCCTTCTCCTGAGCCCTGTGATGGGGACGTGGTAGGATATGAAGGTGCAGAGGGAGGCCAGGCCAGGGGGAGGGCAGACGAGGAACAGGAGTCGAGCACATACGTGCTCGGCCCCACGTTCCCCACTGCCCGTGTCAGCTCCTTGGACACTCCCGGTAATCCAGTGAGACTGGCATTGTTCTTCCTGTTACACGGGCGAGCAGACTGAGGCTCTGAGAAGCTTGACTGTTTATGGGAGGCGGCAGCTGGCGTGATGGGCAGAGAGGGGGCTTTCGTGGTGAGGCCAGAGTCCAGCCTTGCCACCCAGTAGCTCAGTGATCTGGGAGAAGTTCAATGCCACGTGCTCTCTCCGCTGTAAAAGACCAGTACCCTGACACAGGGATGAGTGGGGGGATAGAATGTGATGGTGTTGATGACGGTCACAGCCGTGGCACAGCACAGCCCCTCAGAAACAGGCAGGCCTCTCCTGTGCCCTCACAGCGGGGGATCCAAGATCCCAACCCTGAGAGCTCAGCCCCACACCACCCCCCGGCTCCTTCCGTGGACCTCTGAACTGTTTCTCCTTCAGCTTTGCACCCTGCCACTTAGGCCCATGCCTCAGCAGACAGGGCTGGGACAAGCGGGAGGCTGACTTCGCTCCATCATGCACAGTCCCTGTCCTTCTCTGAACCTTTCTGTATGTTTGCGACATTTGATTTACGCATTCACACCCCTCCTCCCCCAAAATCTCACGACAGTTTTCATCAGCCCTGACACCTGTTTGGACAAAGAGGGCAAGACACAGCGGGGTGCTGCTAACTAATCCTGGGGCGTGCCTTCCACAGCTGCCACCTCCTACTACTGAAATTGTCTGTCACGACCTCTGTCTGCCCTGCTGCCCTGTGCACTGCACAGATCTTTGCATCCATCCTACCTGGCACATAGTAGGTGCTCAGATAAAGTGCCCATCACAGGCTGCACTGAACCGGCAACATGGGAAAGGAGAACTGGTGTGCAAGCAAAGGTTGCTCCTTTCTCAGGCCTGCAGCCTAAAGCCTTGTGCGCGGCTTCAGCTCGGTTTATGCTCACTTGAGCTTTGTCAGGCACGCTTTCCATTTCCACAGGCCCCAGGCTCCCTCCTAGGAGTGGCCCGGGGCTGGGCTGGGCGTGAGCACTGGAGATGCTTGCGTTCAATTACTCAGAAGGTGGGTCAAAGGGCACTGCCTCCTGTTGGCTGCAGAGAAGCGCTTTCATTCCCTGAGATGACAATTCCTCTGCACTCACTTAATGGGATCCCAAATAACATGTTGCAGACCCATCTTTTATCACGGCTGCCCCTTGGAACGCATTTCAAATGCTGGCCATTAAAAACAGGCTACTTTATAGGCCTTTAATGATGACACTAATAACTGTGGATTTTTGTCTCCCAGAGTCCTGATGAGCCGAGCCAAGGAGTAAATTACAGAGCTAACTTTTATGTGCGGGGTTTATTGATCTGTAAGCTTCGAGGGAGCAGCACCAGCCCCTATAGCTTAGCAGTCCTGATTACCTCTTCATCTTTGTAATTGGGCCACTAGGGCACCGTTAATTTTCCATTTATATGAACAGGAAGACAAAGAACACCGTGTGCCATCTCGGTATTAAAGCAATGGACGTATCAAAAGAATTCCACCTGCTAATTATAAATAAATCAGGTTTCCCGTGGCCCAGTGAGGAGGTTGCCAGTTCTTCGTGCGTTTCTTCATAACTGATCAAGAGAAAGTTCAGCGCGCTGCGTGTGCCGGCATCACGAGGATGCGAGGGCTCCCGTGGCGGGAGAGCCTTAGTCCGTGTCCTCTTCCCCTGTGCTTCCCGACAGGTGAAGGTCATGCTCCGCATTTGCTCCACTTTGGCTCGGGACACCTCCGAATCCAGCTCCTTCCTCAAGGTGGACCCCCGGAAGAAGCAGATCACCCTGTATGATCCCCTGACTTGTGGCGGGCAAGGTGCCTTCCCGAAGAGAGGCAGCCAGGTTCCTCCGAAGATGTTTGCCTTTGATGCAGTTTTCCCCCAGGATGCGTCTCAGGTGGGTACACACCTTGGGGGCCCAGGCAGTGTTGGCTCAAGAAGCCTTGTCTTACCTTCTAGGACCTGTGGCTGGGAGGGCGTCGCCTGGAGCTCCGGGATGGACCAGTTCCTGCAGCCACACCCCTGGGGTCTTAGCTTGGTGCTGGGTGTCAGTGGAGCATCTTGCCTAGGGAGAAGAAAGTTGGGGAAACAGCCAGGCCCGCACTCAGAAACAGAATGATAGCAAGCAGAGCTGGGGGCCAGGGCACAGCCGGAGGCAATTGCTGGTGGCTGCTCCATTAGGGCTCTGCTCTTAACTGGGCTTCTGAGTGTGGGCTAAAAGCTTTGGGCAGCTGGGCTACAATGAGCTGATGGCCTAGAGCCCTACAGAAATGCGCTGGTGTTGCGGGCAGGTCTGTAGGCCTGGGCAGGAATTGAAGTGTAGGAACTGATCAGGCTGCCACGGGTCCTGAAACCTGGATGTACAGAGTGGAGGGGAAAGAGAGAGGCTAGGGGGGTAGCTCTTTGATCTGTGAGCTGTTGCTGCAGTACCAACCATGCCAATATCCAGTGCTTAAAACAGTAGCGTTTATTGGCCGTGGATCCGCAGAGCAGTTCCTCTGGTGCTAGCTTGGCTCACGCGTGTCTGTGATCAGCTGTACATTGGATGCATAGCTTTGCAGATCTTGCATAGGTTTTGTCACATGTTGGGGGTTGGCTGCTCTTAGGTTGGCCCAAGATAAGGCTGACCAGGTCATTTGGTCTCTTTTCCACACTGGCCATCGTCATCCAGCGGGCTAGCCTGGGCTCATTCTCAGGTCCATGACCAGGACCCAAGTACATACACCACTTGAGGCCTAGGCTCAGAACTGCCACAAAATCATTGCTGCTGCATCTGTTGGCCCAGATTCAAGGGGTGGGAGGAGACTCCTCTTGACTGGAAGAGCTGCAGAGCCACGCGGGGCAGGGTGGAGAATCAGCGCCATTGTGTGACTCTATGACCGGCATTGTATGTGTGGGATGCTTGGGACACACGGTGCCAACATTCCTGGAGCAGGCTCAAGCAGTGAGTTGTGACCCTAGTGATGATGCAACTGGAGCTTCTAGCAGCTCCAGTGAATTAAGAAACCAGTGAACAACCTAGGTTACAGGTATACCGCGACCTAGTTTGCCTGTGTTATGGTGTCAGACTCCTGTACCTTTGCAATACATTTCTAGGACTTCCCAGGATTGATAGAAAAGTCTGTGTGATCTTGGTAGCTCACAACCGGTAGGAGCACCTGAGGATGACGGTGCTTGTCATGACCCTTTGCAGCCTCTGTTAGTTTCCTTCATGTTGCAAGCTGAGGCTAGGAAATCCCAAGTTCACACAGCTCTGGTACCCCACATACACAGATGTGATGTAGGCTCCATTCTTGAAGAAGTGCAGCCTGTGGTTCCCCCAGAGTTTGACCATCAGAATACCAAGTGCTTCATGCATACGTTCTGTGGTTTCTCCCTTCCTTACATTTGTGTGTGTGTGTGTGTGTGTGTGTGTGTGTGGTGTGTGTGTGTGTGAATGTTGCACCACCACCCAGTGGGCTCAGTAATTTAAACCTGACACTGAGTCTAATAAATTGCCTACACAGAATTTAATTAACACCATTAAAACTTTCCAGAAGCAAATCTCAGTAAGTTGTAAGAATTCCAAAGCAAATCCTAAATTAAGCGTAGACTATTAATGAGTTTTAGATTTGCTCCAGAAAAAGGAGCCATTTTTATTGCTAGTCTTACTTGGATTTCACGCTTGGTTCCTGAGCCTGGTGTGCTCAGCGGTGCAGTTTCACTCGTTTCAGAATGCGTCAGTTTTGTTCAAATTTCTGATGTCGTAGTAAATTTCATTTCTGTATTAAATTGCAGTTTTTGAGCTGTTTCAGATCTATGAACCCCACTGACTCATCCTAGAATTCTGTGGGGTGGTAAAGGGAGGCAGTGCCACTTTTACCCAGCAGACAAGGACACTGATCCTCAAAGATTCAATCCGACATTCACGGCCCCTTTCCTGGGCAGGTGTCCTGGCTTCCCGTCAACCTTTGGTGCCCTCTGTCTCCACTTCCCACATGTCCTCGGGCAGGTGCCTCAGCCTCTCTGGGCCTGCAGAATGAGGAAATGACAAAAATGGGTCTCGTCAGGCTGCTGGGGCTCACTGCTGCAATGTAGACATAAGGTGCTTAGAAAAGAGCCAGGAACGCAGGAAGTGCTCAATTAGTGTTAGCTGTTTTTGTGGTTGCATCATCAGGGTTAGTCTCACGTTGCCAGTCACGGGCCAGCTCAGCCCCCAAGGTAAGCCCCCCAGGGGCCTCGTGCTCAGGTCCTTGCCTGGCAAGCAGAAGTCGCCCCCAGTCTCCCAGGACGTCAGCTCCGCAGGCAGAGCAGTGACTCAGACAGCCTGGTTCCTCCTTGCTCCTTATACGCCACGTGGCTCATGCAGTCACTGGCCGCCCACTGTTGGGACAGACGTCACAGAATCTGGCTGGGGGGTGGGAGTGCGTGTCCGTCTCAGCCCTGTGGGGGAAGAGACTGCCCTTGGGCCGGCTCCCTGTCCCTCCAGGCCCAGGGCAGGGACAGCAGAGGGCCTCAAGGGGCCACTCTCGGCTCTTAACTAACCCCACATGGAAAAGCCAATGCCCATTCTCTTCTCAGTGGACAGCTGGGAGAACTTGGCCAGGGCATGGCTGTCCCATGCTGGGCCCTCGGAGGTCATCCAGTGTCTCTTCCATCCCCTGGCCTCTGCATAGTTGGCACAGTGGCAGCTGTGTGGTCCACAAACAGCCAGTGCTCACCCCGGTGACGGAAATCAAAAATGGCTGAATTACGGCTCCAGATGGGTCCTCAGCCTCCCCACGCCCATCTCACTCTGTGTCCCAAGAGGGCAGAGTTCACGGGGCAGCAGCCTCAGCCTGGCAGATTCCATTGAGATTCTGCTGCCCGACTCTCAGGGCTCGGTGCCTCCATCCTGGGGTGGGGCAGGAGGGTATGGAAGACCCAGTGGAAAGATCCAGAACACAACCCTGTTCTGCCACCCAGTGGCCCAGGAGGACCCCCCAGCAGCGCTGCTGAGGCGACCACCCCAGAACAATAGGCAGTTGTTAGGTGTGTGCTTTTCCAGAAAATTGATTTCCAAATACTTAAGTTCACTGTGCTGCTGAAACCTGGAGCTGAATAACGGCATTCATGGCCGGGGCTAACCGGGTCCAGACTCCCACGGGGAGGCACAGGGCCCGGGCGACACCGAGCCCCCGTGCTTGCCAGGCGCCCGGGCCCTGACGGCAGCCCTCAGACAGAAACGCAGGCGATGGGACACAGGAGCATCTTGTCCTCTTGCTCAGGGATTTCTCAGAGCTCCACACTGGACCACAGAACGTGCCGAGTGAGTGCCTGTTGTTTGCAGAGCACTGCAGTGTTGCGTGTTTGTAGGGACATGCAAACCCCATCCAGAGCCTGTTCCCTGCCCAGGGAGTTTGTAGACAAGTGGGAGGTGAGACAGGCACACCAGCTCGAGCGCATACGCAGGGACAGGCTGCCCTGTGGCCACGAGGCTTCGTCCATTGAATGTGTGTGTATGGGTGTGTGTGTGTGTGTGTGTGTATAGGAAGGGAGTATAGGCTGGCTTTGAAAACAAGACGTGGACTGAAAATCAGGAACAGGATCGGGAGAGGAAGTAGGCAGATCACAGACCTGCGTTTGGAGCTGCTGTGTTTCTCACTATCTCTCCTAAGTGGCCTGTCACCTGTTTCCCACCGACAAGCCTGGTCCATTCCATAAACGTGGGTGTGTGGAGAGCAGAGGGCCCTGATGGGGGCATTTAAATGCCTCATCCAGGAGGCCAGAATGGCAGAATAGGGGAGAGTAGGCAGCCCTACCCCAGCCTGCTCCTGCCCGGTCCCATGAATTAGCAGTTAGCTGATTTGCACTTAGCGTGTGTGGTGCTCAGATTTGCCAGGGCTGGGAGGTCCCCAGGGGTCGCGAGCTCCCCCAGAGCTCCGTGGTAGAGGCTAGCCCATCCAGGAAAGCAGTGACATCGGGACACAGAGCTGGGATCCTGCAGCCCAGCAGCCAGACTCACTGTTAATGTCGCTTAACCGTGCCTCAGTCCTGTGGTCCATTCCCCACTCACGTCTCCCCTCGCGTCTGCAGGCTGAAGTGTGTGCCGGAACCGTGGCAGAGGTGATCCAGTCTGTGGTCAACGGAGCCGACGGCTGTGTGTTCTGTTTCGGCCATGCCAAGCTGGGTGAGTGACAGTCTGGCTCTGCTTGGGTTTCCTTGGGCCCCACCCTTGCTTGTGGAATGGTTCCCAGTGCCCGCCGGTCAAAGGCAAGGTTAGTGTTCCCTGGCTGCTCGACTGAAAGACCACAGACCACCATTTCGGCTTTTGAAACATAGGTGCTTGGTGCAGAAAAGACTTGGAAGGCCACAGAGATGAACAAGGGGGTGGCAGCGCTGTTCCCACACAGCCCAGGCTGGAGTCAGACACACAAGGCAGCGGGAAGATGTACATTTCCTCAGCAGGGAAGGCTTGGGAAGCAGACAGGGCCCCTGTATCCCCAGAAAAGCCAGAGGAGCCACCTCCAAGCAAAGCCCAGAACCATGTCAGGAAATGTCTAGAAGCAACCTTATTTCTAGAAGTTGCCAGAATGTTCGCGAGCTGAAGTGCCCAGGAAGGAAGGCAGGGGAACACCCCCACGACGGTTTTTACTTGACTCTTCCTGTGGTGCCTCCTCAACCCTGACCTGTGGCCATCTGCTCGCCAGGCCTTGCCTTAGGCACTTGGTAAGTTGGTCACTTGGGGAGCTCTGGTATGTATCCCCAGGCAGAGACCCATACAGGGCCTTGGAGGGCACAGAGGCCAGTGCTCAGCCAGGCTGGGGAGCCCACGCTCTCTCTCTCTAACTCTGTGTCTTCCCCATCTCATCTGGATCTCAGATCAAAGCAGATCCTGATTTTAAAGGAGTTTGCTCTTGCTATAAAGATATGCACAGCGTTTAACCGGAGGAAGGGTATAAAGTGTGTGACGGTTTAATCTGTACGGTGGCTATAAGAAGAACCTCAGTAGTGCTCAGAAGTGCCTGCCTTCCGACTCTGTGTGAAACAGCGCAGAGACTGGGTAGCCCGGAACACGCCGACGGAATCTTGTCATTTGGGCTCTTGCATTCTTTATTACAGCCATTTAATCGGTCATGCCTTTTTTTTTTTTTTTTTTTTTTGTCCTTGTCAGTTGCTTACTGTTTTCCTCGCCTTTCCCCCACTTTCCCATGCTCTTCTTCTGTGTCCTTGGCGTCTGCTTTTGAGGCTTCAGAGAGGGTTGCCTGGGCCTCACGTTGATCTTCTTCCTCCCCCTGCTCGTCCAGGAAAATCCTACACCATGATCGGAAAGGATGACTCCATGCAGAATCTCGGCATCATCCCCTGTGCCATCTCCTGGCTCTTCAAGCTCATCAATGAACGGAAGGAGAAGACCGGAGCCCGTTTCTCTGTCCGGATCTCAGCCGTGGAGGTGTGGGGCAAGGAGGAGAACCTCCGGGACCTGCTGTCCGAGGTGGCCACGGGCAGCCTGCAGGACGGCCAGTCCCCAGGCGTGTACCTCTGCGAGGACCCCATCTGCGGCACGCAGGTGACTGCTTGTGGAGCTCGGTGGGCCCCGAGCTGGCTCAGCTCAGCCCCCCAGGGTGAGGGCAGAGCAGCCCGTGAATCACTCCCCGTGTAAACCAGGAGGCTGGCGAGTGTTT
Organism: Oryctolagus cuniculus; assembly: GCF_964237555.1. Lineage (NCBI taxonomy): Eukaryota > Metazoa > Chordata > Mammalia > Lagomorpha > Leporidae > Oryctolagus > Oryctolagus cuniculus. The sequence goes on from NC_091444.1 coordinate 65,576,659, forward strand.
ACTTTAAAGTGGACTGGAGCTTTATGGCCTGCAGCTGCGGGGCCATCTGCTCGCCCAACCTAAATATTTGTACCTTGAATCTAATTGACAGTGAGCAGGAACCACAATTGTTGGAGCATTTGGGAGGGAATTGAATTCACTTTCTTTATGCTCCTTTAAAAAAAAAAAAAAAAAGAGTACAATCTTTCTTTTGTTTAACAACAAACCGAAATATTTAGTGCTCTGCACAAATAGCTGTGGCCGTTACTGGGGCTGTTTATGGCTCTATAAACTGGGTTTCTGGCACTGGTTTACAACCATATTAGCAGTGCTATAGGAGAAACTAATAACCACTTTCTAATTAGAACCATGATATAATTGCTAGGCCCATGGAAGCCAAGAGAAGCTGCAGTTTGCCTGTGCGGGATGCTGCGCCTGTTTCGAGGGTGTCCGCCTTGCTGTGTGACAGTGGCAGCCAGAGGCACTCCGGGCTCCCTCGCTCATATCCACAACAATCCGTTCTCCCTGTCTAAGCAGGCGGCTTTGTTCTCTGGTTTACCCAGATGCCACCAGTTTTACACAGGTGTCTGTCAGAAAAGCACCTGGGACTGTTTGCCCTCCTGGCCTCGGGCATGTCACCTGCTCACACCTGATCATGCCCTGCCCCTGCCATTTCCATAGTGAATCCTCGTTAGTCTGTACCAGGGTCAGCTGGAAGACTTGTGAAGAGCCTGATGGCTGGGCTGCACCTCTAGTGTTTCTGACTCAGCAGGTCTGGGGTGGTCCCCTCCTAGGCATCTCCAACAAGTGCATATGTGAGGCTGGTGTTGCTGACCATGGATCGCACCTTGAGAACTGATGTTCTAAAGCCCAAGACGTGCTCAGACGGAGCCTCCACAGCACCTGTGCTGGAATCGGTGGTGCCCTGCCATCACTCCTTTCTCAAGCGTTACCCAGACATTCAAATAAGCTTGTACCTCCATTCACGTTCATGACCCCATTTGCCCAGGTCCACTGCGTGAAAGATCTGGTGAGCCGAAGGCCAGGAAGAAAAAAGCATAATATTGTCTAATTCTTCTTCTGGAGAAATCTTTCAACTTCTTTGGTTTACTTTTCTGTAGCAAGTACAAAACCATGAACCCAATAGTTTTTTCTTTAAAGTTCAAGCCTTCGCTGGCCTCAGATTCCAAATATTGGTTCTCAAGTTCAAAATCATAGATACAGAGTTTAAAATGGTCAGAGTTGGCCAGCGCTGCGTCTCACTAGGCTAATCCTCCACCTTGCGGCGCTGGCACACCGGGTTCTAGTCCTGGTCGGGGCGCCTGATTCTGTCCCGGTTGCCCCTCTTCCAGGCCAGCTCTCTGCTGTGGCCAGGGAGTGCAGTGGAGGATGGCCCAGGTGCTTGGGCCCTGCACCCCATGGGAGACCAGGAGAAGCACCTGGCTCCTGCCATCGGATCAGCACGGTGTGCCGGCCGCAGCACGCTGGCCGCGGCGGCCATTGGAGGGTGAACCAACGGCAAAAGGAAGACCTTTCTCTCTGTCTCTCTCTCTCCCTGTCCACTCTGCCTGTCAAAAAAAAAAAAAAAAAAAAAAAAAACAAAATTAAAAAATGGTCAGAGTTTCTACCAACCTCAAGTCCTCTTCATCAGCTCTCTGGATCAATTAGAAAGATGAGTTTCCTTTTTTCTCTTACCTCCCTCTGCCACCAAAAACAAAAACAAAAAACAAACAAAAAAAAACAAGCGCTGGTCCCATTGGTAAGCTTTAGGATTCAGGTTTACTGCAGCTGTCCCAGCTTGTGGACACCAAGGCCAGCATGCGCTCTTTAATCACTTAGTGTGTGTGATCATGAATCCATAAACTGAAGTTAAAAACCGATCTAAGATACAAATGAGACAGCCAGGTATCTTGCGTGGTTCAGTGCCTTGTGCATTTTCTAGTTTACGATGAAAATAGTAGATGCAACCTGATATTAGCTTCCGGATCTGAAAAGTCATGAGGCAAGTGAGACCTAACCAAGTTGTTTTACTTCTTTGGGCTCCTGCAGTGCTGTCAGATCAAAAAGCACGCTTCACAAGTCTCGTTGTCTCCAAACAACCTGACCTCTGAGCTCAGGGTGCAGTCACAGCCTCGTGTTTTCCTAGGAGTGGTGGTTTGCTGTCCGCTGTGGAGATCAGAACGAACCATCTGCTCCCACTGCCCACTCCCATATGACCATTTGTTTTTCACACCTGCTATTTACTCATTCTCCTTAAGTTGTAAAATGGGTAAAAACGGGTTGCATCCAAGAAGCATGCTCAGTGTTAATTCTTAGAAATGAATCAATTAAGCTGGGAACTGGGCGTGAGCGCAGGACCCGCTTTCAGCCATCGAGGGGCACGTGGCTTTTGCACATGGCCGGCCGGATGGAGCCATGAACCCCACCTCCCTCCCCCGCCCCACCCTGGGCATGAGTGACAGGCACAGCCTCCTGGAGCTGCAGCCTCACTCTCGGCTTCTCTCTTTCAGCTGCAGAACCAGAGCGAGCTGCGGGCCCCCACCGCAGAGAAAGCCGCCTTCTTCCTGGATGCCGCCATCGCCTCCCGGCGGAGCAGCCAGCAGGACTGCGAGGAGGACGACCACCGAAACTCCCACATGCTCTTCACCCTGCACATCTACCAGTACCGGATGGAGAAGAGCGGGAAAGGCGGAAGTAAGTTGGCATCTCGTCCCGCCCCTCCTCATTGGGATCCGGGGAGCCCTGATCTTTCCTTGGAGCTCAGGGGTTTGCAATTCGAGGTAATTGTAAAGCCTGGGCTCAAGCTGACTTCCCAAGTGTTCGAGGCAGAAGGTCTGCTATGGAAAAGATAATTTACAAGTGTGGTGGCCGTGGGAATGTGCAAGGACAAACCGACGAAGAAAAACAGCACAGAATCTTTCTGTTCCCAAACCATAAAGGTGCTCATCGGGACAGACCCAACACGTAGTGGCGATCCGCCACTAACCATTAGCTTGAGTCCGTTTTATGGACCCACAAGAAACAGTCATGTTGTCCAAACAGCCCGTAAATCAGATCTGGACTCTGGCTGCCTCCCTCTGGTCGTGGCCATCGGGGGGTTTCACTGTGAAGGCCCCGGCTCCGTTCCTGCCCTGGGAGCCAGCTGCACCGCCGGGACCCTCACACGGCCATTATCAGTCCCCTCTTGGCTGTTGGCCAAAGGCGGCCCCGGGCCTTGGTGCAGTTCTCCATCCTCTGTCTTTCACATAGAGTCTGCTCCCAGCCCAGCGCTGGCATTCCAATGCCCAGCCAGGTGTCTCAGGGGAGACCCAGGGGGACTTTTTAAGGTAAGTTGTGGGCCTTGGGCCTGGGCCAGCCTGCTGTGGCCTTCAGGGCCTCATTCCACGTCTGCCGTGTGGGGCTTTCAAAACAGACAGCTGGCCCCAGGGCTTCTTGAGGGGTGGTCCCAAGGACACCGGATGCAGGAAAAACAAGCCAGCTCTTGAGTTAGGAGGTTAACCCTGGCCTGGAAATTATAAAGCCAATTGATATAAGCCGGCGGCAATCAACACACGTGTTCTAGATGAAGCCTGGAATTAAGACACTCAACAGGCATGTGTGGACAGGCTCCTTCTTTTGTGTCTTTAGCAGGATTTGGGGAATCTATCCAGTTATGTAACTGTCACCGCTGAGGAGGCACAGGACAGCGCCATCACCATATGACATTCCCTCTTGTCCCTTGGCATCAGCCCCTCCCTCCACCCCTAGCCCTCTGACAACCACTGATCTGACTTTTCATCCTGCCGGCTTTGCATTCATCCAGGAGATCATAGCCCTAGACTCATGTGGTGCCTGCGTGGCCCTGTGTGCCTGGCTTCTTTCATTTGCATAATACATCTAAGAGCCCTGTGTGCTGCCGCCTGCTCCTCTAGTTGTGGCTGGGCCTGGCGCCCTGGCCCCGCCCCCAGCCCCACCCCCCAGAACTACAGGAAAGCACCCTCAGGTGGGGCTGGAGCTTGCTGCCCTAGCAGTGGAGACTTGAGTCCCCAGATTTGGGCACCAGCGGCAGAAGCTCAGATCTCTCCGGACAGCCCGTGCTGGCGAGGAAGGTGTGGTCAGGGATGAGCTGACTTTGTTGAATGTGAGACTTCGCACTGTGTGGAGTGCTTCTGTTTAGAATAACATCCTTACAGAAGGAAACAAGGGATTAGGCCCGGGGTGAGCCGATCCAGATCCAGACCTTTAAACCCACGACGGAATTTCATGCACTTTCTCCTCACGGTCTGGGAGCTGGCTTTAAATCCTGGCCTCGCTCTTCCTTCTGGGTGACGTCTGAGCAGTGCGCATGTGAGGGTCTGGGAAAATGTTTATTTCCTTCTTCTAAGCAGCTGTCAATAAAAATAATGACAGCAATCAGAGCCTGCTGTGGGACCTTGTACTTTCAGCAAAGGGTCACTCACAAAAGACCCGAAACTTGAGCCAAATGGGACCCAAATGGCAGTGAACAGAAGAACCCAGAGGTGGGATCACCCCTCATCTTCCTTCTCCCACCCTGTCTCATCCCGTCCTGTCCCGTAGGCTCTCAACCTAACAAGGCTGTGTTACAGTTTCTCGATTTTTCAGTTCGTGGCTCTGCGTTTAGTTTGGAATCTGAGAGAAGGAAGAAAGCTCAAGAGCAAGGAGTCATTTAATTAAAGGACTTCACATGTAAGAACCTGGAGTTCAGCTTGCACAGAGGTTCAGGTTAGGACATTCCCTAACCCCAGCGATCCATCCCAAACCAGTACTTAAGAATCCTGGGCACTTATTAAATTTTTAACATCAAACTCGTCTTCTTTTTTTAAATTGTAGGAGAGAGTTGCTTTTAAATAATAGATTCAGGTTAAAGGGAAAGGCAAATACCATTAATGGCTTCCAAAAGCTCTTTGAGTTACTTTCTAATGTATTGGAAGATGGGAACAAAGAAGGGAGGGGGGAGTCCAGGCTACTGCGGCTAAGGCTGAGAAAGATCTGGGGGCGCCTCCTGCCGGCCCGAGCACCCTGTGTCCCCACGAAGGGGGGCTCCAGGCCAGAATCCCACCCCCCCAATCCCCACCCCTGTCTCCTGCTTGCTTGACTTGGGTGAATTTATATTTGTTTAAAATGTAATGAGAAGATTTGAAGTGTTGTTTAAAATGGAAATGTTGTTTACTTATATATGAGTAATAATCCCTGTGGACTTGGCAGTCAGAACTCAATTAAGGGAAAGTTTATTAATTAGGCTCTCTGCAGGGAAGCAGGAAGCAGAGCTGCTGTGGGCCGGCCGTTGGAGGCTTGGATGGTGGATTCCAAGAAACCTCTGCTGCGAGAACGAGTGTACCCTGGGGGTGCGCATCCCTGAATCGCCTACACGTGTGTGCGCTTGATAGCCACGTGTATGTGGACAGACATCAATGTTTTAAACATTCCCCGGCAGCATAGAGAGTTGTTGATGTCTCACTGTTTGGCAGATAGCACTTGGTAAAGTTTAAAACGCCTCCCTGGCCTAAAAGGCTGGGGGGGGTGCTTAGTGGGGCTGATGGCTTCTTCACCTGGCGTGGGAGGTGTCCTCCACTTTGCTCAGCTAAGTCTGTGCTGGCCTGAGTGCCTCCAGGGGCTTCCCGTGTCAGGAAGGAGACCTGAACCCTAATGATCTGCAGCTCCTCCGGCGAGGCGCACATCCGGCACCCGGAGCAGCACAGAACTCGGGATAGTTCAGGTTTGTTAATGGAACAGAAATGCTGCCTTTCTGTTGATAAAGATTGAAGAAAACTGATTAAGCCCTAGAGCGAGTGAGCGAGCACGTGTTTTCACTCACTGGCTCACCACTCCCACCCCAAATGTCTGTAATGGCTGGGACTGGGACAAAGCCAGCTGAAGCCAAGAACTCGCTCCAGGTGTCCTCTGTGGGTGGCAGGAACCCAGTTACTTGAGCCATTCTTGCTGCCTGCATTAGTGGGGTCTGCATTGGCAGGAAGCTGGAGTCGGGAGCCTCAGCCAGGAATTGATCCCAAGAACTCTGATACAAGATATGGACATCTTACCTGGTGTCCTTCCCGCCAGGCTAAACACCTGCCCCATAAAAGTGTTTTTTAAAAAAGTGGTTTTTAAAAGCATCACTTGGATGAGTAATCTAAGCTTGCAAGTAACTATTGCCCAGAGTCGAGTCAGGAATGACAGTAGGTTTTGATTTATTCCTTCTCTTCGTTGTGTCCAGGGGAAGGCCAGAGGCCAGGGTGCACTGGGCTGGCTGTGTGTGCACACCTGAGAGTGTGTGTGCACTCGGGTGTGCATCTGTGCCCACGCCCCGTGACGTCTGGTCAGGCTCATTGCTTAATCTCCGTTTCCCTTCAGCAATGAACCACTCTTTCCAGAATGGCTGCCATTGGCCAAAGCCCTGCCCAGGGCCATGAGGTTGGGAAGACCCTAGTGATGCACCATTTGGGTGGCAGGTATGGGGTGCCTCTTGAGGAGGCAGAGCTGGGCCTTTGCTGTCCCTGGCAGCACTCGGCAGCGAGCTCTTTCCCACACCCAGGGCACGCCTCTCCCCTTGGCGGGTGATGAAGTGACAGGTTTGAACTTTTCAGACTTGTAATTATTTGAAACTTTGGCCAGGAGGCAGTATCCCAGACAGCACAGCCTGGAACTCCCATGCTAACCTCTCACGGCTTCCCATCCCCAGCACCTCCGAAGTTCAAGCCACCTGCCCCCACCTACCACTCCTAGCGGTTATCAGAAGACAGGATTAACCTGGTGTATTCCCGCTGCTGCTCGCCTCTTAGCTTCACAATCTTGATTTTTAACCCTCTGGGGTAGAATCGATATCCGACTCCATAGGTCTGCCGCTCCTGTCCACTTGCTGTCTTTCTCCCCGCCCCTTCTGTGTCTCCTGGGACCTTGCCCATGGGGACCCCATCTGTTGATTTTTCCTTCTGTGTTTCCAGACTGTCCTACCATCATGGTTAGGGTTGCCTGAATGGGGAAGGAAAGAGGACAGGAAAAAAGTTACAACAATGAAGAAAGAGAACCTGTTCCCACCCCACCTCCCTTTGAGCTGCCTCGTCCACCTTCCAGCTTCTCCTCTGCCAAACACCCTGCTCCCTTGCCTCCCAGCCCTGCATGGGGCGTGCCACCTGCTTTCTTTGCGATCTTACCTTTTTGGCACTGGTGTGTTTATCCAAGCCCCATTCAGCTGCAAGTTCCTTGAAGACAGATTGCTTTATGTTCCAACTTTTGTACCATAGTTCTGGTGCTGTGCTTGGTCCCCATTTCTCAGATAGATGGAATGGCGGTTGTATTTTAAAAACAGAATTTCTTTCTCCTCTAGTATGGTTCGTTTCAGAGAGACCACACAGGTGCTAGAAGTTCAGAGAAGCCCTCTTAGGTAATAATCAGGTAGGTCAGTTCATTGAAAAAGTTGGTTACAAGGCAGATCATTAAATGGTATCTCTGGCTGATGCCGCGGTTCACTAGGCTAATCCTCCGCCTGCAGCGCCGGCACCCCAGGTTCTAGTCCCGGTCGGGGCGCCAGATTCTGTCCCAGTTGCTCCTCTTCCAGTCCAGCTCTCTGCAGTGGAGGATGGCCCATGTACTGGGCCCTGCACCCACATGGGAGACCAGGAGGAAGCACTTGGCTCCTGGCTTCAGATCAGTGCAGTGCGCTGGCTATGGCGTCCATTTGGGGGGTGAACCAACGGAAAAAGGAAGACCTTTCTCTCTGTCTTTCTCTCTCACTGTCTAACTATGCCTGTCAAAAAAAATGGTATCTCTATTGCCTAAGCCTAAATAAAAGCATATGTTTATTCACTGGTTTCACAATACAGAGCCCTGGCTTTCTCTTTGAGGTGTTTTCAGCCTAAAAGTTCTGACTTTTGGGAGCCACACTCATAGTCTCATTTTTGCTTTAAATTTCTCCAAAGAAATTCAAGAACTTAACATACTTGTGCAGTTAACTGGGAATAGATATTTTCTAGATTTTTTTGAGGATTTATTTATTTGAAAGGCAGGGTTAGAGAGGGAGGGGGGAGAGATGGAGATGATGGAGATGGAGATAAGGATCTTCTATCTGCTGGCTCACTCCTCAAACAGCTGCAACAGCTCGGGCTGGGCCAGGCCAACCCAGGAACCAGGAACCTCCTCCAGGTCTCCCATGTGGGTGCAGGGGCCCGAGCACCTGGGCTATCCTCTGCCACTTTCCGAGGCACATTAGTGGGGATCTGGACTGGAAGTGGAGCAGCCAGGATTTGAATTGGCATCCATATGGGATGGCAACCCCCAATTTTCTTGATTCTTAAGGTTTTTTTCTGCTCCATAATGTGTCACTCACACATCTGCATCAGCTTAAAAAAAAAAACTCATTTTGGCCTAGAAGTTAAGACTTTGCTTGGGATGCCCTCCTCCCCTAACAGAGTGCCTGGGATGGAGTCCTGACTCTGCTCTCAGTTCCAGACTCCTTCCTGTGTGTGCCCTGGGAGGTGACAAGGGATGGCTCAAGGAGCTGGATCCCTGCCTCCCATGTTGGAGACCCAGACTGCATGCTGGGCTCCCGGCTTTCATGTGGCCCCTGTAGGCTGCTGTGGACATTTGAGGGATAAGCCTGCAAATGGGAGTGCTTGTCTTGCTTGCTCACTCCCTCTTTGCTTCTCTGCCTCTCAAATAAATCAAATAAAACAGAGATAAAACTGATTTTTGTCACATCTTTCCAAAGCATTGGGTTTTATAGAAATATTAACTCTGCTTACAAAATTCCACTTTATTGGTTTATTACTCAGCAAGTACAAGTGGTAGGCATAGGTGTTGGAGGAAACACAGCTGACCTGTTGATGAGGATGCAGGTCCTGGGGAGCCAAAATGCAGAGACAAACCAGACAACAGTGCTATGTATCAGAGTCCCCTAGAGAGGCTGGCGTTTGTGATGTAGGCATCCTGGAGCCAGGAGCTCCATCCTGGTCCCCTACATAGATGGCAGGGGCCCACGAACTCAGGCCATCTTCCGCTGCCTTCCCAGGTGCAGTAGCAGGAAGCCGGATCGGCAGCAGAGCAGCCGGGGTTCACACTGGCACTCCAATATGGGATGCTGGCTCACATCGACAGCTTAACCCCGCTGCACCCCAACACTGGCCTCCACATGAGATAAGTTCTTGATACTAACACATGGCTTGTGCTCACTCACCTTGCATCACTCCAGCTGAAGCACTGTGTGTGAAATTCAGAATTCTGTGACTACTGCAACCATAGTGGGTAGAGAGCAGATTTTCCATTGTCTAAATATGACCCTCATTTTCAGTCGTGCAGATATAATTACAGGTGTTTGATGATATGATTCTTCAGCACAGTCTAAACTGTGCCTTTTATTCTCTGTTCTGTTTCACTACATGCACATTATGCATTTTATTCCATTACATCAAATGGACTGTTAGAGTCTGAGAGTTCACGTGGGTCCCTGGCTTTGCCTGTTAGTCTGAGGTGTGTGGAATATCTGAGTTCCTCCTGTCCATGTTATTAGGCTGCAAAACAGATGATATTTTGTTTTAAAAATAACTCTTTACACATTGCCATGACCCCATCTTGCATGATACAAAATAGGATAAAAGAGAAACAACCTATCTGGGGATAGTTGGAGGTGAACAAAATCCATATAAAAAGTTCTCTGTCCTTGATGTCCCCCGGGGAGCCAGAGAGTCAAAATAACAATGCTGTATTTTCTGTGTGCATTCATCCCCCATGTCCTCAGAACTGGATGTGGGAATTGGGGGCATATGGGACAGAGAAGGTTAGGGGTAGGATAGGTTCCAGAATGTTCTCGTCCTAGAGCATGGAGTGCCTAGAGCATGCTGTCCATCGGGCTCCTCCTGCTGATGTGCCCAGATACCATGCATGCCCACACTGCCCGTCAGCTCCTCACACACCCGCCGAGACCTGGGCACGCCCATGTCCCACCCCTCTGTGAGCTGCTCTACTAACACCTTTCAACTGTGCTCCAAATTACCTGGCTCCTACAAAAGACCTTGGGAGTCTCCACTCCTGCCTTTACAGTTTTCACTCTGCAGAGAAGGGGGAAAGGCAGAGGGAAGAGTTGCTGGCATAGGCCAGGTGTGATGGTGGAGCTGGGCCACCTGAAATGGTAGGGTTCCATAGGCCTGAAGTGTGCTAGCTGCCTGCTGAATGAGGGGGAGGAAGGGAGATGGTCAGGGGCTGAGTGACATGCCAAGGGCCCGCCCTGCCCTAGGGGAGTTGAGACCGGGTCAGAAAACTGGCCTTGCAGCTCCTGTCCCAGGAAGCAGCTGCTCCATGGAGTGGGAGAAAGAGTGCAGGTGTGGTATCAGACGGACTTTGGTTTGAATCCTAGTGCTACTCCTGGCTCTGTGATCATGGGCATGTTTCCCTTGAGAGCTTTAATGAGATACACTTAGGGTACAATAAACTACATGCATGTAAGTTGTATGATTGGGTACAGTACGTTTTATCATATGTACCATATGTATCTGGTATATGTGTGTGTGTGTATATATATATGCATCTCCATGAAACCATCACCACATCAAGATGATGACCGTATCCATCACTCCTCGAAGGGTCCATGGGACTTTGGTAATCCCTGCCTCCAGCTCCTCTTCCCTCTACCTGCCATACCCATGCAGCCACTCTTCCCTCTTTGGTTGTTATGTACCGGTTTGCATTTCCTGGAGTTCTGTATGAATGGAATCGTAACATACAAACTGTACTCTGTATCTGGGTTCTTTGATTTAGCACAATTATTTTGAGATTCACTCATTTTGCTTGTATCTATAATTCATTTATTTATATTTCTGGATCATGATCCATTGTCTAGATATACCACAGTTTGCTTCCCCTCCCACCTGTTGAAGGATATTTGTGTTGTTTCCACTTGGGAGCTATTACAAATAAGTATACTATTAGCATTCATGTATAAAACATTGTATGCATGTATATTTCTTTTTCTTCTTTATATTTTTATATTTTTCTTTTGGGTAAATACCTAGAACTGGAATGGCTAGATCATATTGTAGATGGATGCTTAATTTTTTAAAAAAGATTTATTCATTTATTTGAAAGAGTTACACAGAGAGAGGAGAGGCAGAGAGAGAGAGGGGTCTTCCATCTGCTGGTTCACTGCCCAGTTGGCCACAATGGCCAAAGCTGTGCCAATCCAAAGCCAGGAGCCAGGAACTTCTTCTGGGTCTCCTATATGGGTGCAGGGGCCCAAGGACTTGGGACATCTTCCACTGCTTTCCCAGGCCACAGCAGAGAGCTGGATCAGAAGTGGAGCAGCTGGTACTTGAACCGGCACCCATATGGGATGCCAGCACTGCAGGTGGCGACTTTACCCTCTATACCACAGTGCCAGCCCCTGCATGTTTAATTTTTAAAGAAACTTCCAAATTGTTTCCTGAAGTGGTTATACCATTTTACATCCCTGTATGGGAGTTTAGTTTCTCTACATCCTCACCAGCCATTGGTATGATCAGTTCTTATATTTTTGCCCTTGTAACATAACAGATGATATGCCCCTTTTCATGTGTCCATTTAACATCCACACATCTTCTTTAGTGTGAAGTATGTGTTCCAATCCTTTATCTTTCTTTACTTTTATAATCTTTAAGTTTTGTAAGCTCCATATATATATATATATATATATATATTCTGGATTAAAAAAAAGTCTTATATATATATGATTTCTGCACTTATTTTTTGTTTTCTTAGTGTCTTGAATAACAGAGCTGTTCATTTTTATAACATCCAGTTTATTTGTATGTTCTTTTATGAACCATGCTTTGGGTATTTTTTTTTTAAGATTTATTGATTTATTTGAAAGTCAAATCTACAGAGAAAGAAGTAGAGATAGAGATAGAGGGAGAGAGAGAGAGGATCTTCCATCTGCTGGTTCATCGCCCTGATGGCTGCAGTGGCCAGGGCTGGGCCAGGCCAATGCCAGGAGCTTTGTCAGGGTCTCCCACGTGGGTCCAGCGAGCCAAGCACCTGGGCCATCTTCCACTATTTTCCCAGGTGCATTAGCAGGGAGCTGGACTGGAAATGGAACAGCTGGGGCTTGAACCAGAGCCCATAGGGATGCTGGCAGCACAGGTGACGGCTTTCCCCACTATGCCACAATAGTGGTGGCAGTTTTTGGTATCAATTCTAAGAAATGTTTGCCTAACTCAAGGTCAAAAAGATTTATTATGCTTTCTTCTGAAAGTTTTATGATTTTAGGTTTTATATTTAGGTTATTGATCCATTTTTAGTTAATTTTTGTATATTGTGCAATGTGTGTGCTCAAGATTTTTTCTTTGTTTTTGCAAATGAATATCCAGTTGTTCAAGTTCCATTTGTTGGAAAAACTTTGTCTACTAAATTACCTTCCTCACGTATCAGTTGTCTATATTGGCATGTGTCTATTTCTAGCTTTTTGTTTTGCTCCATTCATCTGTTTGTCTAATTTTATACCAACACCACACTGTCTTGATTATGGTAGATTTACAATAAGTCTTGAAATGAGATAGTGTTAGTCTTCCAGTGTTCTTATTTTTTATAGTTGTTTTAGCTATTCTTGGTCCCTTGCATTTCCTTATAAATTTTATAATCACATACTTTTTTCTTTTTTTCAAATTTACTTATTTATTTGAAAGGGTGACAGAGAAGGGAGAGGGAGAATTGGAGATATATTCAATGTGCTGGTTCATTCCCCAAATTCCCCAAATGGCCACAATTATTGGGACTGGGCCAGGCCAAAGCCAGGAGCCTGGATCTCCACCCAGGTCTCCTACATGGGTAACGGGCCATCTTCCGCTGCTTCCCCAGGCACATTAGCAGGAAGCTGGATTGGAGGCTGAGCAGCTGGGATTCAAACCACACTCATACAGGATGCCAACATTGTAGGCTGCAGCTTAATGTGCTGTGCCAAAGTGCTGGCCTCTAGAGTCACGTTCTAAATAGGGTTTTTAAAACAATTGTTAACTGAAAAGCCTGCTGGGAGTCTGGGATTGCATTGAATGTATAGAACTGACATTTTTATTTATTTATTTATTTTGGCAGGCAGAGTTAGACAGTGAGAGAGAAAGACAGAGAGAAAGGTCTTCCTTCCATTGTTCACCCCCGAGATGGCTGCTACGGCCTGCACACTATGCCGATCCGAAGCCAGGAGCCAGGAGCTTCTCCTGGTCTCCCATGCGGGTGCAGGGCCCAAGCACTTGGGCCATCCTCCACTGCCCTCCAGGGCCACAGCAGAGAGCTGGATTGGAAGAGGAGCAGCTGGGACCGTTGGATCCTGAAGCACCAGACCTAACACCTCTCGATATTCTATATTTTTATTTTATTGTAAATGCTATTTTAAAATTTCCATTTCTAGGCCAGCACCATGGCTCACTAGGCTAATCCTCCGCCTGCGGCGCTGGCACACCAGGTTCTAGTCCCGGTTGGGGCGCCAGATTCTGTCCTGGTTGCTCCTCTTCCAGTCCAGCTCTCTGCTGTGGCCTGGGAGTGCAGTGGAGGATGGCCCAGGTCCTTGGGCCCTGCACCCGCATGGGAGACCAGGAGGAAGCACCTGGCTCCTGGCTTTGGATCAGCGCGGTGCACCGGCCGCGGCGGCCATAGGAAGACCTTTCTCTCTGTCTCTCTCTCTCACTGTCCACTCTGCCTGTAAAAAAAAAAAAGTAAAAAAATAAGTAAAATTTCAATTTCCTATTGTTTGCTACTACTGTATAGAAATAAAGCACACTTCAAAAAGTTCATGGAAACTGGAAATAAAATACAAGTTTATACTTGTGCTCAGAAAATTAAAATCCTGTTATGTGTGGGAAAATGTACGGCATCGAAAAACTGTGCATGAATTTTCAAAGTCTTTTGCAAAAATATAAACTTTTCATTCTGTTTTTCAGAAACCTTTTCAAAGTACCCTCAATACAATGGGTTTTTATCAACTGCTCTTGCATCCTGCAGCCTTACTAAATTCAGTTACTAGTTCCAAGTAACTTTCTTATGAATTCCACTGGGTTTTCCTCATAGGTGATTTATTTATTTATTTGAAAATCAGAGTTACACAGAGAGAGGAGAGGCAGAGAGAGAGAGAGAGGTCTTCCATCCGATGGTTTACTCCCCAGTTGGCCACAATGGCCGGAGCTGCACTGATCCGAAGTCAGGAACCAGAAGCCTCCTCTGGGTCCCCAACCCGGGTGCAGGGGCTCAAGGACTTGGGCCATCTTCTACTGCTTTCCCAGGCCGTAGTAGAAAGCTGGATCGGAAGTGGAGCACATGGGATGCCGGTGCTTCAGGCCAGGGTGTTAACCTGCTGCGCCACAGCGCTGGCCCCTTCACAGGTGATTATGTCATCTGCCAATAAGGGCAACTTGACTTCTTTCCAATCTGGCCATCCTTTCTTTCTTTCTCTTGTCTTTTTCGTGTTGGATAGAACTTGTAGTACATTGCTGAATACAACTGGTAAAGTGGACCTCCTTGTCTTGTCCCTGACCTTAGAGTGGAGGCCTTTCATCTCTCACCAGTAAGATTAGAATTACAAGAGAACTTCATATTTGTCCAAAAATAACTTAGAAAGTTCATGTGCAGTTTTTTCATAGCCTGCATTAGTCATACAAGGATTGCAATTTTCTGAGCACAAATATAAGCTTATCTTTGGCTACCAGTTTCCATGAACTTTTTAACGTATCCTTGTATTTCTGCACAGTGATAGCAAACAATAGGAAATTTAAGTTTTAAAATGCCATTTTCAGTAGCATCAACAATGTGAAATATTTAGAGATTCTTTTGATCATGGTGAGGCTGTTGCAGTCTATTTATACATTGCTGAAAGTTTTGATTAGGAATGGGTGCTGGATTTGTAAGTGCTATTTCTGTATCTACTGAGAGAATTACATAACTTTTCTTTTTAGTTTGCTAATAAGATAAATTAGATTTTTTTTTTGCTAACCAACCTTGCATTCCTGGAATAAATCCCACTTGCCAGTGGTGTGAAATCCTTTTTATATGTTTCTAGATACAGTTTTCTTATATGATTCTCTGACTTTTTGTTTAGATATTTTGCATTAATGTCCCCGAGCAGTGCTGGTCTGTAGCTTTCTTGTCTTCATTTGCTCTTGTCAGGCTAAGTCCTTATCTCCTAGTATGACTTGGGAGGATTCCTTTTTGTTTCGTTTTCAGGAAGGGTGTGGGCAGCACTGGTGTTTCCTTCGTAGATGTTTCATTCACCAGCACAGCCTTCTGGCTCTGCAGTTTACTCTGTAGAAAGGTTGTTAATGACAGCTCCCTTTCCTTAATGGATATCAGGAGATTGGTAGTATCTGTGTTCTTGAGTGAGCTTCAATCTTTTGTGTCTTTCAACAACTTTGCCCAGTCTTCCAAATTGTCTAAATTACTGGTGAATGTTCCTTGTTGTCCTTTTGCCATCTTTAGAAACGCTAGGTGAGGCTGTCTCTCTCATTTCTGATTCTGATCACTTATATCTTTCTTTCCACGTCAGTCATGCTAGAGATTTATCACTTTCCTTGATCTTAAATAACCAGCTTCTGTTTTCACTGATTTTCCCCATTATACTTGGTTCCCTATGTCACTGATTTCTGCTTCTGTGTGATTCTTTCTCTCCTGATATTTATTTTGTATGTGATCTGCTGATCTCAGTGGAAGCTGTGGTCCTCACTCTGAGATGCTGTTCTCTGTCTCAGGCACTTGACCCCTCACTTCCTCCTGTGTGCATTGTCAGGGACTTCTTACAGGTCTGGGGTGTTCTTCTGATTTTCACTCACTTCAAAACACTTTTAAGTTTCCATTTTGTTTTCTTCTTTGGAGATTATTTGGAGCTGAATTGTTGATTTTTAAAATATTTGGAAATTTCCCAAATATCTTTGTACACTGACTTTTTTAAAAAGATTTATTATTTATTTGAAAGGCAGAGTTACAGAGAGGCACAGGCAGAGAGAGGGAGGGAGGAAAGGAGAGAGAGAGGGAGAGAGAGAACCATTCGCTGTTTTTTAAGACTTACATATTTATTGAAAGGCACAACAACAGAGACCAAGAGACAGAGACAGAGGTCTTCTATCTGCTAGTTCACTACCCAGATGGCCACAACAGCCAGAGCTGGTCCATGTAGAATCCATCTGAGCCTCCCACATGGTGCAGGGGCCCAGCACCTGAGCCGTTTTCCTCTGCCTTCCCAGGCACATTAGCAGGGAACCAGATTGGAAGCAGAACAGCCAGGTCTGAAATCAGCACTGTATGGGATGCCAGCATTGGAGGTGGTGCCTTAATCCCTACACCACAGCACTGACCCCACCATTTCTTTTTAAATTTACTTTCTTCTGGATTTATTAAACATTTTTAATGATTCTACCTTGTACATTTTATTTTGACAGGCAGAGTTAGACAGTGAGAGAGAGAGAGAGAGAGAGAGAGAGGTCTTCCTTTTCCATTGGTTCACCCCACAAATGGCCACTATGGCCAGTGAGCTGCGCAGATCCGAAGCCAGGAGCCAGGTACTTCCTCCTGGTCTCCCATGCAGGTACAGGGCCCAAGCACTTGGGTCATCTTCTGCTGCTTTCCCACACCATTAGCAGGGAGCTGGATTGGAAGAGGAGCATCCAGGACTCAAACCAGCACCCATATGGGATGCCTGTGCCATAGGCAGAGGCTTAGCCTACTGTGCCACAGCACCCGCCCCTTTGTTTTTTTTTTTTTTAATAAATTCCTTTCAAAAAGATTTAGTGGTAAAGAAAAATTATATATTTACCCATGTGGTTGTCACAAAACTCTTAATTCCATTGTATATGTATTTTGTGGGTCTGCTTCTGGTGAATTCTTTCAGCTTTTTAAGTCTACAAATGTGTCTGTTTCCATTTTGTTTTGGAATGATACTTTTGCTGGGTATGTACATCCAGCCCCACAATTTTCAGGACTTAAAAAACATTGTTGATACGTAGCAGGTAAAGCCACCACCTGCGACACCGGCATTTCGATATGAGCATCGGTTCGTGTCCTGGCTGCTCCAATTCCGAACTCGCCCACATGGGAGACCTGGATGAAGCTCCTGGCTCCTGGCTTTGGCCTGGCCTAGCCCAAGCCATTGGGGCCATCTGGGGAATGGACCCGCAGATGCAGGATCTCTGTTTCTCTCTCTCTCTCTCTCTCTCTCTCTCTCTCTCTTTCTCACTAACTCTGACTTTGAAAACCGTCAATCTTAAAAAAATGTTGCCCCACTGTCTTCTTAGTTGTATTATCTCTGCAGTCATTTTTATCTTTGCTCTTTTATATACAGCGTACTTTTCCCCACCTTGGCTGTTTTCACTTAGTTTGATTATGATGTACTTTGGTGAGGTTTTCTTCATATTTCTTGTGCTGAAGGCTCGTTGAGCTTCTTGATTCTGTGGTTTTATAGTTTTTATCAAATTTGGGGCAATCTTGACCAGTATTTCTTCAAGTTTTTTATCTGCACCACACTCTGTCTCCTCCTTCAGGGACTACAATGATACATATTCTCATACTTGGAATTGTCTTAAAATTTTTTCTCTAGGTTATTTTTTTTTTACTTTAAAATTTTCTCCCCATATTCCAGTTTGAATAGCTTATATATTTTTATTTTTTAAAGATTTATTTTATTTATTTGAAAGAATTAGAGAGAGAGGTGGGGGGGTCTTTTCCTTTGGCTGGTTCATCCCAGCTGCAATAGCCAGAGGTGAGTTGATCTGGAGCCGGGAGCCTCTTCTGGGTCTTCCACGTGGGCACAGGGGCCCAAGGACTTGGGCCATCCTCCACTGCTTTCCCAAATGTACCAGCAGGGAGCTGAACCTGAGAGGAGCAGCTGAGACCTGAACCAGCACCCGTATGGGGTGCCAGCACTGTAGGCTGGAGCCCTAACCTGCTGTGCCACAGCACCTGGCCCAGCTTATATATTTCTAAAAGATTTATTTATTTATTTATTTATTTTAAAGGTAGAGTGACAGAGAGGGAGATGCAGAGAGATCTTCTACTGCTGGTTCACTCCGCAAACACTGCAGCAGCCAGGGCTGGGCCACGCAAAAGCCAGAAGCCGGGAACTCCATCCTGGTCTCCCACAGGGAGGGCAGGGGCCCAAGGACTTGGGCCATCTTCCACTGCCTTCCCAGGCACATTAGTGGGAGCTGGGTCAGAAGCAGAGCAGCCAGGACTTGGACCAGCACTCTGATATGGGATGCCAATGTCACCCGTGGCACCTTACCCTGCCGCACCACAACCCCAGCCCCTTGAATAGCTTACACTAAGCTTTCCTTCTGCAGTGGCTAATCTGATTTAAGTCCTGTCCAGTGTATTTGCATTCTCACATACTGGAGTCGTTTACCTCTAAAGGTTCAATCTTGTATCCTTTTAATGTGTCTATTCCATGTGTCTACTTAACTTTAACATTTGAAATACAATTACAACCTTTAATCTGTTTGTCAAGTCTAACATCTGTACTAGTTCTGAGTTGGTTTCAATGATCTCTTCATTATGGGTCTCCTTTTCCTGCCTCTTTGCATATATGATTATTTTTCATTGGGTGCCATCATTTGCATTTAGCTTATTGAGTCCTGGATATTTTTGTAACTTGTGAAGATTGTCCTGGTTTGTCTGGGGATGTGGTTGAGTTTCTTGGAAACAATTTGTCCCCTCTGGTCTTGCTTTGAATATTCATTACCTGTGAGCAGGCCGGCACTCAGTGTAAGGCTGAGGCAAGAGCCTTCTGAGTGTGGCACCCAAGGCCCCAGAGGATTGAAGTTTTCCATCCTGGGTGGTGGGAACAGGTGCTCTTCCTGGCCTGTGGGTTCTGTGTGTCACCACAGCCCACCTTGTCAGGTGGCCCATTCCCTAGCCCTGGCCAGTGTCCTCACGGCCAAGGTGTCTCCTCTCTGCCCTGTAGGCCATTGCCACATTGGTCTCCCTGGGCTCAAAGCTCTGTCTCCTCAGTTCCAGGAGCTACCAGGTTGCTCCTGCATTGCCTCTCCTTGAGCCATGGCACAGAAACTCTCAAAGCCCTAAACCAAGCAATAGGCCCGATTCCCACTTTGCAGGGACCCTGGCCTTCGCTGCCTGATGGGCGGTGCCTTGCAAACAATTGTTTGGCCCATTGTGTTCATTTTCTGGCTGTTTCAGGGAAGATGATCCATCCGGCCCTGGCAGCTTCGTGGCGGCCAGAAACAGAAGTACTCAGAGGAAAGTTAATTGACTTTTCCGAACTGTTATTTTCTCATCTGTATTAGAGAAAAGGATAATGGCAATTAGCTTATGATGCTACCGTGGGAATTTAATGAGGCTGATGTCTGTGCAGCACCTGGCATTTGGCAAACCCTCGGCACCTGGTGTTACTTCTTCCTGTTTTTAACGTGGGCTAGCAACCCAGTTCTTAGCTGAGATTTAGGTTTCAGTCTATCTGATGACCGACCAAAGCAGATACTCAACCTTGGACGATCAGGCTTTCACTGGACGAGGTACAGAATTCTGCTATCCAAAACACGGTTCAGAACAAACCTCTCTACCTTGACGTAGACGTGACTTTCTCTGAAATCTCATCCGGTTCAGCCTACCAGAATTACTTATTTCACATTCGAGTGTCAGTAGATTTTAGAAGGTCAGTGATGTGCAGTGGATGGAATTTTTAAGAGGACCAATGCTATTTGTAATCCCCCACTTAATCTAATCGGGCTATCCTACTGGGCCATGAACTTGAACTTTCTTCCTTGCTCTCTTCCTTTTTCTGAAGGTTTCCCAAGGAACTACGTGATGACCAGGTGAGTGTTTGCAGGAGCTGACCCTCTTCTCTCCTTCTCTCTTGTGTCAGTGTCTGGAGGCCGCAGCCGCCTGCATCTCATTGACCTTGGCAGCTGTGTGAAGGCTCTGAGCAAGAACCGGGAAGGAGGCTCGGGGCTGTGCCTCTCGCTGTCAGCCCTGGGGAACGTCATCCTGGCTCTTGTCAATGGCAGCAAACACATCCCGTACAAGTAAGTGACTCTCCTACCGGCACCGTGGAGTGGGTGAGCACAGCCCCACGGCTGGGTGTGGGACTCGCCATCTGGTTCTTTGTGGAGAGCCTGGGCTCCACGGGCACCACCCGGACCACATGGCTATTCAGCACGAGAGACCAGCCTTAGCTAGTGACTGTGTGAAGTGTCGTCTTCCAACTTGGAACATTCTGGAAGTACCCGGATCGTCGGTTCCAATTCTAACTTCAGGCAGCTTGGAGGAGGCGGGAAATTAGCTCAGTTGAGGTCTCCTACAACAGTTGCTGCTGGTAGCTTGCTGTCACTATTGTGTAGATGTACCTCTTTCAGAGTGATGTGAGCAAGGGGCAGAAGACAGGCATACCCCTGCCCCAGGAGCAGGGCCACCACATTGAACCAGTAAAAATACAGGGTACCCAGTTGGATTTGAGTTCCAGGTGAACGAGAAGCTCACTATGGCCCCTACTATTGCATGGAACGCCGTGGGCATCCTGTGTCTTAGCTGGCACCCCGACTTGAGGGAGTTGTTACAGCTTGGAGAATTCCCAGCCTCCTTCCCATGCAAATGCTACAGCACTTCCAGGATCCTTCCCTCTTCGTGTCACTGCTCCAGGAGGTTGAGATTGGAGCTGCTTCTGTGTCAGGCACAGCCAGAGTCTTGCCATGTGATCTGAGCCTGTGAATGACCCAGCCCTGTCCACCGTCATCCCAGTGTAGCTTTGCCACTGGACAGTGTGGTGTTGGCATGGTGGGCGTTCGGCTGGCTGACCAGGCCCCTGCCGAGGCCCATCCACGCCTCTCATCAGCCATGTGAACCTTCAGCCATCGTGAGCTGAGGGTTGTGGCTCTGCATCCTGTCTCCATCGCTGAAATATAAGACTAAGGATGATAAAGGATGTGGGAGAGGTTTCATGTGTCCGGTAACCAATAATGATAACCTGGTTAGGCCTCTCTTCATCTGAGATGAAAATAATATCTCATTCCAGAGTTGCCAAGAGAATTAAACAAATACACATGGAATCATTTTGGTTAATCTCTAAAAATCCTGTGAAATATGTTCCTATTGTGTGGAAGGCACTAGGAAGCTCAGGCAGCTCATTGTCTGCTGAAATTCAGGGTGAGTCCTTGAGTTCTCTTTCCTGGCTATTCTAAGAGAAATCAGACCTCCACACCCTGAAAAAAAATTTTAAAACACCCCTGTGATTTGATTTTCTACCAGGACAACCATTCCTAGACTGACTTGAGGCCTTATAATGCTTTCTCGGTTCTCGAAATGTGGAGTGGAATCCTAGTTGGATAAATGGCAAAATGGCTTGCCTATCCCTTGGAAGGAATATTTTCTATAAGAAAAAAATTCAAGTGGAAGGTTTATGAGGTTTCATTCTGTGTCATGTCTGCCATTGCACAAACTCAGCTCGTGAGTGTGAAAAGAAAAGAAAAAGGAAGGCATTCTGGAGCCGCAGGTTCATGGTCACGGGTCCTGGAACGCCACTGGAGAGTTACCGGCCTGGCTGGAGTCCCTATCCATGCGTGAGAATCCTGTCCATGTGATAACTGAATGATCATGACGGATATAGGTACAGCTCAAACACCACCTTCGGATGGGGTCATTGATGTATTTATTTCATTCAAGTGCCATCTACAGAATAACATGTCTTTATTTCAATCAGTATGTACTGAATGGACAGTAGGGGGGATGGGTGAATATAAGCATATAAAATTATTTTTAATTCAGTTAAAGTGGCTTCCTTTTGTTACAGTTGGGTTTACTGTAAGCACATGGGCAAACAGTAAGTATTGCTTTTATCATAGGTGAGGGCCTCTTGGTAAATTAAACTGCCCTGACGACCAGCCAGCCACCTGCCCTTTTAAGTGGGCTGAGGGGAGGTGAAAGCCTTGCTCACCAGTCCCCACAGGCATCTCCTGCTTCCAGGCCAGCAGTCCCCTCCTGTTCTGAGGGTGATGTGTGAAGTGTTCCTACATCTTAAATAAGCGCAGACCAATGTAAATGCTGTGTCTGCCTGCGACAGTTGCGGGGTTGTCCTGCCACCCTCAGGACCCCGGCCTGGGGAGCCGCTGGACCTTGGGCACAGGCTTCTCCCAGCTGCCCTTGCCCTGCCCAATCAGCTCACCAGCATACTGCTGAGCTGCCCCTTGCTCAGTGCTGGGAGGCCCAGTGCCCTGGCCACGCCAGCAGCCCCGCCCTCCCCAGCAGGTGTATTGGCTGGTGCATTTGTTGGGCCATCCCTCTGTGTGGCTGTGTAGTGGCTGTAAGAGGCCCTTTCTCAGACACTGTGCATATTCAATGTTTGGCATCTGAAAGTCACATTGCAAAGTGATTAGTAGCCCGGAAACTATGCTCCTTGGAGGCACAGGGATAAGGCAAGGTTGTACTCATGTCACCCAGCCCGTGGGTGGCAGGAAGCAAGGGCGTCACTTGTCACCGTTTCCGAGACCTTGGCAGTTCTGGGCCCACGTGGGTAGCCCACTCCCCGAGTCTCATCAAGCCCCATGATGTATTAGCTGCCTCTGCTCTGCACAGCAGGGGTGCTTCGCACAGCAGGGCGGCCCAGATTTCTTTTATCAATTCCATCAGCGCTCTGAAGCCACATTATGCGGCATTTTGTTTGCATACTAAACACCTTCAGGGTGGCAGATCTTGTCTTTGCACTGGGTGCTTTAGACAGGAAAAGTTCCTGCCCATGTGCTTTGCTCGTATTCTTACTCACAGAGGCGGGGGAAACCCCAGAAAAATCAAGCTCCCTGTTTTTTTCCCCTTCCCCAGCCTCCAAAACACAAAAACTCCAGTACCTGTGCATTTGTCACCATAGACAGCTCTGGGCTGGGAACCTACATTGCTTGTGCTTGCTTCTGGGAAAATAGCTGGAATGTGCACAGAGGGGATATAGGCTGTCCTCATTTCTCTTCATCATCGCACCAGACGATGTGTCATGTGAGCGAGCCCGAAAGGGAGTCTGGATTCATTACGCATCGCAGGCGCTCCCACAGGCACCCTCATGTGCCCTGAGTGGTTCTGACTTTGCAAATGATCCCGCTGTCGACGATGAGAGACGCAGGCGCGGAGCACCACCGTCCCAGCCTCAGCCGGCACATGGCGCAGGCGCGCCAGCGGATCCAGGCGCCATCGGTCCTTTCTCACTGGAGACGCAGGGACGGAAGACAGGGTCGCCATCAGGGGCCCCCAGGCGCCTGGTCAGTTCTGCACTGATAGGATGCGCACGTTTCTCTCTAACTGGGGAAGCTCGTGCCCAGGTCTGCCGTCTCAGTCCTGAACATTTCCACGGTGTGTTTCCAAGTGCCCTTCCTGGTCCCCAGAGGTCTAGAAGGCATCCACTTGATAGACTAGAAAGAACAGGTGAGGGCACTGACATGAGTTCTTATCCCAGAAACAGTATGCCAGGCACACGCCCCTGTTTTTTTTTGTTTTTTTTTTTTTTTTTGTTTTTTTTTTTTCCTAGATCTGAGAAGAATGTCGCTGGTATTTTGATTGAATCTGCAAATTGGCATTGAATCTGCAAATTGCTTTTTGTAGTATGGACATTTTGATGGTATTAATTCTTCCAATCCATGAATATGGAAGGTTTTTTCTTTTGTGTGTGTGTGTGTGTCTGTCTGTCTTCTGTTTATTTCCTTAATGTCTTGTAATTTTCATCTTAGAGATCTTTTGTATCCTTGCTTAAATGTATTCCAGGGCACCTACATTTTTTTGTAGCTATTGTGAATGGTACTGAACATACAAATTCTTTCTCAGCCATGGCTCTGGCTGTGTATCCAAAGACTCTTGATTTCTATGTGTTGTTTTGATGTCCTGCAACTTTGCCAAACTCTCTTATGAGTCCCAGTAGCCTCTTGGTGGATTCTTTTGGTTCCCCTTCAAACAAGGATAATCTGACTTCCTCCTTTTGAACGAAATAGAATTTCTGGTCCTTCTTAGGTGTTGCAGAGAGCAAGCCCGGCCCTTAGAAAGCACAGACTTGGCCCTGCAGGGAGACTTTGGGCCCGGCAGCATTCCGGAGTCCCCACGGTGGCAGGTCGCACTCTCTGCCCGTCGGGCATCAGGATGCCAGCGCTCTGTTTGGGAACAGCGGATATTCAGATATTCCATAACACCTTGGCTGCTGGCTCACAAGGGGTCGTGGAAAGTCCCTCTGGGACCCTGTTGCATTGTGTGCATCTGAGACATTGTGTTCCCAGTCAGCCTGAGAAACGGCTCTGTGTGACCACCTTACGACACCAGTGGTGCTGGTGCCCTGGCTTTTACAGGGTTGAGTTGTGACTCAGAACGAGATTTCGTCCTAGTTTGGCCAGACCAGTCAGTGACGGGCACTGGGGCTCGGGCCTCTGTCCCTTCCTCACTGCTTCCCCTCCCCGCTGCCTGCACCCCTGGACGCCAGGACAGGCAGCAGCTGCTTCCAGGGCCAGGGCATCCACAGGAATGTCACAGCAGTCCACCCCACCGGGGGCTTCAGCGGAAATGCCCTTTTATACATTGCCTCAGCGTTTTGAAAATGTGGACACCTGATTTCCTCCAAGGAGGGGCCGTGTGCTGGGCCTGCAGGTAGCACCTGCAGCAGTGGGGCCGATGACACTCCCAGGGCTCCCAGCCGGGCCCTGCCTCTCTGAACAGGCAGCCAGTCTCTTCCTGGCCTTGAGGCCCGTGCCCCCCACCCCACCCCACCCCCCGAGCCTGCGATTAGATTCTGCCCTCACCACTGCTTTCTCAGAACTGGAATCCCACTCCCCGTGCGGGAGCTGGGGCTCCAGATTGCTCTTAGCTCATTACCTGGGGAGGGCCCGCTCCTCTGAACTTGACTGCAAATGGTTTACGTATACCATGAAATTAAATAGATATCAGCCTGTAAGATGCAAAGGAATATTGGTTCTCTAGATTTGCTGAAGATAGCATGAAATGAGGAGCAGCTCTGTGTAAGAATCCGGGTGTGCGTGTGTGTGTGTAAGAGAGAGAGAAACACATGCACACTTAACCTCCTCTAAATGCACATTAATGCTATGTTATCTCCTCCTGATTTACTGGGAGAACATCAATTTAGAACTATTTGCACAAACTCTGGATGCCAGTTTATAGCACTCCCTGTTTAGAAATAAAATAACCAAAGTCTCAGGTTGCCAGGCAACTGCAGCAATGATCATTCTGCCTATTGCTGCTTTAAAAATACTCATTTTTCTACATCTTAATGACTGTTAGGCCGCAGAGAAAGTCAGCTCAGCACGTAGCGGGCCCTTTTCATGAGCTTTTGGATAGCCTCGCCCCGCCCCCAGCTCCCTGGGCTTTCCTGGCCAGTTGGAGCCTCATATTTAATTACGGAAATTTCCACAGATTGTTATTATTTTCTCAAGAGCTGAGACAGAGGGCTCTGCCAGGCTCGATATTGAACCTTGTGAGTCACTGGGGTGGCAACGGTGCCGTCTGGGAACCCGTTGGGGTCACCGCCCCAGGTCCTGGCACTGCCACTGGCTTGACCCCTTTCTGCCCCCACTCAGAGCTCCACTGAACCAGGGGAGCAGGATAGGAGGCCCCCCAGCTCAGTCGTCGCCTCTCGGGCCACGGCTGCCATGGCCACTGGCATTTGTGCAGGACAGAGAAATCTGGGATCTTTGGCTTTGCAAGTTTCTCTTCCCTCAGGCCCGATGTCTGGAGTGACTGACCAGGATCTCTTCTTTCCAGATTCTGAATCAGCTGTCAGATAGATACAGGGGCATGGCTGGCAACGAATGGTAGCGGAGGAGAAGGAACTCTGCCCCTCCCCCTCCACGAAGAGAGACCCCCCCCCCCAGGACTCAGGCCAGGGCAGAGGGGGAGAGAGGAGGATGAGTCTGCAGGAGGACAGACAGACAGCTGGGCTTTGCATGCCCAGGGTCACGTCTTCTAGTCTCTCTGGGAGGGAAGAAGCAGCAAACAGTGAGGCAGAACGAGGAGTGGGAACTGTGCTCTGCATCTCCAGGGGAACAGAGCCCCCTCGCTGACGGCTTCCTGAACCAGAGGGAAAAGGAGAAAGTGGTTTCCAATCCCCGTAGTCTGGTTCTTCAGCCATCTCCAGGTAGTTAGCCTGGCACGTACCTGAGCCCCAAAGAGGTCATTGCACAACGTGGCCATAGCAACAGCTCCTTGTCACTGCTCTCTGCTGGACATCAGCAGCTGTCGGAAAGGCTCGGTGGGTATTTAATTCTGAGACCTGCCTATGACGTGGGTACTGTTAGGGTCACAGCCATTCCAGGTGAGGAAACAGACAGGTGGAGTAGCTTGTCCAGGTGCACACAGCCAGGAGGTACCTCGCTGCCTCCCAGCATTGGCATCACCGGACGCAGTCACAGCATCTCAGGTGTCATCGGTGCTCAGGGTTGTTTTTTTTTTTTTAAGATTTTATTTGTTTACTTGAAAGTCAGAGTTACAGAGGCAGAGACAGAGAGAAAGAGAGAGAGGTCTTCCATCCGCTGGGTCACTCCCCAGATGGCCGCAACAGTTGGAGCTGTGCTGAATGAGCCAGGAGCTTCTGGGTCTCCCACGCAGGTGCAGGGGCCCAAGGGCTTGGCCATCTTCTACTGCTTTCCCAGGCCACAGCAGAGAGCTGGATCGGAAGTGGAGTGGCTGGGACTCGAACCACTGCCCATAGGAGATGCCAGCACTGCAGGCGGTAGCTTTACCCGCTACACCACAGCGCCAGCCCTGCAGTCAGGGTTAATTGAAGTAAGAAGTGAGGTACACCCAGGGACCAGACGCATCTACACGCATGCAGTCGATTGCAGATGGAAGCACAGATCCCAGGTGGGGGCTGTTGGTGGCCAGTTTGTCCATTCAGATCCGACTCCTGGCGTCACCTGCACCTGTGACTGCTGGGCAGAGACTAGCGGCGAGGGAATGAGGTCTCTGATCTGCACTAATTAAGAAATACCGTGTAAGAGTGCTGGAATCAGTGAGACTCTGTGTGTGGGGGGCGGGTGAGGGGAGGTAGGGAGCAGGGTAGCAAGCAGGGCTCGGATCAGCCTCGCCCTGTGGCTCTCAGGGGAGCCCAGCAGTTGGGTTCCTATAGTCTGGGCCCCACCAGTGGAGAATCTTGGCAGATCTCAGCCTATTTCATGGTCTCTTTCTCCCTAAGTCTTTGTTGTGCAAGAGCCTGCCACTCCCTCTACCCCGCTGATGGGGAGCCCTGGGGGGCCTGAGGGGACCCCCCGCCCCCAGCTGTCCTGTGTTTCAGGGCTGAGGTGAGGGCTCGAGTGTGAGAGGTGTGGCCGTTTCTCATGCTGACAGCTGAGCCGGCGTCTGTCCCCATTCTCTGGGCAGCGATTTCCACTAGGTGTGTCCAGGTTCCTGCCGGAGTAGGAGAGGTTATCACCCGGGCTGTGTCATGAAGCCGGGCTGAGGACAAGAATGGTAAGGGATGGACGGGCAAGAGGCCTGCTTGCGGGGCTGTCAGAGCGTGAGATAGCGCACTGTCTCACACGTCTGGCCCAGAGTAGAAGCTTTGGGAATTTCCACCGTGGGCAGATAAGGGAGGCAATCTCTTCCACTGGAATTTGTGAACTTTCTTTGGACGGAGCTCCCAGGGAAGTCTGTAGTTCGAGAGCTGTGGTTTTAAAGGGAGGGATTGCAACCCTGGCTGGGGGAGGGGACACCGACCTGATGCCGGGAGACGTGGGTTCAAGTCCAGCACCTGCACACGCTGCTAGGCCCTTCCCCAACTTTGCATTTATCCATCAGCAAGATCAGAATCAGCATTCCTGCTTCTCCTCCAGCTCAGAATCGGGGCGCTGGGCACCTGGAGACCCTCCAGTGTTGACCCCTGTACAGGAACACGCTTCAGAGGCAAAACGCTGGCTGTTTGAGCACAGTTCAAACTTTGATAACACAGATTAATCTAGCACTATCCTTTTGATCTGTTCCTTGACTTAAAGAGTAGGCATCTCTTAACCAGATGGATTATAATTTAAAAAAATGTATTTTAAATTTATTCAAGAGGCGGAGAGAGAACCCATCTGCTGAGAGCCTGCAATAACTGGGGCTGGAGGTGGGAACTAGGAAGTTGACGCAGGTCCCCCATGTCGGGGGCAGGAACTCAGTGACTTGAGCCATCACCACTGCCTCCTAGGATCTACACTGGCAGGAAACTGGATGCAGGAGCTGGAGCTGGGAGCTGAACCCAGGTTCTCCAGTGAGACGCACAGGACTTAACCACTAGGCAAACGCCTGCTCCCGGAGTATAATTTCCTTTAAATTAAAATGGAAGCTGCATGCATTTATTGAGTGCGACTGTGTGTGCCTTAGGTACTAGGTGGTTCCTGGCGCAGACATCTGGTTGGAGAGAAGGCGACTCTAAGCACACAGCAGCCAGGAGGGTGACCTGAGGAAGCACGTGACTCCGCCCCAAACCAGTAGGATTAAGAACAAGCCAGGGGTTGGGGTCAGATGTTGCCATGAGGATGCTTCACGTTTGTAGAAAAATGAAATTAAGGGATATGTGTATTTGGGTGCAAAAAATTGTGAAATCCATGCATAGTTTTTTTTTTTTCATAAGACGCATTTTCCATGAACTTTTTGAAGACTCCTATATCTCTCTGTCCCGATGATTTAAATATTAAAAGACACAAAATTTTCTCAGGCTGTGGGCTTTAACTGCAAACCGGGTGCCTCTCCTGGAGCCTAGCCAGATGCAAGGATGTGTTCCCAGTGTGGAGTTAGACTTGTCTGAGTCGGACTTAAGGAGAGAAGGCTTCTCCTCCACCAGCTGTCTTGGATGATGCACATTTCACCTCACACTTTACATCCTCCTTGGGGGATTAAAAATTTAACCTCATTATGCGTGGAGCTCAGTGCAGTTCCGACCAGCAAGGTGGGCTCTGGCCCAGAGAACCAGCTGAGGCTCTGAGGAGACCGATTCCATTACAAGGGTGCTTGAAGCTACCAGGCTACCCTGGAAGTAATTGGGGAAGCAGAAAGCAGAAATGTAAGCTCTTCTACCCATTTGTTCAGTCAGTCACTAGTTCATTCACAAATACTTATTGGGTGCCTCCCACATGCAAGGCACTGGAGCTGTAACGAATGAGCCCCACCCTTGGATGCACTCATTGAATACCCACGAGGGGTCCCTGATGGTGACTCCCAGCACCCAGGGGAGGCTGCGGGGGCCACGCTGCCCAGACAGGGCCCGGTTCTCCCACTCTGTCCTCAGCCACTCACTCCCATCCGTTCTGCACTTGCAGGGTTTCCCACAGTCCTTTTAAAGGCTTGCGCCCTTCACAGCTGTTGTGTCATTTGCTGTGATGATGTTACAGGCACGCCTGACAGAAATCATGATAAACGGCCGTGCCAAGCGCAAGCCTCTGAGTCCACAGCAGATTGCTGCTTTTAATGATAACTAATCATCATATCACAAGTTGTGTGGCTACCAGGAAGAAAGCAAGCAAAGGAGGCGGGGCTTTGGTTAGTCTGGGGCCAGTGCACAGAGAGCCCAGGATGCCCTGGGACCGCTGGGATTCCCGATTGCTCAAGAAGAGCTTGATTTCGGCGCCATCAGGCATTAGGAGGGGTAGGCCATACAAATGAGGCAGGGCTTCATCCATTAGACAACTGTCGTGAACATTAATAGAGCTTCCATCGGAGTACCCAACCATAAATTCTCACCTGTTTCACAACCGGTTCAGGCTCAATTGAGCATTAATAGATTTTTTTGTTCATGCAAATGAAGTGATAATTCATTCTGTGTGTAACTTGAACAATTTTCAAATAGTTATATTCATGGAGCAGTTGTACCAAATTGTCTAATCTATCCAGTAATTCTTTACACCGGAGCTGAGTTTCACTTTGATATAATAAGATGAGAAGGGAAGAAATAGAGATGAGAAGAGTAACTTCGTTCCTAGCGCAAGGAATTTATTACTAATTCAAGCCAATTTCATTCTGGTAGACTTGGGGACTACAATATTCAGTCCTTTAGGGCAGTGACCACAATTACTATTCCTTTTTTTTTTTTTTTTTTTTTGTCCTTTCTAACTTTTCTTTTCCTATTCTTTTTGAGATAATCAAAATGGGGGGGGGGGCTTTCTAGATTCCGTGTCCCCTGTTTTTAAGCATACATTTCCTTGTTTTGTGCCCAGGTTTTTTTCTGAGAGTCGAATGAGCCTGTCTTAAAAACACGTGTCAAGTCTCTTCTTGAAATTGCTCATTGAGGCTTCTTTCTCCCGTGATACCTTGCCATCGCTGAGCCCGGAATCCCGTGCTGGGACTAATGGCGATTTTTGTTTGTATTGAGGATATGTCTATGTAGTTTTCTGAACACAAGTCATGTCTACTTTTGGAGATTCCTTTTGGTGACAGTGGAGGTTTGAGCTTCTACCCCCCACGTGGCTGCTGCAGAGCCCCCTTTGAAATGGAAACCTGGGGACAGGTGTTTTGTGTGGTTGATAAGAAACCACAGGATGCCCACACCCCATATTGGAATGCCAGGGTTCAAGTCCCAGCTCTGCTTCTGATCCCAGCTGCCTGCTAGTATGCACCCTGGGAGAGAGGAGGCTTAGGTCCCTGTCACCCATGTGGGAGACCTGGATTGAGTTCTGGGCTGCTGGATTCAGCCTAACCCAGCTCAGCTAGAGTAGACGTTTGGGGAGTGTCTCAGCAGAGGGAAGATCTCTCTCCCTCCCTCTCTCTCTATCTCCCCCTCTGTGTGTGTCTACCCTGCAAATAAAATGAAAAAAAGTTTTAAACCTAGACAAACCAATGCAAATCTGACATCACTCCCTTCTTTAAACCTGAATGACTTCCTTGGCTAAGTGAGAGAGTTGAAACCCTTTTATGGCCTATGAACTTGGTCCTTCCTAATTTGGTCCTCACCCCCTTTCTGAGTGTAGCAGCTGCGTGCAGACTATAGAACACCTGAACTCTCTCATGCCGTTCCTTCAGTCAGGAGTCAGCAGAGGGGCCGGCGCCGTGGCTCACTAGGTTGATCCTCCACCTGCGGCACCGGCATCCCATGTGGGTGCCGGGTTCTAGTCCTGGTTGCTTCTCTTCCAGTCCAGCTCTCTGCTGTGGCCCGGGAGTGCAGTGGAAGATGGTGCAGGTGCTTGGGCGCCTGCACCCGCATGGGAGACTGGGAGGAAGCACCTGGCTCCTGCCTTCAGATTGGCGTAGCTCTGGCCATAGCAGCCATTTGGGGGGCGAACTGAGGGAAGGAAGACCTTTCTCCCTGTCTCTCTCTCACTGTCTAACTCTATCTGTCAAATTAAAAAAAAAAAAAAAAAAGAGTCAACAGAGACCTCTTACATTCCAGTACTGTCTAGAGTCAGCTAGAAGTAAGTTAGCTCATTTCTGCACATTTAATTGCAAAGTATGCCGTGCACAGATGAGGAGACACATCTGCCCAGTCTGTAGGGCGCTGCGCCCACTGCCCAGGTGAGGAAGCCAACAGTGCTGTGCTCCTCTCGGACCCCATCGTCCTCCTGTTGACCCCAGGGGGACCGCTGGGCTGAGCTTGGCACTCATAATCTCCTTTCTTGTCTTGAAGTTTTACCACCTTTGTGTCCCCCTAGAATATATATTGCTTAGTTTTGTCTGTTTCGGAGACAAAGTCTGACCCACGACTTGCTCCTTTCAATCCACTGCTGTGCATAACATGGGTTCCTTGCATTGCTGTGTGATTTTCCCGTTGTGGGAGAATGCTGCAGAGTATTTGTTCTGCTGTTAGGTTTCTAAGAGTTGTTGAAGAACTGAGTATTGAGTTTTATCTAACACGTGTCTGCATCTCATTAAATGGCCATGCAGTTCTCTCTTTAACCATGTAATACGTTAAAGTATATTAATCAATTTGTGAGTATTAAAAATGCTTGTATTACTTCCTGTCTATTCTTCAAGGCCCCTCTCAAGTGTTACCTCTTCTTTGAAGCCTTCTCTGATTTCCTTCCTCCTCCCAGTTCTTTGCTCCAGAAAAGTTGCTTCTGCACTCTCTAACTCCTGTGGGATTCTGTGTTTAATTATGGGCCCCTTTGTTCTGTTTCACCTATTGATTTACATACCTGTCTCTCATATCACATGAATTTATCAAGACAAGGAGGGAGTCTTTTTCTTTGGATTCCTTATTGCTGTGCACTAACTCGAAGTAACGCCTACATCTTTAGCAGTAGATGTTGGGCACGCTCCTGTTTCAGTGTCTTGGTAGCCTGTGCCACTTCTTGAACACCATTGTGTCATCATACTTGCTTCGTGGCCATCATAGCTTCGTCCTAAACTGACATAATTGTGGTAAGGTCAGCTGTTTAGAATACAGGGAAGCCATAACTCTATTTTCTGAACCATGTTTAGTAGCAAAAGTATATACACTCTACTAGGTTATTTTGACAAACTTATCAGGCATATGTGATGTATAAAGTATTCTATGCTTTAGGGCTGATGAAGAGAGCTTACAGGCAGGTGGGATGGAAGGACGCAGAGTGCATACGAGAGTGCAAGGCACAGAGCGTTAAGTGTTGCATCAAGTAGTTGGAGTCCCTGACACCCGCATGGGAGACCTAGATTGAGTTCTTATTTCTGGCCTGGTTTAGGCCAACCACTGTGGGTATTTGGAAAGTAACCAGTGAATGGGAGATCTCCCTCTTTGTTTCTGTGTCTTTCATACAACAAAAATATAGAAAAAAGACAGTGCATTAAAAAACAGCTGTATATTTAAGGAAGAGTTGAAGTCCCAGTAAGTCATCTGTGAAGACGCTTGAGATGGCAATTTTAATAATAATTATATACACTAATGATAAATAGATACAGCTCTAGATTCCTGTTTACTACTATAAGTGTGGGATCTGGCAGAAGCAAGTGTGTCTAAGAGTTCACCCAAGAGGTTTAGCTACTCAAGCCACTTCTATCCTGGTCATTTTCGCATGACTCAGGAAGTGGTGCCCTAAAGCTGTGCGTGTGGAGAGCGGCAGGAACACGTCAGAACTGTAAGGAAAGGCTGCCCGGGAGCTGTTTGGCACTGATGTAACTCAGAGCTGCTTCCAGGACCTTGTGCCTGAGTAGGGCAGTTACGCTGTGCGGCTGGGGCTTCCGCAGCTCTTGCAGTCAACTTTTTGCAAGCCCACTCTGCATAAGTAAGATGGGACTCTGCTTTTATTTTATTTCTTAAAGCTGTGTGCATTTATTTGACATGCAGAGTCACAGAGAGACAGGGACAGAGATCTTCCATCCACTGGTTCGCTCCCCAGGTGACCACAGTGGCTGGGGTGGGGCCAAGCTTGAAACCAGGAGTCAGGAGCTCCATGTGGGTCTCCCCTGTGGGTGCAGGGGCCCATCTTCTGCTGGTCTCCAAGGCCCCTTACCAGGGAGCTGGATTGGAAGGGATGCTGGGGTCCCTGCTGGGGACTTAGCCCACTGTGCCACGGTGCCAGCTGCAGGGAACTCGCTCATGATTCGAGCCCAGGAATGTGGTGCAGGCTCTACCCACTTCTGGATAATTCAACCCCAACCCACTCTAGGGAACTGGAGCCGTCATCCCCACTTTGGCTTCCTTGGCCATCACACCCTGAGAAAGCAAACCTCTGCTCCAGTTCTTGCTGGCATCGCAAAGCTGATCTTGGCCTCTGCCTAGCACTTTTCTTTACAAACGACACAGACGACCTTGCCAGAAGCCAGGGGTCTGGGCCTGGCACGCACCAGTGCAAAGAAGCAAGCAGTCACTCCTCCAAAGCCTTCCGGGTGGAGTCAGAATTTCCCATTTGGCTCTGAGCCCTCTGCTCAAGGACCCATTTGAGAACCCATTTCACACAGGCTGTGTCTGGGGCTGTGTGTATACAGCAAGAGGATGACAAGGCTGCTCTTGGAGAGCTTGCTGGGTGTGAGCCTGGTCTATACAATGCAGATATCCTATCACAGTCTTCGCGTCAGTCCTCCTGGTAGAAGCTGATGTTGCTCACTTCGAGTTGGAGACACTGAGGCACAGAGCAGTCAAGAGAACTGCCCAGCATCAGAGTGACAGTGATGAGGTGCTGAGGCCGGGACACGGGGCATCAGGCTCCAGAACCCATCCTGTCAATCTTTACATTATCCCCTTGGATGTGGTGCAGTCAGAACCACAGAACATCAGATTCGGGGGACATAGGTTCGAGCCCCAGCTCGGCACTTGCCCCCGGTGTGGCCTGAGGGTCCTTGCGCTCTGTCTGTAGAATGCAGAGATGAGGGCACAAAGGTTTCTCAGAAGGAATAAATGACATAATACAGTAAGGGCATTTAACGGTGAAGAGCTGGGAGAACGATGACAGGGACTGTGATCTCGCGAGTCTCCTCCAGATCCTGTACGCCTCTGGTAGTCTACCATGAACCTCTGCACCTAGGAGTGTGGACTTGGGATATGACTGTGGGCTCACAGCTCAGTTGCTGCTCAGCCCATGAACTGTACTGTGAAATCATTCGGTCTGGCCCCACTAAGGCAACTGCACGGCTGGACTTGAAATTCAATAAATCTGTAGCACGTTAATTTTTAAGTTGATAACTTTGTATAGTCCATGAATGATGTTATAAATTTCCAAATGGCCCTTGGCAGAATAAAGGCTCTCCACCCGGGCTTAGAGTGGGGTGGCAGTGAACCCAAGTTCATGAACGTGTGCTTCCTCTCTTGAGTTCTCATGACCCTGGCCTGCCTCCTCTGATAACTGAGTGTTGAGGCTTTGTGCAGACAGTGTCCAGAGGTAGCGAGGTGCCCTCCTCTGGCCAGCCCCATCTTAAACCCACGGTCCTCTGTCTTGTTCCTCCGGGAGCAAACAGCAGGTGTGAGTGAGAACAGACCCAGCAGAGAGCAAGGTGGAGCAGGCCTCAGCACAGCCTGAGTGCACACAGCAGGTCAGGCAGCTCCCTGTGAGTCCAGATAAACACCCGTGTCCAGCCCCGTGGGCCACAGTCATAAAGGGGTTGCTGTCACATTTCAAAGGATGCTCTGAAGTTTGGAGTGAAAACAGCAGTCTTCCCGCGCCAGGCCATCTTATTGTATGGAGTCAAATCTAACCTGAGTTACATCAGGGGCTCCGAGCCTCACATCTGAGTATAAATCTTTGCATGATGTTGCATGGCCAAGAAGGCAGGGACGTTCCTGTCCCACCCATATCCCAAAGGCACCTGTTTTCTTTTTTCATGGTTAAAGATAGAACTTTTGGTTTTGCTTTGAGTTCCTAGTTGTCTTTCTTTTGCTAATTGCCATTGGAGTCCTTTATCTTCTTAATCTGATGTGCTGTTCTAACAAAAGAAAAGGAGCTTTCTAGAACACTTGCTGCACTGCCACCCTTGATTTGTTTGTAGTGCTCCAAGTAGTGACCTCGACTCCCAGTACTTCCGGTCTCTCGGATCCTCTCTTCATTTTGTGGTCCCCCCTCCTCTTCTTTGTCTCTGCCTTTTCTTCATTTCTAAGAGAAGGTGGCTGGGCATTTACATTGTTTTAAACAATTTTTAAAAGATTTATTTACGTATTTTACGCTCAGAGTCACAGAGAGCAGGTTTCCATCTGTTGTTCTCTCCACAAATGGCTGCATCGGCCGGGGGTGGGCCAGGCCAGGAGCCAGGAGCTTCTTCTGGGTTTCCTACCTGGGTGCAGACACCCAGTACTGGGGCCATCTTCTAAAGCTCTCCTAGGTGCGTTAGCAGCTGGACTGGAAGTGGAGCAGCCGGGAATTGAACCAGTGCCCGTAGGTGATACCAGCACTGCAAGCGTCAGCTATGCCACAACATTGGCCCTGGCATCAATATTTATGTTTTCCTTATCTACAAAATTTTACTTGGTCTTCAAATTAGTGTGGCCTGCATATGAAAATCTAGGTTTAAAT
Source organism: Oryctolagus cuniculus (assembly GCF_964237555.1). NCBI lineage: Eukaryota > Metazoa > Chordata > Mammalia > Lagomorpha > Leporidae > Oryctolagus > Oryctolagus cuniculus. The sequence continues at coordinate 65,612,433 of NC_091444.1, forward strand.
AATTCTGACTCAAAGCATCACTCCTCCAGCCCTGTCGTGATCTGAGGTCACCACGTATGCTCACTGCGCTGGCGCCAGTGGGAACCTCGCTGCCAGGAAGCAGCCTTCGCACGCCTGCTGGAAAGCGGCTGCGTTGACCGTGTGGCGTTTTCCCAGGATGTGCCTCTCCTCAATCTTTCTAAGTGGATGCCGCTCAAAGCTCGGGGAACTTTGCAGTGTGAAGATCTGTGGCACTCTGCAGCTTTCGGGACATTTTTCCTATGACTGCCCATTTCTTTAATTTTCTGTTCTCTGTCTACATGGATGGCTATTGGATCGATGCTGGATCTCCTAGACTGAGCCTCCATGTCTCAAGTCATGAAGTTTTATATCACTTCTGCCATCTTTCCGTCTTTCTCCTTGTATATCTTGCCTTCAATCTCTTCTTGTATGATAATCCCTCATGAGCTTTACAATTTTCAAAACGTTTTTTAAGGCTGCAACTACATATTTTAATAGCAGCTTTTTGAGTGAAATATTTTCTTGTACATCTTCAATTTTCAAAAACTTACTTTACATCTTCCTTTGTCTCCAATGTTGTGGTATGTAAGGGAAACATCACATAAAAATAAGGTTTTGAAAATAAGAGAACAGACTCCCAGACTTCCTCTTTTTCTGAGAGTATTTGCTTTGGGAAATTTGTAGTTGTAAATCCTATCTCTTTGAAATGGACATAAAACCTTGCAAAAGCCAAGTGAGCCTCCTGCCAGCTTTGTAACCCAGGGACATGGGACCCACCCCAGCAGAGGCAGTTGCAACACTGGCCTTTGTCATAATGATGTGAGAAGCTCACATAGCAACGGGTGTTTTTCCTCTGGACGGAGCTCCTTCTCAAACACAGGTGGGCAGCCCGAGGACCGGGGGGTTTACAGTGACCTAGGTGTGACAAATGGCACCCTCACGCCCTCGCCCTGAGGACTGCTTACTCATTGCTGGTGCCGAGGTCCTGTGTGCCGGGGTGCATTGCATCCCGGTTTAATGCTCACTCCAGAAGTGGAGCTGTTTGGTTTCTGCTCCACCATTGGGGAATGTTTTCTAGGTTAGCAGGAGACCTTTTTAAACTTTACTTCTCTGAAAGGCAGAGAGGAGGAGGAGCTCCCATCCTCTTGTTAACTCCCCAGATAACCACCACGGGCAGGGCTGGGCTGGGGCAGAAGCTGGAGCCCTGAACTTGATTTAAGCCTGTCACATGGGCGGCAGGAACCCAGTCACCTGAACCACCACTATGGCCTCAGGCTCTGCATTAGCAGGAAACCGAAACTGGGAGCTGAAGCTGGGACTCAAATCCAGGCACTCCAGGGTGGGCCATGAGCGTCTTCACCAGCACCTTAACCAGTGGGACACACAGACACACACACAGACACACAAACATGCACAGACACACAGACACACATACACACATACAGACACACACAGACACACACATACACACATACAGACACACAGACACACACGCGCACACACAGACACACGCACACACACACACCCCACCATTGCCCTCTTCCTTCCCAGGAACAGTTCCCCCTGTTTTCTCTCCTCTTCCCTCTTTCTTTGGCACTTGACTTTTCTCTCTTAGTTTCCCCTGTCTGTTTGTCTCCTTTTTTCTGTGTGTTCTTACTTTTAATGAGGCATTGTATCAAGTACTGCAGCCGCTTGACAGTGCGGTTCCCCTGCTGCTGTGCAGATGCGTGAACACCCCGTCTCCCCCTGAGTAAGAGCGTTGGCCATGGTCGTGCTCAGTGTGGGGTCACCTCAGTGCATGTCGAGCCGCCTGCTTTTTCTCTTTCTGAGACCTGACTCACTGTGTGACAACTTGGCACCTCCACAGCTGTACCAATCCAATGTGTTGCTGTTGTCCAGGCTCCTGGTACGCCTGGCAGTGAGCTGGGCCCTTTGTGACAACTAAGTCTCCTTATTGATAGTGTCAATTCAGTCCCCCCACCCCACCCCAGGTCAGACTCGCATGCCTGGAGGGTATTTGTTGGTAGTGCTGGTGGTGTCCTTTGGTGCTAGGATTTTTCCTTTTTATCGTGGTATTTCATGGCTTCATTACTTGTCAGGGCCACGTTGTGCCCAGGAATCATTTACTGCACCACCACCACCACCACCGTCAGCATCATCAACACCAACATCATCAGCAGCAGCAACACCAAAATTCGGTAGTCCTTACTGGCCTGGCCCTGTACTCAGTTTTTACATAAGGTCACTCATTTCATCTCCATGACAACCACCTGTGGCCCTAAAGGAGGTTTCTTCCTGCTTTGCCCTGTCACAGCAGCCTGGAGCAGACAGAGGCGGGGAACACACATCTCTGCAGCCACCATTGACTCACTGTGGCTCTGAGTGGAGCTGGTAAGGGACAGGGCTGTAAAGAAGCCAGGGGGGTGCCTGTGCCTGCCACCAGCTCACGGTGCAGTGCTGGTGCCTCTTCCTCCCTGAGCCACTGCCCTCCATCCCCTGCCTCCTGCTGCTGCCTTTGCAGAGGGTGCCCCATGCCTTGCTGTGCCCTTGGCCTCACTTAACTGTGCCCACATCCAGAGTAATTTGCCCTGTGGAATCACCCTTCCCATGTGGCTCTGTGGTAAGGTAATGTGTTCATATAGGTCGAATGAAAATGCCAAAGTCTGGGGCAGGCAGAGTGGTGCAGCGGCTGAAGCTGCTTTGCGTGCCCATGTCCCCATCTCAGTGCCACCACCATTTGTGACCCAGCTGCCTCCTGTCACTTTGCTGATCTTCATTCTGCATCTTGAGACAGTGAAGTAGCATGGAAGTGCTCATTGTTTCCGGTTCATGGTTAACGCTCATTACGAACATCACCCTCTGGTACTGTTTTGTCTGTGTCCTCAGGTTGGGCCATGCTGGATATTTTCACCATCACTGACTCAAAATAGTTTCTATTATTTTCCATTTTAATTAGTTTTTGAGCCATGGGTGAATTAGAAGTGTGTTTACTAATTTGCACGTGTGATGCTTGCTTTCTGATTTTGCTAAGACAGATATGGGGGCTGATTTGACCCTGCTATTAGAGTAGCACTCTTCCGGGGCTTCAGTCTGATGCCCTGTGTATTCGCACGTGGTCCTACTCTGGCTGCCAGGATAGTTCTGATTTAGCTTTTCCTGCTGAGGCCTTGGGCACTGTCTCACACGGGCACAGATCCGTGCTCCACTAAAGGCCTCTAAGGCGCTCTCACTTGCAAGTACTCGCTCTCTCCCTTGCTTTCTCCCTCTCTCGCTCTCTCCAGCTGTCTCCTTTCTGCAATGCAAATTTTAGCTGCCTGGCCTCCCTAAATTCTGGCCTTTGTCCCCTCCTCTTTGCTACTGAGGTCCCCATTCTTTGTTTTGTGGCCTAGAAACCCTAGGCAGTGAGCTGGGGCCCTCAGAAATGCTCATTTGTCCCCCTTCTCTCACAAATTCCTTTCTCCTGCTACCTGCTGCCCTATAGCTGAAACCCATTTTTCCCTTGTACTTTGTCCCATTTTCTGGTTGTTTCAGGTTGGAGGGCAAATCCAGGTCCTGCTTTACAAACATAGCCAGAAGCAGTAATTGGTCATTCCTGGTCTTTGTGTTTGTTTTCTTTCTTTAAACATCTTGATTTCCTTAATCCTGTTGATCAACTTCTCATTGTTTATATGTAATCTGTTCAAGCATCTCATTTTGTCATTGTTTTCTGCTGGTTCTTTCTCATGGTGCCTTGTTTCTTTGTGTGTTTATGTTTTCTCTGGGGGGCTAGTCCTTTTCTTTGGCATTTTATCTGTGAGAATTTGGTGAGATCTGGGGTAAGGATAGTTTACTTTAGAAAGCATTTGTATTTCTTTCTCCCAGGTACCAACTGAGAATTGTCTAAATGATATTCTCTGCTTGAAGCATTTTGGACCACCCAGACACTGAGAATTAAGACCGCAAGCCTTCCTGTCATTCAGCCTGAGGTTTCGAATTCTCAGGCCGGTTTCTTGTTCCTCTGCTCAGTGCTGGGTTTCCAGACAATCTTGTCTTGAACACAGGAGAGGGACAGTTGATGGAGAGGGAGGTTTTCCTGGCAGAATCCCAGCGTGGGACAGGCCGGGGCTTGGTCTTCAGTTTCCCATGCCTCTTGAGGCCATCTGGCTTGGGGCTGAGCAGTACCTGGTGTGGCAGATTCCACAGGGTAACAACCAGCTTTGCTGGTGTGTCTATTTCTCTTGAGTTCCCAACTTTGCGTGCTTTATTTTGGCCTGGGAATTTCTCCTTCTTTTGCAAGCTCAACCATGAGATTTTTAAAAAATAGCTCATCTAATATGTGTACTTGTACTTGGCAAGGAAGTCTCTCTGGGGACGTGACCTATCACATGGCCATGTTGCTACATTTTTTTTTCTGCTCTACACCTCTCCCTCATCTACAAATAAGAGGACTGTATAATTTATTATCCAGATCAGTACACCTTTGAGAGTAAAAATGGGGCACTTAATATTTAATATTTTGAAATATTTTTGACAAATCCATTTATCCTAGTGTACCTCTAAAAGTTTTCATCAAAAACTACTTTCAAACCTAAAATACTTTCTTACAAAAAGAAAAATATCAGTTTTTCTTCATATATTCTAACTGCCTACCTATATATTTACATGCATTTGCACATAAATTAACATGTGAAACTACTTGCGCATTCTTATAACTGCAGCTTCTGTTTCTCTCAGTAGAAGACATTAGTTGACAATAATTATGAATATATGTGCACCACAACCAACTACAAGTTCATTTCAATACAATAAGTGTCTTACTTCAGTAAAAATATTGTGTTCAAGTTTCAGAGGATCTTCCGACAATTGATTTGTAGAGCACAATTATGGAATTTTAATCTTTCATATAATTTGAGCTCTCATAGTCTATTTTTCAGGGCCCTTCTGTTTGCAAGTTTTGTTTTTAATAGTTGCAATTCATTACAAGCTTCAAAGGCTGTGGATTTTGTTTCCTTTGTAGAACACATGATTATGGATTACAGCTTATTTTGAGCAGAATGCAATCAAAATTTAGATGGTGCATTTTCCAAACTCCAATACTTTTTTGTAGGACATTTAGGTTGATTTTTAAAGTCTGTTTGGAAGCTGCAAGCTGTGTCATGTCAGCACTTTCTTATCATTTGTGCTCGTTCTTTAAAGGCTGCGGTGTTTCTCAAAACCAGCTGATGAGACACTGCCACGATGGAATTCCTGTTTCATCACAAAATTCGTGCAGCTCACTTGCACTATGTCAATTTATAGGCATCTGAGAAACGTTGACAGAAGTGGAGCTGTGTGAACACAGTTAAAAGCTGTATGTGTGCGTCAGTTACAGGTACACTTCAGCATTGGGAGCCTAAGTTGCTCGGTTTAATGGGAACGTCATCTTTCAGAGGGAACTCTGCTCGCTGTACACAACTCACCTGCTACTGGCCGGCACCGTGGATGTAGAAAATGAAAGTCTGCTCAACTCTCCCTGTCTCGTTTTAATAAAAGTCTTCATACTTTGTGGAAAAATTCAGGATGAAATAAACCAGATGGGATGCAGGATTAATAGGCATAAACCGAGACTTCTGGGCAAACCAGGACATATGGTCAGCCTAATTAAAGCCCTAGGGTGGGAGTTAGATCTCATGCGTGTTTGTAATTCCAGGGCTAGCAGAGAACCCACCTGTATCCTTGGTTCTTAACACATGTTTGTTGAATGATGGCCTCCCAAATAACACTGTTTGTTTGAATAAGGCTTCTGCGTGTTAGCACCGAGGAATGCAAGTGGGGCAGTTTCAGGCTTTGTCCTCCAGGATCTCACCACACAGGTGGTAGCTGCTGCCTCTGCTTTGCCTTAACTGCTAGCAGAGATGGCCCTTGTCGCTTTCTTTTTTTACGGCCAAAGAGCTTTGATTTAACTGTGTCAACCAACTGTGCCGCCTCTTTTAACCCAAATGTCCTATGTGAACCCATTCTTTTTGCCCTTTGAGACTTTGTACCAACACATGGTTCTCCCTCCCTGGGATAGCAACACAGTCACAGCCTACAGACTGACCTGACGTCACCTGGCCGGAGTCTTGACCTCACATGAAGGGCATATGAGTGAGTCTACTGCTCCTCTTTGGGAATCTTGCTGTGTACATCCCTGGCGAGGGGTCTGATGCTAACCCTGGTGTAAATGTCGGTCCAGATTGTGAGCTCTGCGGCACCCTGGGAGGCTGAAGGAGCCTCTGGCATCACATAGGAAAGACAATAAGTCTTGCTATGGGCATGTGCTCGCCCAAGGCAGTAATGGTTGGCTTTGCTTTTACTCTGTCAATGGCTCCTATGAAGAAGGTAATCTAGGGCTTCTTTTGAGGAACAACTGTTAGCTATTTGTTTAACTCTCACAGGAAGGTAAATGCACCCTAGACACTGTGTTAGGTCCCTGATATGGAGGAAGAAAAGAAACGAGCTGGGCCTGTGCAGGAAGTAGGCACCGTTAGCGGTACTAGGGCCTCCCAGTCACCCCGCCGAGTGCCCTTCGCAGTGCTGAGAAAGCGGAGATGTTGTGAAATGAAGGGGGTGGGGAACAAAGGGAACAAGCGGCACAAGGCAGAAGTGGTGAATCCCTCAGCAGTAAGCCTCTGGTGGCGGCAGGATTGGAGAAGCTGCCCAGTGAAGAGTCGTAGAGGAAAAACAGCGATGAGCCCCTGAGCTCAAGCCGTGTTCACCCCATGTAAGCAGTGAGTGCTTGTCCCTGAACTGAAAGATGTAAAAATCGTGCAGCAGTAGTTTATTTCAAGCACAGTAACTAGGACTGGAAATCTCTAATCTTCCTTCATTCCTTTGCAAGAACCGTCAGATCCCTCCATGTCACTTCCCGCTCACACACCATAGACTCTCCCTGAAGTTGTCAAACATCTGAATCGTGGCCTCTGTGTGACATCTGTCCTCACACTTGTCCCACTAATGGAAACCGTTCTTGAACCTAACTTCCTTTTAATTCCTTCCAATTTCCAAGTAGAGCTCTTTGTGCTAAGTGCCAACTCAATGGGGACATTTTGTGAAGAATGTGGGTTAATGTTCCTTTAAATCACACGTGATACCCAAAAGGCATTGTAACAGAGTGGCCCTCAGCACCCTCTTCAAAGTGGGGTGGCCGTGACTCAGTCCCTGCACGTGTGCTTTAGCACCAGTCTTTCAAGTCTCCCCCAGCTGGCTGCTGGCTAGTGGTCCACAACTAATAAGGACCATATTGCAAAAGCAGCTTACTGTAAAATAGCCTGGGCGTCTGTAGTTGCTCTCGTTGGCAGGCTTATCACAGGAAAAACAAACATCGCTTTGGACCACAGATGCCCAGAAAATTTTAGTTAAAACTATAGTAGTGTCAGATTCTTAACCATGGGTTTGACAAAAATATTGAGTTTGACAAACTGTATATTTTTTTGACATACAGAGTTATAGACAGTGAGAGAGAGAGACAGAGAGAAAGGTCTTCCTTTTTCTGTTGGTTCACACCCCCCCCCCAAATGGCCGCTATGTCTGGCGTGCTGCACTGATCTGAAGGCAGGAGCCAGGTGCTTCTCCTGGTCTCCCATGTGGGTGCAGGGACCCAAGCACTTGGGGCATCCTCCACTGCCTTCCCGGGCCACAGCAGAGAGCTGGACTGGAAGAGGAGCAACTGGGACTAGAACCCGGTGCCCATATAGGATGCTGGTGCCACAGGTGGAGGATTAACCAAGTGAGCCACGGCGCTGGCCAAAATTGTATTTCTAAGAATACTGAGAAACACAGTATTTCTTTCCTTTATTGTTTTTGGTTTTTTTTTTTTTCTTTTCTATTTTAGCTCCCACATATAAGGGAGAACATGCAGTATTTGTCTTTCTGGGCTTGGCTTATTTCACTCAATTTGATGTCTTCTATTTTACTGCAAATGGTAGAATTTCATTTTTTATAGATGAATAATATTCCATGATGTGTGCGTGTGTGTGTATCCATCACATTTTCTTTATCCAGTCACCTGATGATAGATACCTTGGTTGATCATGTTAACATGAAAAACATATAGTAAGAAAAAAAATGTAGTTAAAATCTAAGGCTGACAAAGTGTTATCTGAAAATGAAAAAGCACTTTTGTGCATCGAAGGATACCAACCCACAGGAAGAGGGAAAATATTTGCAAATTATGTATCTACTAGAAGATTAATGTCCAGAATCCATAAAAAACATATACAATTCAACAAAACATAATTTTAAAATGGGCAGAGGACTTAGAAGATTTTGCGAAGAAGATAGACAGATGGCCCATAGCACACGCAAGGAGGCTCAGCATTGCCAGTCAGTAGAGAAGTACAGATCAAACTACAGTGAGATACCACTTCACATCCACTACAATGATTATTATTTAAAAAAAAAAAATGTCGGCAACGTCATGGCAAAATTGCACCCTTCGACATTACTGGTGGACATGTAAAATGGTGCAGCCATGTGGCCAACAGTTTGTTGGTTCCTCAAAGAATTCAACCTAGAATTTTCACATGATCCATCAATTTCACTCCTGAACTGGAAGCAAGACTTGTATATAGTGGCATTCATATGGCGTTGTTCAGAACAGCTGCGAAGTGAAGCAGCCAAGTGGCCATTAGTCGATAAAGACAGAACACGGCATGTGTGTGCATGGACTGTAGGTGGCCAGCGAAATCCTACGATGTGTTATAATGAAGATCGACCTTGAAAACCCATTAAGTGAAATAAGCGAAACACACAGAGGACAAGTATAGTATGAATTCATTTATTCAGGACACCTGGATAGGCAGGTTCCTAGAATCAGAGGAAAAGAAAAGGCTACCAGGGGCTGGGAAGGGGGACTTGGGGATGTAGTGTTGATCGGGTGTCAGTGTCCCTTTGGTAAGATGCAAACGATGTGGAAGTAGAGAGCGGTTATGGCTGCACAACCCTGAGTGCACTTAATGTCGATGAATCCACACCTGAAAATAGTTAAAACAGAAACTTTATGCATTTTCTACCACAATAAAAATTGGAAGGGGGCCAGCACTGTGGCATAGCAGGTAGAGCCACTGCCTGCAGTGCCAGCATCCCATATGGGCACCGGTTTGAGTCTCTGCTGCTCCAATTCCGATCCAGCTCTCTGCTATGCCCTGGGAAAGCAGTAGAAGATGGCCCAAGTCTTTGGGTCCCCTGCACCTACGTGGGAGACCTGGAGGAAGCTCCTGGCTCCCGGTTTCGGACCGGCACAGCTCCGGCTGTTGTGGTCATCTGGGGAGTGAACCGGCGGGTGGAAGACTCTCTCTCTCTCTCTCTCTCTCTCTCTCTCTCTCTGTAACTCTTTCAAATGAATCTTAAAAAAAAAAAAAAAAAAAAAAAAAAAAAAAGAAAATCGAAGGGACATAAGTCCTAGGAGTTACTAGTAGGGTTATACTTCTCCCCAACCCCAGCCTGCTTTCTCTCTCTCTCTCTTTCTCCCTTTCTCCCTTTCTCTTGCCCTTGCCCTATCTCCTTCTCTCTTTCTTCCTCTTTCTCCCTCTCATGGATTCCTGGATTTGACCTGGACATGGAAGGATTTCTGCACACAGACTGAAAAGCTGGTGTGGGCACAGATGTGGGAGAGGCACACGGCACAGCTGTCCACGCAGCTATGAGTGGAGGAGGGGTCCCGCCAGAGACTGCACATGGGCAGGGGAGTGCCTGAGGACACCCGCCCCCTCCCAGATACCAAGGCCAGCGGTCATCTCTGTGTCCTGCACGTGATAAGGGTACACCTTCCAGACGGCCCTTGAGGAAGCAACCAAAGGACTGCAGCCACGCCAGCCTGCAGCCCTGGGGACGAGGCCCCATCTTGATGAACAGCGGTCCCTGTGGCAATGGTGCCTTGTTCATCTTCTAGCACCGTTTTCAGTATCCCCTGCCCAGTGCTGGGAAGGCCACCAGTGGGTCAGGAGCAGGAAGCAGAGGTGTCAGAAGAGAGAGCTCACCCTGATCTTGACCATCAGAATTCGGTGGTAAGCTCCACGACCGACTTCGCAGGGGCCCCTTGCTCAGGGAGAGATGAGAGCAGAGGCCCACAGCAAGGAATGAGCTTCGTCCCCGCGAATGCATCCTTCCAGACCTGTGACTCCTTGCGGCAGGGTGACATTACTGCATCCTAAGGCAGCTCACCATCGAAGGGTACGCGTCGACACTGGGAGTGCCCACAGACACGCAGCTGGATTGGACAGAGAGAGATTAGACTTTTCTGTGTTTTGTGTGCGCAAGATCGGAACACAGTCAAGGAATGCAAATGAAGCGACTGCTCAGGACCCATATTTGCATATTCTCAGGATACTTTATTTTGACTGCGAGAAATCACGGAGTGGAATTGGCTGACAGAAACACTGGAGACTGGAAATGATCCTGAGTGTGAGGCAGTGTGATCGTCGCGTTAGCCCCTCTGCCTCACCCTCACCCTACCGCACCTCTTGATGGCCTTTCTGAGAGGGACTCACTGGGGTTTCCAGGGCTGTAAAATAAATGGCCCGTAATTCACCTGACACCCACAGGGCCCTGTCAGCTTAGGGTTTGGCTTGCAGAGTAGATGGAAAAAAGTAGATAAGACACTTCCAGATGTTTCTCTGCCTTTTTGGATAAACATGTGTTTTGAAAGAACTATAAATACACTTGCAGATTTCAAAGCTTAGATTCCACACAGTTCTGATGTCATCCCCAGGGGGAGATCACAGATTGAACTACAGAACAAGGTGACTGCAAAATGCCACAGCAAACATGAGCTTCGTGGATGCTTCGTGCCTGCGATGAGCATTAACAGGGACAGAAAAGTAAAGGAAAGGTTTGCAAATCTAAGTTGATCACCAGACAGATGCAGGGGGCTGGAGGCTGGTGCAGTGGCCAGATAGCAGCAAGATTTGAAAGAAGACACCAGACCAGAATAGGGTCGCACTGTATCGAGAATTCCACCCGTGGCCTTCATGTTCTTCCTTCCTGATGATTCTAGAAGAACGCACAGGGACGTACAGAAATCGGGGAAGAGGCTCCGGTTACCATGACAACAGGACTCTCTCCTCTCAGTACCTAACTCCTGTTGGATTGCTGTGGGGGTCTCTGATGTGGGTGTTAATGTATGCTCCGAGCCTGGGGATGCACTACAGGTGGAGAGGAAGAGTTCTCCATAGTACACTGATCTCATCTTTCCTCTAAACGCCTGACGGAAGCAGCGCTTCCTCCCTCCTCCCCCGGCAAGGCTGTCATAGACCACTGCGAAGGTTCCACACAAGGGTCAGGGCTGTAGAAACATCTATCGCTAAGCATCGATAAGGAATGATGATAGCTTGGGTCAAGTAGATTTTTACAAGGAAGCGAAACTGCAGGCAGTGTGGAAAGTGAGCAGCATTGAGATTGTAATAGTGCAGTAGTGATTAAAGGTTGTTCTGATTCCTATTCTGGCCCTGCAGGTGCATCACACACCAAGTGTGCACCGTTACAGACCGGCGTGTATGCACAGGTGTGGAGAGTCTTGCTATTGATCACTTAGCACCTCCGGATATCATCGTAACTTCATTAGCATAGGCAAATTCTGGCAGTCTGTTGAGTCCAGACCCCCCCAAAAAAATCTATGGAAGCTAGTCTTTCCTATTTGTTTATAAGATTGACTAATTAGCCTTCCGTCTTCTTAGTTTGGTTTGTTCTCTTTTTCACCAGCATGATGACTGACATAGCTGCCTCCTGATTATGCTTAGCTGAATTATAAGAGCTGTAAGCGCAGTCCACTTGTCTCCCAGCACTGGCTGTGCATGGGCACCGGCTGAGTCGCTGTGAAGGGAGGGCAGAGGGAGAGCGTGGCTCCCTCATCAAGGTTCTGAGGCAGCCCACTTCAGAGCTGGCGGGCGTCGGCCCCAGACAGCCGGGGCCCAGGACCTCTGACAGCAAAAGGAGGCAGGGCCCCACTGCTCAGTGAGAGGGAAAGGCCAGTAAGACCCTCCCACTTAAAATGATCGTTGTAGAAAACATTAAAAAGTATTTATTTATTTATTTGAAAGGCAGAATTAGAGAGAGATGTTCCATCCATTGGTTGACTCCCCAAATGGGTGCAACAGGTAGGACTGGACCAGGCAAAGCCAGGACCCTGGAACTCCAACCAGGGCTCTCCTGTAGGTGGCAGGGGCCCAAGTACTTGGGCCATCATCTGCTGCTTCCCAGGCACATTAACAGGGAGCTGGATCAGAAGTACAACAGCTAGGACTCAAACCGGCGCTCCTATGGGATGCTGGTGTTGCAGGCTTAAGCCACTGCGCCACATGACCAGCCCCAAAATGCTCTCACTTCTGATACCAACTGCAAGTGTGGAGGGTTCCCGGGCCGTGCTCAGGCTCGTAATTCACAAGCAGGACTTCGGATTCTCTGAAAATTCTCGTAGGTGCAGTTCTCTACACGGAAAGGTACGGACGCGAAGGTCAGTGTCGGAGAATGTTCCAGAGGTAAGCTCATGTCCATCGTCCTTGGGACACGTTACTCCCCTAGCATCTAGGGCTGACAGTGTGCAGGCAGTACTGCCAGTCCAGGGAGCTCACCTGAGCACTGGGAGGCAGGGTTGGTACTGTGGCTTCATCCCATAGGTCTGAGTGATCGGCTGATTTCTCACACAGCTGAACTCAGTGTCCAGGCTGACTGATACCAGGTGACCAGTGGATAAAATCTCACTCTTTCTGCCTTTCAAAAGAAAAGTGAAAGTAAATTCTTTATTACACAAGTCTAAAGCGAGAGGAATTGCTAAATTGGAAACACTTAAAGTAAAAGGCTTGTGTGAACAAAAGGGATTATTCTTCCCCTATATAATCCTAAAGAACACAATTAGCAGTCCTGGGCTAGACATGTTAAAGAAGTGTTAAGTTTGTTGTAAAGAAGAGAGTTCTAAGAATTGAGGGCTATTCAACAGCACTAGACAGGCTGCCCTGGGCTGGTGAATTCTCCCACATTCACAACACTCAGGCAGAAAGCAGGCCGCCCTTTACCATGGCAATCCTTTTATTGGGAGATGCAATGACCCCAAGAATGCTCTCAACTCTAATTCTCTGTGTTTCTAAAAGTATTTTTCAATCTTGACTCAGAGCTGTGTCCTGGAATTAGTGGGACATTTATGTCATAATTTAAAATATCTGTTGTCACACCTTGGACTAAATTCCTGAGCTGAATTTAGATTGCGAACACCTGGGATAATCCAGCTTCTACTAATTCTTCATGGTCATCTCCAAAATGAGTTTTTTTTTAATTTCTGGGGTTTATTTTACTTCCTTGGAAGAGAGACAGAGAGAAAGATCTTCCATCTACTATTTTATTCCTCAAAGAGTTGAAACAGCCAGGGCTGGGCCAGGCTGAAGCCAGGACCCAGGAACTCCGTCCAGGTGTCTCCCAGGCATGGCAGGGGTCCAAGCACATGGCCTGTGCTGCTGCCTTCCCAGGTGCATAGCAGGGAGTTAGAAGCAGAGACGACAGGGCTCCGAACAGCACTGTCAGACGTGATGCCAGTGTTTAGGTGGTGGCTTAACCGTTGTGCCACAGCACTGGCAGGATGTGATGTTTTTCCTTGGTCTAGATGAGAAGGAATGAGCTGTTAAGCAAATGGGTAACTAAAGATGTTTTCACACATTTAACATACTGTAGTGAACCCATTTTTGTAACCATTTCAGACATTGCAAGCGAACCTTGTTAAATGCAATCAAAGATTGATCCGGATTTTAGCTTGATACCTTCTATTAGTAATAAATCCAAGTTGCATCCTATACTTCTCTTCAAATACACTACTGAGACTACTGACTGTCACATCAGGTCTTGCTCAAGAAGTGGGCTCAATTAACACGGATTTCTTCTTACTCGGGGAACCATACCGATATCTAGGACCCATATTTCAGCTAAGCTTCATTTCCCTGTGCGTACTGGTGAAGTTACAGCTCCTTTTCCTATAGACTCCAACCCCTACCTGCAGTGTGAAACTCCTAGCGTGTGTGTCCAGTCCATCAGGTGTTTCCTGATGTCCTCAGGAAACCTCATCACGGTTTCCTCCTTTGCAGAGGAGCCGCTGCTGCCCCTCTAGGCTTCACCACTTCCCTGCTGCCTCTCACTGGGCACTGCTGGGGAAGTTCCGAGCCACCGTGGGGACAGTCCTAGAGAACCAGGCTGGGGGGATGGGGGGTGGGCAGAGCACATTCAGCCACCCCTCCCACAGTGAGACGACTGGTCTCCCACAGTGCCGCCAAGCCCGCTAACGCACACGCTGCACTCCGGAGCTGTTCCTGGCAATGCTTCGTGCCGCGGGCCAGGGCGCCCTCTGAAAGACCTGAGGACTGCTTCTCTATTCTGTCCTGCAGTGTCCTTCCCAGCATCCCGCGGAAGAGGCAAAGGGAGTCCCATCTGGAGCGAGCAGTGGGCCCTTGCACCTGGCGACCCTCTCCTTTGACGGTGCCATTAGGGCAGCGCGTCCCGAAATCACACTCCTGACTGCTAGGGCCAGAACCCAGAGAATCCGCCCCTAGAACATTGGCTTCCTGCAGGGGGCCTGCCCAGAGGGAACGCGAAGAAAGCCATCCCCCAAAAGGCTGCCTGTCCACAAAGCAGTCATGAACTCGGGGGGGCCCCCCAGTGCCTTCCAAATAATAAGCCTGAGGGAAGCGATTTTTACCCACGGGGGACCTGAGCGAAGGCCGGCGGGGGGTCAGCACTGGGTGCCCCCGTGAGCCGACCCCAGCCCCCTCCCTCTTGGTTTCCGGAAGGACATGCTCAGCTGATGCCCCACCTTCTGCCCCCCACCCCCCACACACACACACCCGCTAGCTGGAGAAAAAGTCTTTCTGCACAAGGAATTTCACATCTCCTTGTGAAATTAGCCGGCCAAGCTTGGGCGTGACTTTGAACTTCTTCATCAGCGGCCCTGCTCCATCTCCCCAGCTGGGAGGGCTCCTTTTTCCAAGTTAGTGAAAAACACTCTGACCCTGGACTGCCCTTGCACAAAGGGGCTGGACTGCAGGTTTTGTTGGACATAGGACCTGGGCAAGGCAAGAATTCTCCGTACCTCCTCGGATGCCAGCTCGGGAGACAGAACCGTGCTATGACCATGGAGGCCCAGGCGGCCTCTGGCAGTCATGGGCTTCCCGCGATGGGTGGGGGCATCCCTCATCTCCACAGGGCCTTTCTCTGCCCTGAGTTGTTTCAGGTTTGTTCTTGTGTCATGTCCTTAGCTTTTAATTTCTTTATTTTTGAAACAAATTGCATTTCAAATATTTAGGCATACAGTGTGAAGCTATGAGATCTAGATAGAGAGTAAAATGATGATTATGGTGAAACAAATTTAACACACCCACCGACTCACATAACTACCCATTTCCTGCATGTCAAGAGGAGCTATAATCAACTCATTTAGCAAAAACCCTGGACACAACACATAATCGTTTACCATAGTCCTCGTGCTATCCATTCTACAAATCTCCTGCTGTGTATCCCTCCTTCCCATAACCACTGTTCGATTCTTTATAGATCTGATTCCTTCTTTCTTAAAGATTCCCTATATACGTGAGATCATGCAATATTCTGTGTGTGTGTCTGGCTAATTTCATTTAGCATGTTGTCTTCCAAGTCCACTCATGCACAAGGTCTCCTTCTTTTTTGAGGTTGAATAAAACTCCATTATATATGTAATGTAAAATATATAATAGATATGTTATAATAATGTCTATGTAATGAGGGATGTTCCATTTTACATATATGTTATATCTCACATTTTCCTGATTCATTCATCCATGAACAGACACCCGGCTTGCTTCCATGTCTTGTCTATCATGAATAATGCTGCAATGAACATGGGAGTGCAGGTATCTTTATGAAGTGGTCGTGTCATTCCCTTTGGGTGTAGAAGAGGGGTTTCTGGGTCATAGGGTCGTTCTAGTTTACTTTTCAGAACCTCCATTCTTTTTTCCTTAATGGCTGCCCTGTCCTCACCAACAGTCTATACAAAAGTTTTCTCGTCTCCACACCCTCACCAACCGTTGCCATCTGGTCTTGCTTTTTACGATCGATCGCTACCCTAACAGGTGTGAGGTGATAACTCACAGCCGTCTGGGTTGCGCTTCCCTGCAGTGATGATGAGTGACGTCCAGTGGCATGCGTTGGCTCTTTTTATGTTATCTCGGGAGAAATCTCTGCCTGGGTTCTTTGCCCACTTTTCTTCTGTGTTCTGGTTCATGTGGCGGGGGGCGGGGGGCTCGGTCCCCAGGGTGGTGCTAGGACCTTCAAAGGTAGGGCCTCTGGGAGGTCCCGGAGGGTGGTGCCCTGGGAAGGGAGCGAGGTGTTTGTTGCAGGACTGAGCTGATCGGAGAGCCAGCCAGACCCCTGGATTCTCCCTGGCTTCCTGCTTGTGGTGTTCTTGCCCGTACTGACCTCATGATGCCAGCTGCCCTCAGGCTGCAACCAGGCCCCACACCAATGGGAGAGCTCCCAAACCGCGAGCTAGTGGACCCCTTTTCTTCATAAGGAGCCTGTCTCGTGTATTTTGTTAGAGTAACAAAAAATGAACTAACACCTTGGGTTTTATGTTTTACTGCTATCGAGTTGTATAAATTCCTTATAAATTGTGGAAATTAACCCCCCCTCCCCGATTAAATGTCTGGTCTGCAAATATTTTTTCCCCAGTCTGTAGATTGGCTTTTCATTTGTTGATTGTTTCCTTTGCTGTCCAGGAGCCTTTTAGTTTGTTGCAGTTCCAATTTATTTTGGCTTTTGTAGCCTAAGCTTTTGGTGCGATGTCTGAGAAGTCACTGCTGAGATTGAGGTCAAAGAGGGTTTCCAGTACCTTTTTCTTCTGGGATTTTTATGGTTATAGGTTCACAGTTAAGTTTTCTATTGATTTTTGAATGCATGTCTCTGTATGTTGCAAGATTCGCTCCAATTTCATTTTTGTAAATGTGGAGGCCCAGTTTTCCCAGGACCATTCACTGACAAGGTTGTTCTCTCCCCACTGTGTCCTCTTCGTGCCATTGTTGGAAATCAGCTGATAGGTCTGGATTTTCCAGGTGCTCTCTTCTGCTCCGATGGTCTGTATCTGTTTTTCAGGCCAGTACGGTATTTTTTGATCACTATAACTTTGTAATATAATTCTGAATCAGGAAGTGTGCTGCCTTCAACTTGGTTGTTCTCAGGATTGTATTGGCCATGCAGGACTTTTGTGTGCAACACTCATTTTAGGATTGTTTTTGCATTTCTGTAAAGTATAGCATTGGGTATCAGTAAGGATAACATTAAATCTGAATACTGCTTTATGTAGCTGGACATTTTAACCATATTAATTATTAATGAGGCGTATCTTTCCATTAATTGTATCCTCTACAGTGTGTTGAGGTGTTCAGTGTACAGGTATTTCATGTCCTTAAATTTATTGCTAAGTATTTTTTAAAAGATTTACTTGTATTTATTTGAAAGAGTTACAGAGAGAGGTAGAGAGAGAGAGAGAGAGAGGTCTTCATTGGCTGGTTAACCCCCCAGGTGGCTGCGACGGCCGGAGCTGTGCCGATCCTTAGGCAAGAGCCAGAAGCTTCTTCCAGGTCTCCACATGGGTGCAGGGGCCTAAGGACTTGGGCCATCTTCCACTGCTTTCCCAGGCCATAGCAGAGAGCTAGATCGGAAGAGGAGCAGCCAGGACTAGAACTGGCGCTGATATAGGATGCTGGCGCTTCAGGCCAGGGCTTTAACCTGCTGTGCCACAGTGCTGGCCCCATAATAAGTATTTTTTTTTTTTTTTTTTTGACAGGCAGAGTGGATAGTGAGAGAGAGAGACAGAGAGAAAGGTCTTCCTTTTGCCGTTGGTTCACCCCCTCAATGGCTGCTCCAGCGGTGCACTGCGGCCAGCGCACCACGCTGATCCGAAGGCAGGAGCCAGGTGCTTCCTCCTGGTCTCCCATGGGGTGCAGGGCCCAAGCACTTGGGCCATCCTCCACTGCCCTCCCAGGCCACAGCAGAGAGCTGGCCTGGAAGAGGGGCAACCAGGACAGAATCCGGCGCCCTGACCGGGACTAGAACCCAGTGTGCCGGCGCCGCAAGGTGGAGGATTAGCCTAGTGAGCCGCGGCGCCGGCCCCTAAGTATTTTTTAATGTTGTCATAAATTGGTTTCTGGATCTCTTTTTTGGGCAGGTCATTATTTGTGTATAGAAACGCCTTAGATTTTTGTCTGTTGATTTTGTATCCTGCAGCTTTACTGAGTTCATTTATGTCCGCAATTTTTTGGAGGACTCTTTGGGGTTTTCTGTAACAGGATTCATGTCATCTACAAATTGAGCCAGGTTTACTTCCTTTTGGAAGTACTACCAATTCTATACTGAATAGAAGTGGTGAGAGTGACCCTCTGTGCCTTGTACTGGATCTTATAGGAACAGCTTTGTCTTCCCTCATGTATCGTATTAGCTGTGGATTTTTATAAGTGGACTTTATTATATTGAAGAATCCTCCTTCTATACCTAAACTGTTGAGGGCTTATCAAGAAAGGATATGGATGGTGAGTGTTTGGTTTCATGGTTAAGACGCTAGTTAAGAGCCCACATTCCAGGGTTCACTTCCCAGCTCCTCTTCCTGATCCCAGCTCCCTGCTAATGCAGACTGGAAGGCAGTGGCGATGGCTCAAGTAGCTGGATTTCTTCCATCCATGTGTGAGGCCTAAACTGAGTTTCCGGCTCCCAGCTTTGACCCTCATAAACAGTGCAGGCATTTGCAGAATGAACCAGCAAGGGGAATGGGGGACATCTGTCTGTCTGTCTGTCTATCTCACATAAATGTGGAATTTTGTTAAATGTTCTTTCTGTGCCAGTTGAGACGATGATGTGGTTTGTGTCTTAACCAAGTATGTTAATGTGATCAACCAGCAGCCATGCGTGCCAGACTTAAATCCCACTTGATCATGATGTACAATTTTTATATATTGTAAAATCCAACTTATTAATGTTTTATTGGAGATGTTTACACCAGTGTGCATCAGAGATACTGACTGACAGTTTTATTGTGTTGTCTTTTTCTGGCTTCGAAATCAAGGTGGTGCTGGCTTGTACAATATGTTAGGAAATATTCCCTCTGGCTGTATTTTTGGTATTAATTCTTCTTTGAAAGTTTGTAGAATTCAGCTGTGAAACCATCTGGTCCTGGGCTTTTTCATGTTGGGAGATTTTTAATTACTACTTCAGGATCTTCGCTTGTTATTAGTCTGTTCAGCTTTCTATTTCTTCCTGATTCAGCTTTGGTAGCTGTTACTTTTCTAGGAACTCATTCGTTTTTTCTAGGTTATCTGTCGTTGGCGTGTGACTGTTCATCATAGGTCCCTGGAACCCTGTATTGCTCAGGCATCAACTGTGATGTTTCCACTTTCACCTATGTTGTTTTTATGTGTCCACATCTTCTCTTTTTTCCTCGTCTAGCTAAGGGTTGTCAGTTTTATCTTTTCCAAAAGCCAACTCGTAGTTTCATTGATTTTTGTCTGTGGCTTTTCTGTTTGATGTCTGTTCTGATCATCATTTCTTTCCTTCTGCTAACCTTGGCCTTAGTTTGTCCTTTTCTCCAGAAAGTTCCTTGAGGTATAACATTGGATTTTAGGATATTTATTAATGTAGGCATTTACTGTTATAAACTCTCCTCTTACAATTGCTTTTATTTTTAAAGATTTATTTTATTTATTTGAAAGACAGAGTTACAGAGAGAGAGAGAGAGAGAGGTCTTCCATCTGCTGGTTCAAATGATTGCAATGGTCAGAGCTGAGCTGATCTGAAGCCAGGAGCCAGGAGCTTCTTCCAGGTCTCCCACGCAGGTGCAGGGGCCCAAGGACTTGGGCCATCTTCCACTGATTTCCCAAGCCACAGCAGAGAGCTGGATTGGAAGTGGAGCAGCCGGGATTTGAACCGGTGCCCATATGGGATGCCGGCACTGCACGCGTGGCTTTACTCACTACACCACAGCGCCGGCCCCTCATCTAGATTTTGGTATGTGGTGTTTGTTTCAAGAATTTTTTATATCCCTTCTTGATTTTTTTTTCTTTTACGAATTGGTTGGTAGCATATTGTTTATTTACATATATTTGTGAATATTCCAAAATCATTCCTGTTGCTGCTTCTTAGTTTCATACCTTCACAGTTAAAAAATTATACTTGATATGATTTTGACCTTAATTTGTTCAGACTAGTTTTGTGGCCCTCTGTATGGCCTGTCTCGGAGAATCCCTCACGCACACTAGAGAAGAATGTATGTTCTGCTGCTGTCGGGTGGAGAGTGGACTGTTTATCTGCTTGATATGCTCATTGTTGAAAGTGCACTGTTGGGGGCCAGCGCTGTGGCACAACGGGTTAACGCCCTGGCTCGAAGCGCCAGCATCCCATATGGGCGCTGGTTTGAGACCCGGCTGCTCCACTTCCGATCCAGCTCTCTGCTATGTCCTGGGAAAGCAGAAGAAGATGGCCCAAGTCCTTGGGCCCCTGCACCCGTGTGGGAGACATGGAAGAAGCTCCTGGCTTCGGATCAGTGCAGCTCCCACCATTGCAGCCAATTGGGGAGTTAACCATCGGATGGAAGACCTCTCTCTCTCTCTCTCTCTCTTTCTCTGCCCCTCTCTGTATAACTCTAACTTTAAAATAAAAAAATCTTCTAAAAAAAGTGCATTGTTGTGCTCGCTTCAGCAGCACATGTACTAAAGTTGGAAAGTGCGTTGTTGGCGTCCCTACTACTATCGCATTGCTATTTCTCTCTTTAGGGCCACTAATATATGCTTTCTAGAGTGAGGTGCTCCACTGTTGAGTAAGTATATACTCGTAATTGTTATGTTCTCTTGATGAACCCTGACAGTTTCTGATAGGAAGTCTTTTTTTTTTTTTTTAAGATTTATTTTATTTATTTGAAAGACAGAATTAGAGAGAGAGGAAGAGACAGAAAGAGAGGTCTTCCATCCGCTGGTTCACTCCCCAGATGTCTGCAATGGCCAGAACTGAGCTGATCTGAAGCCAGGAGCCAGGAGCTTCTTCTGGGTCTCCCACGTGGGTGCAGGGGCCCAAGGACCTGGGCCATCTTCCACTGCTTTCCCATGCCATAGCAGAGAGCTGGGTTGGAAGAGGAGCAGCTGGGACTAGAACCAGTGCCCATATGGGATGCTAGCACTTCAAGCCAGGGCTTTAACCTGCTGTGACACAGTGCTGGCCCCAAGAAAGTCTGTTATTTAGATCTAATACAGCCACCCTTACCACTATCTGGTTACCTTTAGCACATTTGTGTCCGTAAAGGAGACATGGGATTCTGGAAGGAAGGATATATTTGGAATTTTGGTTGTTTTTTTTTTTTTTTTTAACCCATTCAGCTTCCCTGTATTTGCTGATTGATAACTCAATGTATTTGCATCCAAAGAAATTATGGCCAGGGAGGGACTGGCTGTGCTACTTTGTTAGTTATTTTCCAGTTGCATACAGATCCTTTGTCCCTGTTCACCTTCCTGGCGGTTTTCTATAGTGCTGAGTTGCGAGTTCTCTTCGTCATCTGTGTATCCGCTAAAGCTGTGTGTTTCGTGGTTACCACGAGGCTTATAGGAAGCATCTCAAATGGACTATTTCGTGGTAACGCTCTTTGTTGAATTTCCCATTCGTATCATGGTTCTCTAATGATTTCATTGAGAGATCATTATTCTATATTAGATTATATCTATATATTAGAGTCTGTCTAAATTCTCTTGCATCTTGATGAATCGTCCTTAACATAATTACTTTGGGTTCTTTCTCAGGCAATGCACGCATTTTCTTTCCTTCAGGGTCAGTTACTTGAGTTTCATTGGGTTCCTGGGGTGGTGTCACGTTCCCCGACCTTGTCGTGTTTCTTATGTCCTTGCGTCGACAGCTGCACACCTGATGGCGCGCTTGCCTCTTCTAAACCTCACAGTGTCTGGCACAGGGGGACTCTGCCCTGCACATAGGTCCCAGGGCGCCAGCGGGGACTGGTATGGTGGCTCTGGTTCTGCGTGGCTGTGGTCGTATGGCCTCACTGCGGCTTGTTTAGGTGCAACCGATGGCAGTGATGACCGGGGGTCCCTCTGTGGTCCAGGCAGGAGTTATACGTTGTAAACACAGCATGCCGTGTTTACTGTCCTAGCCGCAAGGTCTTCTGGGGTCCCCTGATTCATTTTGCCCACAAGCCTGAGGGATAAGTCTGAGATGGCCCCCAAGCAGTGCCGTGGCACTGGGTTCTAAGGCAGAGGCTGTCCAAGTGGCCGCAGGGGCAGGGTGCTGGGCTCAGGGCCTCCCAAACCTGCTGTGGTACCTGGGAACTGGGACTCAGGACTGTGGATGAGGACCACCCACAGCGCAATGTCTGAAGTCCGCAGCTTGGACCCAGGAGGCCGGGTGGTAGCTGTGACTGATGCTGGGGAGCAGAGCCCGGTGCTGGCCTGGCTCAGGGGAAGAAGGGGTGCCCTGGAGGTTTGGGCCTTGGGGAACAGAGCTGAGCTGTAATCTGGGGGACCAGAACCAAGAGGGCACAGTAGCAGCCCTGGCTCTACAAGTTGAGGCACACACAGCTGTGACCAGGTCCCTGGGGTGATGGGACAGAGCAGCCTCCCAGGCTCTGTGTGCAGTGACAGCAAGGACCCAGGACTGGCAGAGCGCAGCTGCGGCCCGGACCCTGGAGGCAATGATCTCTCTCCTTGGTGAGGTGTGTGTGGGGGCGGAGGGGTCTGGGGAGCTCGGACTCTGGGGAGCTGGTCCGGCTCTGGGTAGGCAGGGTACGACAGCTGTTTGCCCTGGAGGTGCAGAAGTGCCCAGCTCAGCCAGTGCTCTCTCCCCAGGGTGCAGCTGCCCCATCAGCTCAGCCCCAGGAACCAGGGCAGCTTGGCTCAGCGCCAGCACCCAACCCATGGGAGGTGGAGTGGGCCCCTCAGCTCAGCTGCTGGGGGGACGTGAGTGCCTGGGTGGCCATGGCTGGGATTCCCTGGGAGGCGGGGCAGGGCTTCAGCTCTGGCACCCGGAGGCATCACTTCTCCGGGCAGCAGAGCTCTGGTTCAGCCCCAAGGCTTAGGGCGCAGCAGTGATGTGGCAAGGTGGAGGGAGTAACCCGCGCAGTGGCCCAGCAGCAGTGCAGCCCAGGGAGGGTGAGCTAACCCATATGGGTTGCACAGGAGCGACAAAGCCTCAGGGATGGCAGGAGTGCAGTGGCCACCGAGCCCGCGGGGCAGGACACACCCCAGCCGGTTCCAAGATGTTACGGTAGCAGCGCAGGCCCGAGGCAGGTGCAGTGCTGAAGCCCTTGGGTGGCTGGGGTGGCGATGGGGTCTGCAGAGGAACCCCTTCATGCCTGTTCCCCCGCAGGGAAGCCTCCCTTCGGGTCCAGAGCCATCTGAGGGGCGCGGGGAGTGAAGGTGAGTGGTTTCCTTCCCTGCCCATGTGGCCCGCCCGGGTTTCTGTGCCCCACAGGGTTCCTCCCAGCCCTGTGTGCACTCCAGTGCTCTGCAGTACTCGAGTGTGCAAGTGGAGTGGCCGGTCTGCTGCCTTGGCTGTCCTTGGGGGCAGGGACAGATGCAAGGGGCTCCAAAGCCTTGGCTGTCCTTGGGGGCAGAGACAGGTGCAAGGGGCTCCAAATTGCCCATCTTACTGATGTCCCTTGTCTTTAGCTTTGGGGGGGGGGGGGGAGAATTTTTTTTTCCATAGCAGGAGAAGAAACTCCCAGTCAGTAGTTCACTCCCCAAATGCCCCCAGCACCTGGGGATGAGCCAGGGCTGGAGTTGGGAGCTGGGAACATGAGCCACGTCTCCCATGGGGATGGCAGGGACCCAATCACTTGGGACATCATCACTGCCTCCCAGGGCCTGCACTGGTGGGCAGCTGGAGTCAGGAGCCCGCACCAGGTACCAAACCTAAGAAGTCCAATGTGGGACGCGGGCGCCTTAGCTGGAGTCTTACAGCTAAGCCAAATGCCCACCGGTGCCTGGTCTCCATCAAAGGGCGCCATCGTGTGCATTCACAGGGAGTGTCCCTGGGGGGACCGGGCGGCTGGAGGGCATTCTGACCTCGTTCACCTGAGGTGGTGCCCAGCGACTGCTTCTTGAACGAGCATGTGGTGCTGGGAGTTAATTAACTGACGGGTGTGAGCAGCGCCTCCCAGCCCCGCTGAGAGAACAGATTTCTGTCTCTGCATGAAACAGGAAGCGATCTGGGCGGTCACCCCGGGGCTGAGGCCTGGGGCCCGCGTGCTCTCTAACGCGGTGTTTCTTTGCTCCTCTCTGTCTGCCCGGACCTTGTGAAGAGGGACAGCAGGGTGAGGAGGTCATGACTGAGTCTGCATTGGTACCGAGTTGCATTGTTCCTCTACGGGGGGGGGGGGGGGGGGGGGGCAGGGCCCTCTGTGTAAAGGGCCCAGTAGTAAATGTTAGTGGCTCTGTGGGAGACAGGGGCGCTGTTCGGATACCCTGACTCCTGCGGCACAGCAGCGGCCTGGGACGATGTGTGCACAAGTAGGTGGCGCTGTGTTGGGGTGTGGAGGCCCTGGGCCGCTGTTGGCCTGTGGGGCCCTGGGGTGTTTGATCTCCAGCGCTGCGTGCCCTTTCATGTCCTCCGCTGGCAGGGTGTTAACTGAAGTCCGTTCTCTCCCTGCCCTTTGATTATGTCTAATAGCAGGCTTGGCTTCTTTTAAAGAGTGTGTTTTCCAAAAATCATTTGAAGAGGAAAGTGTTGTCAAGGTGGGTGGGTGGGGGGACCCGTGTGCACAGAGCATGGCTACTTGAAAGCGTGGCCCCGGGGGCTTCTGCAGACCCCATCAGCTCTGCCCTGTCCCCAGCCCCTTCCTGCTCCTGCCCAGCGTGTCCCCGCCCTGGCCAGGGCCCCTCCCACGGGAGGCAGGAGTCTGGCGTCCTTCCTGCCGCTTCAGTCTGGATGCAGAGGTGGGGCTGCCTCTGCCTGCCCGTTGCCCTGGAGGCTCTCTGGAATGGTCTCGGTTCCTCCCAGGGTCACTGGGTTTGCCGACAGTTGCACCTTGGGTCCCTGGCACTCACCCTCACCCTCACCCGCTGTCTCTGCTGCAAGTTCAAGGATCGTCATGAACATCTGTCTGTGAGATTGAGTCATGGGTGGGGGCTCTTGGGGGTGGGCAGACCAGCAGTTGGCAGTGACAGTGGTACCGCCCCGTGTTCTCTCTGTGGTGGTGTCGTTTCCCAAGGACTTCCCTGGGTTCACGTGGAGACAAAGTGGCCTCCGCCAGGTGTGAGTGACAGGCCCCCTCGGGGGGAACCCCACAGAGCAGTTCCTTCTTCAAAGTTGCCTGCTCACTAAAATTCCTGTGACCTCAGAATCGGTGCTCACCGCGCTTTTGCTGGCGTTCACGGCCACGTGCTGAGAGGTGACAGCTCAGCGTCCAGGTGCACATGTCCCCAGTGGGGTGCACCAAGGTGACGCTGTCTCTTGGTGCAGCTCTCGTACTGGAAACCTGAGCCCGAGGCATCTGCTGTTTTGTGCTTCTCGTTGGCGATGCTGCTAAGTGACCCCAACGTGTGGGGCTGAAGTCTGGCGCCACGTGGGGCCAGGAGGCTGCGACGTGTCTTATTCAGAGGCTGGAGAGCTTGATGCTCTCATCAGCCATGAGCTAGGGCGCCACTGGCCGTGAATCCAGGGCCAATGCATCATCAGTAATACAGGAAGAGGCAGTGCCCTGAGCTGGCTGCGAGGCCACTCCAAGAAAAGTGCCGAAGCAGCGGTGGAGTATATAGTTTAGCTACGGCGAAGGTGAAACAGCGGCCGACCTTGACCATGAATGAGATGATGAGAAACGACAAGAAAAAGACACAGCAGACAGCACTATTGAGAGGCTGAAGCCAAAGACGGTCACAGGCAGAGTAGGCAGGGTCCAGAGAGAAATTCTCCCGTGTTTTATTCTGAAGGAATGCTGCATACATCAACTGTGTTTAACATTTATTTACTTGCAAGGCAGAGATACAGAGACGGAGAGAGATCGTCTATCTGCTGGTTCATGCCCCAAATGGCTGCAGTGGCCAGGGCTGGGCCAGGCCAAAGCCAGTAGCCAGGAGCTTCTTCTGGATCTCTGATATGTGTGCAGGGGCCGGAGACCTTGGGCCATCTTCTGCTGCTTTCCCAGGTGCATCAGCAGGGAGCTGCATCAGAAGTAGAGCAGTAGAGTCTTGAACCGGTGCCCATAAGGGATGCCAGTGTTGCGGGCAGTGGCCTAACCTGCTATGCCATAGCACCGGCCCCAGAAATAGCTACTTTAATAGGTGTTTTTCCACAGAAGCAGACATGAAGCTAGGTGTGTGTGGACCAGCTGACTAACTGCTGTGACTAGAGGCCCACACATCCTAAACCGAGGGTAGGTGTTGTGGTGCAGCGAGTTAAGCCACCGCTTGAAATGCCTGCTCTGTATTGTGGTACTAGTTTGAATCCTGGCTCCCCTTCTGGAAGAAATGCCAGGTTCCTGTCTTTGGCCTGGCCCAGGCCTGGCTACTTGCATTTGAAGAATGAACCAACAGATGGACGATTCTTTCACTGCCTGTCAGCTAGAAGAAAATAGATTATCATTTTAAAAATTAAGAACCTAGGGCGGGCACCATGGCATAGTAGGTTAATCCTCTGCCTGTGGCGCTGGCATCCCATATGGGCATTGGTTCAAGACTCTACTGCTCCACTTCCGATCCAGCTCCCTGCTAATATGGGCGCTGGTTCTAGTCCCGGCTGCTCCTCTTCCAGTCCAGCTCTCTGCTGTGGCCTGGGAGGGCAGTGGAGGATGGCCCAAGTGCTTGGGCCCCTGCACCCATGTGGGAGACCAGGAAGAAGCTCCTGGCTCCTGGCTTTGGATCGGCGCAGCTACAGCCGTTGCCGCCATCTGGGGAGTGAACCAATGGAAGGAAGACCTTTCTGTCTCTCCCTCTCACTGTTAACTCCACCTCTCAAATAAATAAATAAATAATCTTTAAAAAAAAACTAGGAATCTAAAGCTTGGATTTGCCCTCCGAGCTGTGGTTCAGTGTTCAGTAATCCCACAAGTCCAAGTGAGTTACGAGGCCTGACCGTGTGTGAGCACACTGAACCCAAACGGACTCTGTCCTCCACCTCCTACAGTGAAGACGACGGCCAGGACTCCCGCGGGGCTGGACTGGGACAGGACTGCCCCGTGAGTGGTGGTGACCACGACACCCTGCTGGATACATCCCGCGGCTGGGCCCCTCCCCCTCCGTGTGCTCGTACCGCTCCTTCCACCACGGGTGGCTTTATCGCTGATTACTTTGCTTTAAGGAAGTCCTGTGATATTTTTTAATTACCTGGAACTCAGCCCCAGGGAACCCAGCATCCCCGAACTGACACCTTAATTGGTCCCAAGTGGGAAGAGGCTTGCTGCTGTTACTCCGTGGACCTCCCTCGAGGCGGCTGGCGGCTGGGCGGGTGTGGGATGGTGGCAGTCTCCCGCAGTCTGCGGAGCGGGATGGTCCCTCTGCGGAGAGACGGCCCGCAGCCCGACGGAGACGTGGACACAGGATACACTCCTCTCCTCTGGCATCACAGTGAACCCTGGCGACGTGGGGCTCCCTCTGCCTTCAGGACTGGGCCAGCTCCAGACGTGAATGACGGCTGGCAGCACCTGAGTGGGCGTGGCTGCGGGCGCCTTTAAGAAGCAGGGCGGGGCAGGAGCTTGGCGCAGCAGTGAAGACTGCACTAGGGGTGCCTGGGTTCGAGTCCCAGCTCTGCTTTAGAATCCAGCATCCTGCTGATGTGCACCCTGTGAGGCAGCAGGTGAGGGCAAGTACTTGGGCGTCTTGCACGTAGGAGGTCTGGATTGAGTTCCGAGATTCTGGCTGCAGCTTGGCCCAGCCTGCCCATTGCAGGCGTTAGAGAGTGATCCAGTGGGCAGGCATGCTCATTCACTCGCTTCTCAAATAAATAAAAAAAGTAATTTATTTGAAAGAAGCAAGGCAGGAAAAATGTGGGATAAGTAGTTAGAGACAGATATCTTTGATTTGCTCGTTCATTCGCCAAATAGCTGCAATGACTGGAGCTGGGCCAATCCAAAGCCAGGAGCCAGGAGCTTCTTCCAGGTCTCCCACATGGGTGCAGGGGCCAAGCACTGGAGCCGTCTTCCACTGCTTTCCCAGGCGCATTAGCAGAGAGCTAGATTGGAAGTGGAACAGCCAGGACTTGAACCAGTGCCCATATGGGATGCCGGCACTGCAGGTGGTGGCTTTTCCCACTATGCCACAGCGCCAGCCCCAGCAGCTTGATTGTTAAAGAGCCTAAAAATGCTGTCTATAAACCCATGGGCCTCATTATCACCACTTAAGACACTGGTCCCACATAGCACCTGCAAAGGCCTTTCCAGAAAGTTCTTTCTGTGGCTGATAGAATGGGTACTTGGGACCTTTGCGGTTCTCCACTACCGTCCTTTCTTGATGCTCAGTATGGATATGAGCGGTAAGAGACAGTGACAATAAACTGGTTGCAACTCCTCGGCAAGGATAACCGTGCACGTATCAGCAGCACGCAGCTCTCAGTACAGGTCGTGGCTGGGGGCTACTTTGTTACAGGGATCGCCTGTGTGCAGAAGCTTGCAGAGCAGGCGTGGGTGCAGAGATAGCAAGGGAGCCGCCAGTCTCCAAGCCCTTTTCCCGGATCCCTTCTCCTTCCTAGCCCCAGGCCCCGTTACCCGTGATACGATCCACAGACACACAGGAGCAGAGCCCACCACAGCCAGGGCAGAAGTGCCCAGGGAGGTCCTTTGCTGAATTCCATCCTTGGAGCTAGAAGCATTTGCTCAGCTGCCAGCTACAAATGCCCCCGTGCTGGAAAACGATGCTAATTAATATACCATTTAAAGCCGGCGCCGCGGCTCACTAGGCTAATCCTCCACCTTGTGGCGCCGGCACACCGGGTTCTAGTCCTGGTTGGGGCGCCGGATTCTGTCCCGGTTGCCCCTCTTCCAGGCCAGCTCTCTGCTGTGGCCAGGGAGTGCAGTGGAGGATGGCCCAGGTCCTTGGGCCCTGCACCCCATGGGAGACCAGGAAAAGCACCTGGCTCCTGGCTCCTGCCATCGGATCAGCGCGGTGCGCCGGCCGCAGCGCGCCGGCCGCGGCGGCCATTGGAGGGTGAACCAACGGCAAAGGAAGACCTTTCTCTCTGTCTCTCTCTCTCACTGTCCACTCTGCCTGTCAAAAAAAAATATATATATATATACATATATATATATATATATATATACCATTTAAAACAAAACAAAACAAAAAGCCGCCACCACCCACAACAACACAGGCGGGTACTGAGCTGAAGTCCTCCCCTGACAGCCGAAGCGAAGCGTGGCGCACTGATGCAGCCTTCGTTCACTGTGTTGGACAGGGAGAGCAAGCTCACCATGCTGCTGCGGGAGTCCCTGGGGAACATGAACTGTCGCACCACCATGATCGCGCACATCTCGGCCGCGGCCGGCAACTATGCGGAAACCCTGTCCACCATCCAGATCGCCTCGAGGGTCTTGAGGATGAAGAAGAAGAAGACGAAGGTAAGGAGCTTGCGGGGTGTGGGGGGGCATGAAGGAACCGAGTCAGGAGAAACCACATCAGTGCTGCTGATCCCCGGGCTGCAGAGACATGTGGACAGGGGTCTGCTGCACTGTCCACCTCGAGGCAGACGGTCCTGTCCCCTCCCCCAGCTGGCGCTGCCCCCAGTGTCCGCGTGGCCCACGTGAGGTGGCACAGGTGGCCTGCTACTTTGAGATGAAGGAGTGGGAGGGGTGTTGGGAGAGAAGCCCCGGGTTTCTCTTGCGTCCCTTGGTCCTTTGTGGCTGCAGGCTGAGTCGGCTCCCTTAATTGCTCACCAGGTGCCCCTTCTGCCGCCGCCTGTCCAGGAGCCGTTTTCTGGCTGTCGGGTTTGTCCTATCAATGCAATGCTTTCTAGAGCATGCTGAGAGCCTGCCGGAAGCCCCTGGCTTGTGTGAGCAGGGCAGGGGCAGCATGACAGTGCTGGGGAAGACAGTGGGGACCCTGCACCCTCAGATCCAGGGTCACCCGGTGACTTGTGGGGCTTCATTTTCTTTTTCCCCTTTAAAAAGAACCATTTAATACGACAGGCTCTCCAGGTGGCATTCTGTGGCACCCGGTGACCCCTCAGTCTTAGGAAGTCAGGCAAGGCCTGGACCAGTCACCTCTTTGCACGCACAGGCTCAGTTTCCCCAGTGTGCCGTTCAGGGCTTGCTCCTCACATGTGCAGCTGGGACTTGGGGCATGGCGGGGTGCTGGCAAGCCCACAGGCAGGGAGGCCAGCCAGGGTGGCCTTGCAGGGCCCGTGCTCAGTCAGCGGCACCCCCATGTGCCGGGTGACGCTGGGCATGCCGGGAGGGCCGCCTCGGCAGAGCCCCCTGCTGACGGCGGTTCTCTGCCCTGCAGTACACGTCGAGTTCCTCTGGGGGAGAGAGCTCCTGTGAAGAAGGCAGAATGCGCAGGCCCACGCAGCTGCGCCCCTTCCACGCCAGGGCCGCCGTGGACGACTTCCCCATGGCCCACCTGTCCAGCGACCCCGACTACTCCTCCAGCAGCGAGCAGTCCTGTGACACGGTCATCTACATCGGGCCCAACGGCACGGCCCTTTCGGACAAGGAGCTCACCGACAACGAGGGCCCGCCGGACTTTGTCCCCATCGTGCCGGCCCTGCAGAAGAGCCGGGGCGACAGCCGGGCCATGGAGGCGGCCGAGGCCAGCGCCAGCAAACCCGAACGGGACTGCCTGAAGTGCAACACGTTTGCCGAGTTGCAGGAGCGGCTGGACTGCATCGACGGCAGCGAAGAGCCCAGCAAGTTTCCTTTCGAGGAGCTGCCTGTCCAGTTTGGGGCAGAGCAGGCGAGCAAGGGCCCCCCGCTGAGCCGCGCTGCTGGGGCGAGCCCGCTGTCTGAGTCCGATCAGGAAGACGATGGCTCAGCCGGCCAGCTGGCCGACAGAGAAGGCACGGAGCCCTCCGCCTCCAAGATGCAGAGCAACCACTCGCCTGTGCCAGCCCCGGCCTCGCCGAGGAGCATCCCGGGCAGCAGCAGTGGCGGCCAGCACGGCACGTCCCAGCTCGCGCAGAGCCCCAGCCTCCAGAGCAGCCGGGAGAGCCTGAACTCCTGCGGCTTTGTGGAGGGCAAGCCCAGGCCCATGGGCTCCCCCCGGCTGGGTGTCGCCAGCCTGTCCAAGACCTCCGAGTACAAACCGCCCAGCTCTCCCTCCCAGAGGTGCAAAGTCTACACCCAGAAGGGCGTCCTGCCCAGCCCGGCCCCCCTGCCTCCCTTGAGCAAGGACTCTGGGGTGGCCTCGAGCGAGTCCTTGCTGCAGCCCGAAGTGCGCACCCCTCCGGTGGGAATGAGCCCGCAGGTGGTGAAGAAGTCCATGTCTGCTGGGAGCTCCGGGTTCCCGGCCACCCCCGGGGAGGACGAGCCTCAGGCAGCCACCCCGCCGGACGCCAAGAAGGAGATCCTGAGCACCACGACGGTGACGGTGCAGCAGCCGCTGGAGCTGAACGGCGAGGACGAGCTGGTGTTCACACTGGTGGAGGAGCTGACCATCAGCGGGGTGCTGGACAGCGGCCGCCCCACCAGCATCATCAGCTTCAACAGCGACTGCTCCGTGCAGGCCCTGGCCTCGGGCTCACGCCCCGTCAGCATCATCAGCAGTATCAGCGAGGACCTGGAGTGCTGCTCCAGCGTGGCCCCTGTCTCCGAGGTCAGCATCACGCAGTTCCTGCCCCTGCCCAAGCTGGGCCTCGACGAGAAAGCTCGGGAGACCGGGAGCCGCCGCTCCTCCATCAGCTCCTGGCTGAGCGAGATGAGCACAGGCAGTGACGGGGAGCAGTCGTGCCACAGTTTCATAGCCCAGACGTGTTTCGGGCACGGGGAGGCGATGGCAGAGCCTCCGGCCTCGGAGTTTGTCAGCAGCATCCCAAACGCCGCCGTGGTGTGCAGAGAAAAGCCGGCAGCGGGCCCCGACAACCTGCTCATCCTGTCTGAAATGGGCGGGGAAGAGTCCTTCAACAAGGCCACCCCTATCAAAGGCTGCAAAATATCCACCTT
This sequence comes from Oryctolagus cuniculus, assembly GCF_964237555.1. Taxonomy (NCBI): domain Eukaryota; kingdom Metazoa; phylum Chordata; class Mammalia; order Lagomorpha; family Leporidae; genus Oryctolagus; species Oryctolagus cuniculus. The sequence goes on from NC_091444.1 coordinate 65,644,501, forward strand.
GGGCAAGGCCATGGTCACGATCTCCAACACAGCCAACCTGAGCAGCTGCGAAGGGTACATCCCCATGAAGACCAACATCACGGTGTACCCCTGCATCGCCATGAGCCCCCGGAGCATCCAAGAGCCCGAGCTAGGCGGCGCCACCCCCAAAGCAGCCCCCAGGGCTGCCCAGGCCCGGGAGAGTAAGGAAACTGCGGCAAAGAAAGAGATGAAATTTGAGGACCCCTGGCTGAAGCGAGAAGAGGAGGTAAAGAAAGAGAATGCTTACCCCTGTGAAGAGAGTGCGAGGCTCGAGATGGCAATGGGGCCCTCCAAGCCGGAGGCCAGGGCAGAGCAGGAGCAGGACCGGAAGCCCAGCCCTGAGGACAGGCTGAGCGGCAGCAGCTGTGGGAGCGGCGGCGAGGTGTCCGCCTCCCCGGGGCAGGATAGCTTCCGGAGGGTGGTGGATGGCTGCGAGGGGGCTCTGCCGGCTCTGGCTGCCCAGAGCCCCGTGCACCCTAGCAGGAGCCTCAAGTCGAGCAGCCTTCCCAGGGCGTCTCAGAAAGGCAGCAGGCAGGAGGAGCCAGACGGCCTTTTCTTCCACTGTGCAGCTGACAGCAAGGCCGCCCTGGACCGGAAGGTGGCTTCCCCGAAGCACTGTGTCCTGGCCCGGCCCAAAGGGACTCCACCTCTGCCTCCCGTCCGAAAGTCCAGCTTGGACCAGAAGAACCGGGCCAGCCCCCAGCACAGTGCCAGCAGTAGCAGCAGCACGGGCAGCCCCTTGAACCAGCCAGCCACCTTCCTGGCCAGCTTCCCTGAGGAGGCCAGCGGCGCAGGCAAGGGCAAGGACCCCAGCAGTGGCGGCGGCGGCGGCAGCAGCAGCAGCAGCAGCAGCAGCAAGCTCTTCAGTGCCAAGCTGGAGCAGCTGGCCAGTAGGACCAACTCCCTGGGCAGGGCCACAGTCAGCCACTACGAGTGTCTCTCGCTGGAGAGGGCGGAGAGCCTGTCCTCCATGAGCTCCCGCATGCATGCCGGCAAAGACAGCACCATGCCCCGAGCCGGCAGGAGCCCGGGCCGCAGCGCTGGGGGGTCGCCGCCCACCTGCGGCCTGCCCCAGTCGGCTGGGGCCTCGCCCAAAGCCAGCCAGTCCAAGATGTCAGCCGTGAGCAAGCTCCTGCTGGCCAGTCCCAAGGCGCGCGGCCTGTCCACTTCCACCACCAAAACCCTCAGCTTCTCAACCAAGTCCCTGCCGCAGTCGGTGGGCCAGAGCGCCAGCTTGCCCCCCAGCGGGAAGCACATGTCCTGGTCCACGCAGTCCCTGAGCAGGAACCGCAGCTCGGGACTGGCTTCCAAGCTGCCGCTGCGAGCCGTCAACGGGCGCATCTCGGAGCTGCTGCAGGGCAGCGCGGGCGCCCGCGGCTTGCAGCTGCGGGCCGGGCCCGAGGCGGAGGAGCGCGGCGGGGCTCCCGCGGAGGACAAGCCGGCGGCTGCGCACCTGCTGCCTTCGCCCTACAGCAAGATCACGCCGCCCCGCAAGCCCCACCGCTGCAGCAGCGGCCATGGCAGTGACAACAGCAGCGTGTTGAGCGGGGAGCTCCCGCCGGCCATGGGGAAGACGGCCTTGTTCTACCACAGCGGCGGCAGCAGCGGCTACGAGAGCATGATGAGGGACAGCGAGGCCACGGGCAGCGCGTCCTCCGCCCAGGACTCCATGAGCGAGAACAGCAGCTCCGTGGGCGGCAGGTGCCGGAGCCTGAAAGCCCCGAAGAAGCGGTCGGCGTCAGGTAGGCTCGGGGGCCCCCGGGGTGGGCAGAGGGCTCTGCACGGGCACCAGTGCCCCAGGTAGGGGGTGAGGAGGCCTGGTGGGTAGGAGGCTTGGTCTCTCCCTTGCCCTGCCCGGGGCTGTCACGCTGTGCCCCAGGACTGTAGCGTCCTCCTGTTGTGTGTGTATCTTTAGACCTGAGGCTGGGACTGGCCCTTGCTCAGGTGGGAGCCCGGGCCAAGGTGCCTGGTGCACAAGGAGGACCCCGGGACAGGCTCTTCCTCTACCGCGGCCCTCATTGCAGACCCGGAGCTGTGGGTTTATCTGCTCAGGGGGCCACAGTACTAGGGGCTCAGAGCCTTCCAGGGGACCAGCTTCTCTCGGGACCTCATGGCCGTAGAAGCCCACATGGAGGGCAGGTGGCCTCCGGGTCCCTGGCCACCTCCTGCAGTGACACTAACCATGCAATAGGAGCGGCCCTTCCCCCTCCCTAGCCCAAAGACCCTGGACGGAAGTCACATCTGCACACTGCCAGGGGCCGAGCAGTGCCCCACTGTGAGTGCTCCCCCAACACACACACGGGGTGGTTGGGGGGATGGTCTGGCTTGCTGTTGGGGAGGTCTTTGTCCTGTCTACCAATCTCCTGCCATGTCTCCTGACATGGAAAGACCACTTGTTAAGTGGAGTTTTGGGAGACACATGGCAGTGAATTACGATGGGCAAGTAGAAGAAACCCCAAGTTAGAGCTCATGGCCTGGCAGCCATGGGGTGGAGGAGGGTGGAGAGAGAGAGAGAGAAGAAATAGGACCAACAGTTATCACGAGGGGCCAGTGCTGTGGTGCAGCGGGTTAAAGCCCTGGCCTGCAGTGCCAGCATCCCATATGGGTGCTGGTTCAAGTCCTGGCTGCTCCACTTCCAGCTCCCTGCTATGTACCTGGGAAAGCAGCAGAGGATGGCCAAGCGCTTGGGCCCCCCCCACCTATATGGGAGACCCAGAAGAAGCTCCTCACTCCTGGCTTCAGATCAACTCAGCTCTGGCCATTGCAGCCATCTGGGGAGTGAACCAGTGGATGGAAGACCTCTCTCTTTGTCTGTACCTCTCTCTGTAACTCTTTCAAATAAATAAAATAAATCTTAAAGGAAAAAAAAGGTACCAAGAACAACTTAAGCTGCTTGAGAATTTTGCTGGAATCATCTCTGCTCTTAAATGGCTTCCAAAGAAATGATCCCTACTTATTCTTTAGCCTAAGGACTTGTTTTTTGTTGTTATTGTTAGAAAATCGCTTCTCAGTCTTTTGGCTAAGATCAAGTGTAGAAGCAGAGAAAGACAGAGCTCCCGTCCACAGGTGCACTGCACAAATGCGTGTGGTGTAGGGGCTGGAGCCAGCATCTGGGACCTCAGTCTAGGCCTCTCATGTGGGTGGCAGGGACCCAGTGACTTGAGCCATCATCTGTTGCCTTCCAGAGTCTGCATCCGCACGCAGCTGGCAGTAAGCAGCTAGAGCCAGGAGTCACACCCAGGCATTCTGCTGTGGGGTGCGTGGCCAAACACCCATGCTGGCACTTGTAATTGTTTAGGGAAACAAAATCTTACATAGAGCCCCGCGTGCAATTGTGTACCTTGGTTGTGGCGAGGGACAGCAAGCCCTGGAGCGTTCCAGGGCAGATGTAAGGGCCGTGGTCCACGCACATCAGAGACCACGAGTCTCCCTCCGATCCACTCAGCTTCACGGCGGGCCTGTGCAGGTTTAGGTCCTCAGACATTCTGCTCTAACTAGCCCCCCGCACACACACACAAGCCACGAGACACGGCTGTGAGGACGTGGCCTCCTGAGCGAGTTCAGGCACCATCACGGCTGTCGGCGCCCTGATGTCTTCATTCCCCAGGTGGCGTGTGTCTCCGTCCTCAACACACCGGGACTGGGCTCTGCTTCACCCGAGGGTCACAGCAACAGACCTTGGGGCAGAACCCCAGATAGGACGAGTGAGAAGTGGAAAGCCACTCGTTGTACCATCACGGCTGCTGTGACCTAGTGTCAGGGCCAGGGCACTGAAATAGATACTGAAAATAAGAATGTTAATCTCAGCCAGCGTCTTAGTGGGGAAAAAAAGAATCTGCTAGCCTTCCCGGACCTGATTAAATTGTGTTAGTGGCCCTGCTCTTCTGAGAGCAAATGGTGGTGTGAGTGTGATGTGTGCTGTGCAGCCCCATGCATTCCAGCGCTAGAGAGCCTTTCTGTGTCCTTGAACTTAGTGCTATGAGCCCACAGCATTCTTTAACTCTCTTCTTCAACACTCGCCTTTTTTGATTTGGCGGTCACACTGCGGGAGAGGGGAAGAGAAATGTCAAGAAAACAGATGTATAAAATACCTGTGTGGAGAGGAGGCAGCAAGTTTTTTTTTTCTTTTCTTTTCTTTTTTTTTTTGGACAGGCAGAGTTACACAGAGAGAGAGACAGAGAGAAAGGTCTTCCTTCCATTGGTTCACCCCCCAAATGGCCTCCATGGCTGGCGCACTGTGCCAATCCAAAGCCAGGAGCCAGGTGCTTCTCCTGGTCTCCCATGTGGGTGCAGGGCCCAAGCACCTGGGCCATCCTCCACTGCCTTCCCAGGCCACAGCAGAGAGCTGGACGGGAAGAGGAGCAACCAGGACAGAATCCGGCACCCCAACTGGCTCTAGAACCCAGGGTACCGGCACCGCAGGTGGAGGATTAGCCTAGTGAGCCGCGGCGCCAGCCAACAAGTTCTTTTCATGTGCTTGTAGTAATCTGTGTCCCTTCATAAATGCTGTCCTCGGAGGGCATCTGGGTGGGCCAGGCCCTGGGGGAAACCGGGGTGCACCACGCTACCCAGGAGAGGGGCTGGAGCACGCCTGGGACCTTGGTGAGCAGCGCCGGCCACAGATGCAGTGCCCTGTGAGGCAGGTGGCAGTAGAGATGGGCTCATTTCAGGTTAGGTGACCTTGTCTAGCTTATTTATGATGATTATTAAGAGAAATGCTGGCTGTCAGGTCTGATCAGCATAAATCAAAAGCAACTTCTTTAAGGGAAGCCATAAAATTCTTGAAATTCTGGACTGGATGGCTCCCGTTCACAATTACTGGAGGTGCTTGGAATGGCAGAGGAGGCAAGCGCTTATCTTTTATCAGAGATGGCTTTGGAAATTGGAAAATGGTAATGCTTCAGTTATTTCCTTAGTAAAAATGAATGAGAGCTGTATCACTGGGAGAACAACCTTGAGCTCTCTCATCCTTTGTGGTGCCGGCGCTGTGGTGCAGCGGGTTAAAGCCCCAGCCTGCAGCGCTGGTATCCCATATGGGCGCCGGTTTAGTCCCAGCTGCTCCTCTTTCGATGCAGCTCTCTGCTATGGCCTGGGAAAGCAGTGGGAAGATGGCCCAAGTCCTTGGGCCCCTGCACCCATGTGGGAAACCCGGAAGAAGCTCCTGGCTTTGGATCAGCTCAGCTCTAGCCGTTGTAGTCATTTGGGGAGTGAACCAGCGGAATGGAAGACCTGTCTCTCTCTTTCAAATAAATAAAGTAATTCTTTAAAAAAAAAAAAAAAAAGGAAGTGGTAAGGTGAGAGACCCTTGGAGTTAATTCACTCATGCATCCACAGCTCCTTGCCAGCCCCTCCATGATCAATGAGATGCAGTCTGTGAGGCCTGCAGTCATGCATGAGAGCCGTGGTGGCCAGCCCAGGTGGGGGGCACGTGTCTGCCTGACAGTGTGCGTGTACATTGGCATAGACGTGTTTGTGCAGCCATGGCACCCACTAACACGACCACATCCCTCCTGTGTCACCTATTACACTACCTGTGCTCTCCCCTCCAACACTCTTTGTCTTCTTCCTCTGGCCCCTTACACTTGACCCCAACCCTGGTGTGTCACCTCCTTGGCTTCCTTCTCTTGCTTTCTCTGTCTCAGGATGAATGGGGAAATCTGATGGTGGGATGAGTACTGTGGTCTGACATTCATGCCCGCCAGCAGGAGGCCCGAGTCTGGGGGAGCAGCAGCCAGAATGCCCGTGTGAGGGCTGCCTCGAGGGAAGTCAGGCCAGGCACGCGTGTTGGTTCTGGAACCTGCCTGCACGTGAGCTCCTGTGAGGCCTCTTCTGCCACTGGTGCCCAGCACTGAGCGGGTTCAAGTTTCCATTGGAAACTGGCAAACAGCTCGTTGACTGGTTAGTTGGTTTCTTGGCAGCATAGACCTAAAAAAGTAAGCTCGTATTTCTTTTCTACATATATCCTCCTATCTCGCGCTGCTTGCAAGAAGCCCTGGAAATGTTGAATCTGGTCTGCTATTTCCTTGGTCATTCCAAGCACTAAATGCCAGGCCCTCCCACCTCTTGGTGCCGAGCAAACATTCTGGATGTGTGATTTGCCGCCTGTGGTGATGCCCCCGGGATGCCAGGCTCGGTTCACAGGGTGCTGCACGGATACTGTGACTAATCGCTCCTCACCAGGGCCTGAGAGCACTGAGCTTGGCTCTGCCGACCCTTTGCCGCTCACTGGCTTCTCAGGGCCGTCCTGCTTTTGTTTGAAGGAATTTAAGAAACAGTGGCCATGGACTGAATGAAAACTGGAGGAAATCCGGGCGTTTGCTGGCAGATGTAAGATTTCCAGAGTGCCTGTAAGAGAACCAACCTAGAGACAGATGAGAAAGGGTTCAGAATGGGAGAACTTTCAGGAATGTAAAGTTGGGGGGAAGGGAAGAAACACAGGCGACTGCTCCATGGTGGCTGAATAGAGGTTCTGTGTTCAGGATTCATTCTATCTACAGAGAAGGACCAAAATAACAAGTAAGCAATTGCACTGTGAGAGTCTAGCTGAGCACACTGGAACCCAGCAGGCACAGGGACCCGGATGGACAGTGAAGAGGGGGCAACAAAGCACACAGCACTCGGGACCCCAGCCCCCCAGCAGGAAAAGGGTAAGCAAGAGCCCCTGAAGACCTTGTCTCCAGGGAGGCTGGACAGCAGCAGTCTTAGCAACAGGAGGGAGCCACAGTGGTCAGAGGCGTGGCGCCCAGCAAAGGAGAGCTCCCTGGAGTGTATGTGGCAGTTTCGCTTCAGAGGGGGAGCTTATGTGCTCTTCCCACAACCCCTAGACCACAGGTTGCAGCAATAGCAGGTACGCTACCACCTGCAACACCGGCATCCCACATAAGGCACCTGTCGGAGTCCCAGCTGCTTGCTGCACTTCCAGTCCAGCTCCCTGATGATGTACCTGGAAAGCAATAGAGCATGGCCCAGATGCGTGGGCCCCTGCACCCACATGGGGGACCTGGAGAAGCTCCTGGCTGTGCCTGACCCAGCCCCGGCTGCTGCAGCCATTTGGGGAGTGGACCAGCAGATGAAAGGCCTCTCCCTCTTTCAAATAAATAAAATCTTAAAAAAAAAACTTTTAAAAAAAGATTATATATGGGGGCCAGCGCCATGGCTCACTTGGTCAATCCTCTGCCTGCAGTGCTGGCATCCCATATGAGCGCCGGGTTCTAGTCCCAGTTGCTCCTCTTCCTGTCCAGCTCTCTGCTGTGGCCCGGGAAGGCAGTGGAGGATGGCCCAAGTGCTTGGGCCCTGCACCCATGTGGGAGACCAGGAGGAAGCAGCTGGCTCCTGGCTTCGGACTGGCATAGTTCCAGCCATGGCGGCCATTTGGGGGGTGAACCAATGGAAGGAAGACCTTTCTCTCTCTCTCTCTCACTGTCTAACTCTGCCTGTCAAATAAAAAAATTAAAATTAAAATTAAAAAAAAAGATTATATATGACAAACCCTCAACCAAAATCATACTGAATGGGGAAAAGCTGAAAGCATTTCCTCTAAGATCTGGGAGGAGACAAGGATGTCCAGTCTTACCCCTTCTATTCAAAGACATAAAAGGCATACAAATAGGAAAGGAGGAATGCAAATTATAACTGTTTGCAGATTACATGATTCTGTATAGAGAGAAACCTAAAGATTCAACCAAGAGACTATTTGAATTGGTAAACAGATTCAATAAAATTGCAGGGTGCAAAATCAACACTCAATAGCACTTTTTTTCTACGAAAGAAATCGTAAGAGCAACCCCATTCACAATTGTTCTCCCATAATAAAACATCTTGGAATAAATTTACGTAAGGATGGGAAAGTTCTCAATAATTAAAATTATGAAAGAATAATGAAAAACATTGTACAGGAGAAGTGAACTCTGCTCTGAGCGTCCCTGCCTGGCTCCTGACAGCCGCCCATGGCTCCGGCTGCCACGGGGAGCTGCAGTGGTCCTGTGGTTTTCACACTCCTGGCTCCCTGGAGTAGGTGGTGAGCAGGCAGCCCCGGGTCTTGGTCTCCTTGTTCTGTACAGGAGAATTCTGGATCTTCTCTCGGAGGTACCGGCGCGTGAACTTGAGTTTTCCTTCAGCATAGCCGGGAGGAAGTACAACTCGTTTCTTTCTGGGAGGGCCTTCAGCTTGAGCAGGTCACACAGGCACAGCGCTCAGCAGGAAGAATGCCCCTCCCTGCCCCTGTCGGCATTAGGGCTGGGGGCTCCTTGGAGATTCTTGCCTGTGCTTCTGTGACCTTTGCTGACTGACGGTGTCATCGGGGTGGCGCTGGTGCCTGCATTAGTCCCTGGTAACAGGCAGGCATCTGCCGGGTCCCCCAGACAAGCCGCAGGGCCATGCCATCATCCAGTGCCCAGGGCTGCCCGACCCGGGGCTCCCAAAGCTGAATCACACGCGGCCCAGGCTCTCAGCGCCGGTAGCAAAGGCTTCTTCAAACTCTGGAATGGAGCAGCCATCGGTTCAGAGTGAAGTTAGATCACACTCGCTTCAGCTTCAGGACAAACGTGCTGGGACCATGTGGTCACTGCCCAACAAGTCTCCTTCCAGAAGAATGCAGGCCTCCAAAGACATCCACCCCAACCCTAACCCCACCGGGAGAAGCAGCCGGCATCCCACCGTTACAGGCTTCCCTTTCAAATAGTCAGGTCTAGGGAGACCAAAACCTCCCACAGGGGGCTGGTGCTCTGGCGTGGTGGGTCAAGCGGTAAGGCCACCGCCTGTGACACCAGCATCCCATGTGGGAGCCGGTTGGAGTCCTGGGGGCTCCTCTTCCCATCCAGCTCCCTGCTGGATGAACGTAGGGCTGCTGCTGCCCCAAGAACACGGTGCTTTCCAGAACTCCTACAACTACAGGACCAGCGCTGGCACCTGGTGCCGTCACCTAGCCTGGGGAGGACCTGCCAGTGTGGCCAGGCTTCCGGGCTGGGAGTCCTGGGGGGAGGGGCGTGTCGCATAGGATGCAACTGGGAGTGGCTCCTAAGGGTAGGGTGGGGTTCTGGCTGAGCTCCTGTAGGAGAGGGCCAAGTGCCGGCTCAGGGGGTGAACGCTGAGGCAGGGGTGGGAGGCGGCCACGTGTCAGACACAGCTCTGCTGCACATCACAGGGGGCCGGGGCGACCCCATCACTTGCCTCAATGTAATATTTAAAGCTAGAAACTCCGACAGATGACCTCTGGGCCTGTCCTCCTCTCTAGGTGCCCAGCGACGGAGACTGATCCCAGCCTTGTCCCTGGACACCGCCTCCCCGGTGCGGAAGCCCGCCAACAGCACGGGGGGCCGCTGGGTGGACGGCCCCTTGCGGAGCACCCAGAGGGGCCTCGGAGAGCCTTTTGAGATCAAAGTCTACGAGATCGATGACGTGGAACGCCTGCAGCGCCGACGCGGGGGCGCCAGCAAGGTGAGGCCTCCCGCCCTGAGGAGGGGGCTCAGACTCAGGGGGCTTCCCTGCGGCTTCTGGTGGGGGTGGCAGGCAGTGGGCGTCCATCCCAGCAGAGGGGCCTCTGGACAGAGACTGTAGAGAGAGTGCAACACTGCCAGCGCTGAGATGCTGTACATCTGGGCCCTGGCCTGGTCCCAAGGTTGCCCACCCCTGTGGCAGACCAGCCTTTGCCCAACAGGGCACAGACGCCCAGAGGGGGCCTGGGGTGGGCTGGGGTGGGCTGTCTGAGCCGGCTGCGGTCCTTGCCTTCTTCTTGACCATCCCTATGGGTGCTGCCTTTGAGAAGGGGTTGACGCACGGGGTCCTCTCCTGCACCCACCCCATCTCTTCCTCTCCTCCAGGAGGTCATGTGCTTCAATGCAAAGCTGAAGATTCTGGAGCATCGCCAGCAGAGGATCGCGGAAGTCCGAGCCAAGTACGAGTGGCTGATGAAGGAGCTGGAGACGACCAAGCAGTACCTGATGCTGGATCCCAACAAGTGGCTCAGTGAATGTGAGGCTCGTCGCCGGGGCTGCCGTGGCGGGTCCACCAGCTGGCCGGGTGGCACCTGCCCTAGGGCGAACCCTACACAGAGTGTGTCTGTATCCCGGGGCCTGGCTCGCCCCTCCGTACCGCACTCAGTGTGCAATCCCGCTCTCCCGGGGCTGGGCAGGAGGCTGCAGGGGCAGCAGAGAGGGGTGGATATTGTCCTTGCAAGATTATTTCTTATGGGTCTCCGTCCGGAGCACCTGAAAATGAGACTCCCTCCCACTCCTGCATGTAGCGAAAGATCACCCAGACAGGAAGGCTGTATTACAAATCTGTTCCTAGGCCACAGAATCCCATTGCTTATCTGGCCTGAAATAGACAAGAATTTATAGAGCCCTTAATAGGGCAGCATGTGCAATCCTAGAAAAGCCTTGCGGAGAAGCCAGAAAGCAAGAAAAACATTTTTGAGTGGAAATAATAATGGCTGCAGTGTTATTTCCGTGTAATAGAAAGCCCAGAGTGACAGTAACCGTCTAATAACAATTCAGAACAATTTTCCTCTCTTTGAGAGACAGATTCAATTGTCTCTTATTTATTTGTTCCTAGCCATTCCATTTCTAGAAAAATAAAACGGAAGTCTGGTCCCAGCTACTGCAGTGCTATGGGGCCCGGTGCTGGCGGACCCAGTGGGAACTGATACGTCAGCAGTGCAGGTGCCAACCTCCCGCCCTGCCCTGGCCAAGGGCTGCTCCCCTCCTGCCCCCAGCCTCCCCTCACACCTGGTCTCCTGGCCCAGCATTCCCTGGTCGCTGTGGAGAATCCGCAGGTGGAGCCAGGAGCTGGCGATGATCCTGGGTGAAGGAGAAAGTGACAGGATTTCTCAGCCTCCCAGCTGTGCCCTGCCACTCGGAACAGCAGGCCTGCATGCGGTCTCCCCTGAGAACCTCCCTGGGGGTCTTACGACTGTAACCAGTCTGCGGAGCAGTGTGCCACGGGCAGCTGCAGCATCTGTCTCGACACCCACAGTCGTACAGACCTGTTCTAGGTGCTGGCTTTTTCCCCACACACCAGCTGTGCGATCCTGGGTAAGATGCTTAACCTCTCTGAGCCTTCAACACCTTAGCAATGAAATGGAAAAAATAACGTGGCCTCCTACATTCTGTGGTTATGAGGAATTAAACAGCTCATGCCAGTGCCCACGATGAGAGCTCAGTGTCTGCTGTCACTGTTAAGCTGTCCCAGAGTTCAAGTAAACATGGGGGCACTTCAAAAAGCCCGTGCGAAATGATGAACTGAAAGATAAGCTTAGGTCGATAAAAAAAAAAAAAAAAAAAGCAGTCTGTCTGTGCCTAGAAGGATGCTCAAGAAGTCCATGGAAGATGTGTCTCATGACAAAACTACGTGTAGACTTCAGAAGCTTTCACACAGAGTAAACTCACCTTTCATTCCATTGCCCCTGAACCCTGTGAAGTGCCTTCTAAGGGAGATGTTACCTTGCAGCCTGCTCGCGTGGTGCGCCACGTCACGGTCTCTGTTTGCCCGGATTTCGAAGATGCGAATTCTTCGTCCAAGGCCGTTTTCAGCCAAGGCACTAATGGGGCAGACAAGATAGGAATGAAGCCATCAGCTAACACCCGGCTGCGGTGTAAGCCTGGGCCTGCCGCTCGGTTCCCTGCCACCTGTGGACACCCTGGTCCATCCTCCCAGAACCCCTGGTCCTCAGTTCCCCTTCATTTTGACTGTTCTCATTAAGTTGGTATTTTTTTTTGAGAGCCACATGCCCAAGGTAGACTTGAAAGTTACCTTCATCTCACAAAGTCCGGTCGTGCCCCGTGGCGGGAGCAAACCTTGGGGCGGATGCGGCTCGGGCGCTCCCTGGTTGCAGCTGCTTACTTCTTGCTTTTGGACTTGAGAAGAATCACTGATCTCTGCTGCCAAGAGAGAGAGAACAGACAGAAGTCTTCATGAACAGGGAAATACAGATTGTTTCTTTCAGAGGAATTGAAAACAAAAATGCACACAACTCAGTGAGGCTGCCTGCTGCCTGTTCCCCCTGGGTGCGGGGCAGGGTATAGGCACACATGCGGGCTGGGGCCCACTTCAGTTTTGGTGCTTTCAAGGCAGTCCGTGAATGTGGCCTGACGTGGTTGTTGTATGGGGGTGCTCTCGTGTCCTCGGAGTGTTAGGCTGCTATGCGGGAGCCCCTGGTCCCTGCCACGCTCCCAGGGAACTCGCCAGTAAGGAGAGGTCAGCTTCTAGTCCAGGCCTCCATGTTTCCGGAGGCTGGTGCAGTTCTCCAGCCAGGCCCATGTGTGTTACCTCATTTCTGTTTGATTCCTCACAGCACCTCCAGGCAGGCAGGGCTGGCAGAGAAGCGGTGGCTGTGCTGAGGCCACTTTTAAGGAAACTGTGCCAGAGGGTACAGAGCTGGTGTGGTCCGGCTGGGAATCAAGTCCAAGGCAAATCCCCTGCCTTGGTTTCCAGGGCCATCCCAATACCCCTGGCCGCCGCCTGTCTCCACTCCCCATCCTGGACCCTTTGCAACACTTCAGAAGCCAACATAGCCTATCCTGCCACCATAGGACAGGGTAGGGGACCGGGAGCCAGGAGGGAGCAGGCATCCAGCTCCCATGTCTCCTGAAGTGAGGAATTCCATTGTTCGCATAGTCAGGTGATCAGCGCCACATTCCCCCAGTGATCAGTGAGTGTGTGAGCCTGCACCAGGAGGCACGAGAGACAAGGTCAAGTTTCCTAGCTCAGAGGACCTTCATGTGAGAAGACAGGTTGATAGCTTACTTTAGTGAGACCCCAGAAAGAGGGATTCTCCCCCGCTCAGCTTGAAGAGCGACATCCTTTATGGATAATCGAGAATAATTTCATAGCCCCCTGTGCCGGCGGCAGTGGTGGGCACTGGAGAGGTGCCCGGAGCAGGTGGCTGGGGACACTGAAGCTGCCTGCTTGCAGGCACAGTGAGCTGTGCAGGCCCCGGGGTGGCCTGGGCGGGGCGGTCAGGGGACTGTCCCTGCCACGCTGGCCCGCGTCTCCATCGGTCCCTCTTCTTTTGCAGTCGACTTGGAGCAGGTGTTGGAGCTGGATTCCCTGGAGTACCTGGAGGCACTCGAGTGTGTGACGGAGCGCCTGGAGAGCCGCGTGAACTTCTGCAAGGCGCACCTCATGATGATCACCTGCTTCGACATCACCTCCAGGCGTCGGTAAAGAGCCGGGCCGCCGGCTCCCCGGGACTGACGGGGCGGCCCCCTCCCCAGGCCCTCTGTGCTGGCAGCACCCAGAGACGATAGAATGAGGATGAAGGTTGGTGGCAAGTCTGGAGTGAGTTGAGCGGAAGGCGATTTTTCTTTTGTTTCCTGGAGGAAAGGTGCAAACACTAAACACGCATAGAAGGAGAGAATGATGGGAAGCCCAAGGGACGTGGAAGCCCCGTGAGACTGAACAAGCACTTTGTGGAACTTCAGAGAACTTGTTTGTACATAAGAACTGCTAGCAAAAGGGAGCTCACTCTTGTCTTGCTTTTGTGAGGAAAGGGGAGGGTAGACGTAGGATTGCTGTGGAAAGCGGGAAAAAAAAAAAAAAAAAAGAAAAACATACACACACCCCAGAATGATTGATTAAGTGCCTTGCAAATCTTTATGATTATCCAAACATTTATGTTCATATTTTCTTGTGTACAGATGGTGCTAGTCAAGATGAAAACAGCAAAACAAAATCCCACACGTTTTTGAGGTGTATTTACAGCTCGTTTTTCTCTTGGTGTTTTATCCTGTTTCTGACTTGCTGTTTCTAAGTAAGTTGTGTTTGTAGAGATATTTCCTAATCAGTACTGCATATGAATAAATGTTCCCTGTCTTTGACGGTTATCCTGGTAAGGCCACTCAAACAGGACGTAGAGACTTCATTGCCACAAGCCAGTGTGTGTTTCCAAAGAGAGCTTGGAGCGGCAGGTGACGCGAAGTGCCACCTCTTATAAGCAGCAGGTCAGCGGGTGCACTCAGAGGGCTGACCGGGGAGCAGGTGCACATGAACTTGAGAGACCAGGAGAGGAGACAGGGCCTGCAGCTTGAGTGGAAAAGGAATCCTTGGTGCCCTGGGCCCACTCTCTCCTTGAAGGTGGGCTCTTTATTCCAGCCCTCCTTTCTCCACAAATCCGGGGTGTTTGTGGCCCTCAGAACTTTTTCATGACTATTTTTATTCCAAAGACTCTGGATTGGAAGCTTGAACCAATTCAGTGGAGCCATATTTCTTTGTTCTAGGTTGGCGAATTGATGGAAGCAGGGGCTTTTTCCTTTCAGACGCCTGCTCGGGCTTGTGTGTGCTCCGATACTCCCATAGTGTTGGTTTAGAACAAGATGCTTGGCCTGGGATTGCATGCATTTTCTTTTGTCCAGAATCACTGCCTAAAAGCGAGAAGTGCAGCTCTCCCCTATCCAGAGCCTCCGTACCCATAAGGGATGAGTTTGGTTCCCAGAACCCTGGCATCTGAAGGTAGAGTACAGTTTCTCCTCCCAGCGTCGTGGAACCCTAAGTTTAAGGAGGGTGGATGTGCAGGTCTTGGCTCCTGCGAACTTAGGACCTCATTCTCAAATTGCAGCAGCTGCTGATGGGATTTTTATACCCATGTTAGTGGTGGAAACCAGAGGCAGAGCACAACCAAGGAATCTTCACGATGCAGCTGGCCAGCGCCCCGAGAAGCCCAGGAGGCCCGTGGGAGCTGGGCAGACCCTCCCCAGGAGTTTCTGCAGCCTTGCTGTGGATGTAGGTGCTCAGGGAGTACTGCAGGCTCCTCTGGAATGGATCACTTCCGCTCTGTGCATCCCTCCAGATTGACAAATAAGTAGCCCCGGGACGCAGGGCCTCCCTCAGCTCCTCAACCCTAACCCCTTCGGCAGGACAGCCCTGGGGCTCCTAGCCCACCTCTGGCCCACAGCATGTGTGCAGAGGGGCCTCACTGCAATATTCTTGCAAGCTCCTGAACCCAGGAGGCTGCCAGCCCTTTGAGTCTGCCATTTGGCGCTCCTTTTCCGTGCTGGTTCCAAAGACACAACCTCAGGCACAGCTGATCATCTGTGCATTTTCAAAGGTGAGTACTCTTTGGTTTTTTTGGTTGGAAGCAGATTTGTTGCATTGGGAATCAGTGAGCTTAGCTTGTGGAGTAGTCGCCATGTTGCTCAGACTTCCTCAGCAGGCCAGCACAGGGCCTGGTGCCCAGCCTGCCGTGAGACCAAGTGGAGACATTTACAGGGAGTGAAACCTGCCATCCGCGCCCTTTTTCCTGGGGCGAGGTCGTCAGCTCTCCTGCCTAAACCCGCGCTTAGGTTCATACATTTTGCACATCTACATCAACTTTTTGATATAAACAAAAGGTTAAAGGACACCAAGAGTTACCTTCCTAAGTCAGGGTGCCACGGTGTGGAACAGCTCTTAAGACCCTGCTGGCAGGGGCTGGTGCTGTGGCATAGTAGGGTAAGCTGCGGCCTGCGACGTTGGAGTCGCCTATTAGAGTGCTGGTTCGAGTCCTGGCCAGGCTGCTGCACTTCCACTCCAGTTTCCTGCTCATCCCCAAGTGCTTGAGCCGCAATCTAAAAAAACAAAAACAAAAACAAACAAACAAACAAACAAACAAAAGATCCTGTTGGCCAAAGTGTGTAGAAGGACATCTTTACAGAGATGTTGTCTGTCTTGTTTTAACCTAAGTAAGCTGCAAACATCTTAATGCACTAAGTTTTATAAAAACCTGAAGAAATCCCCTAGTCTGTGCTGTGCTATGCTCGTTCCTGCTCAGGCTCCTTGGGCACAGAGGAAGCAGGCCTCGGCCCTCTGTGTGGATGCAGTCCCAGTAACTGCTGGGTGCC
The DNA here is from genome assembly GCF_964237555.1 of Oryctolagus cuniculus. Classification (NCBI taxonomy): domain Eukaryota; kingdom Metazoa; phylum Chordata; class Mammalia; order Lagomorpha; family Leporidae; genus Oryctolagus; species Oryctolagus cuniculus. The sequence goes on from NC_091444.1 coordinate 65,660,334, forward strand.
TCACCCAGTGACCTGGTGTGGGAGTCTTGGGCCTCCTTCCTGTCTTGGTGATGCGTAAGCCAAGAAGGCAAAGGGAATGCTAACTCATTTCCACTTCATTATGCTCAAATGAAAGGAGCCGAAAAATGTGTATTTGAAATTAACACTTAGACACAGAAGCCTTAATTGCCTGTCTGAATGCTGGCCCTGCATGCCCTGCTCGACGGGTTGGAGTGGACACGATGCCTCAGCAGCCAAGCACAACTAAGATCCAAACAGGGAGCCCGTGAAGCTGCTTGCGGGGGCGGGGGGGGGGGGGCACGCTGCACTTGGCGCTGGCCACGCGCTGAGGCAGCGGCAGTCGGCTTCGTCCCCGGCTCTCGGTGCCCAGCTGCGAGCGGGAGCCTTTGATCTTCTTGTCCTTGAAGCCCCCTGCACATCACGAGGGAGCCGCCTGTGACTTTCATCTCTTTCAGAGTTGAAATTAGAACACCCTGCCTGTTGTTTTCTCTCTGATTGCTATTCTGACCATGCCATGCAAAGACAGCGGTGGGCCCTGTATTGACACAGGTGGAAATCACACAGGGACCCCAAGCAGGGAAGGGGCCCCTCGAATTAAAAGCTGGGATTAAAAAAAAAAAAAAAAAAAAGCCCACACAGCTCAAGGTGGGGAGTGGAGCGGGCAGGCGTGTGGCCCAGCAGGTGATGCGTTCCGAGAGTCTGCAGCACCGACTGCAGTCAGACTTGTCCTCCAGGGTACAGGTCCCAGGCGCCTTCCACACACGTTCGGGTCATATGTTTACCACGTGCATTTTCGTGCGAGTGTTGAGCAAGAAACACCACTGTGCCCCACTTGGGTGTCTGTCACTCATGTCCCTGTAAACCGGCTGCTGGCTTTGGGCTTCAGGTTATAACACTCACCATTCACTGTGGCCACTCCGTAAGCCTTCATTACGGGCGTTACTGTTGGAAAGCCGCTGTCTGACCGTGCCGTCGTGGGCTGGAAGGCAAGGCTGCCGAGAGCCCGTGGATTCTGCATTGCAAACGTAGCTGTCGGTGCCACCGGTGGCTGCTGAGCTGTAATCGAGCCCTTCAAAGGGATGGTGCATTGGAAGTTTTTAGGTGTCTTCTTGCCAAATGGACTTTAGACTGTAAAAGAGATCGCTAAAGAGGAGTTCATCTCCAGCTGAAAACGTTTCATGGATCTACTCATGTTCCTTCCTGCTGGGATAGTTTTCCAGGCCAGGAGGGGAACTCTTGGGGGCTGCCTCCCATACCCGAGCCTTCTGCATGGAGAGAAGAGGCCAGCCCTGCCCACTGTGTCTGCCCCAAGTGAAATAAAGCCAGTTATTCGGCTTCATGGGTGCTGCCAGGGTCAGTTCTGAAGTTCTGGGGAGAGTCGGGAGAGACAGGTGGTGGCGATACCGTGTTCCTCTCTCCTCCAGCAAGTGTCTGCCAACGTGTGTGGGTAAAACGTACCAACTGTGTTCCTTAGCAATCTCCCTGAAGACATAGCATTGTTAAATTACAAATTGTTCATTATTCCTGTGGTAATAAAAGCATAGTTCCAGTCCAGAAGAAACATGCTTTACACACTGATTTGTCCATCTATAAACCAACACATTCTGCTTTCGGTGGCCCTACTCAGAACCTAAGGTGATGGCATGATATTGGACCCCAGGGGTGCCTGAAGCAGTGTCAAGCCTTCATCCATCTAGGCGGAGGTCCCCAGCATCTCCACGTGAGGCACTCGCACACCTGTGTGATGTACACATGGACATGACCTTCCAAACTGAAAACAGTCCATCCCTTCATTCCCCTACTAACACACTCGGGTTGTGAAGAAGTTCTGATTCATTTGTCAACTCGGGCTGTTATTTTACAGTATTGCTGGTGTGTTTTTTCACTTATTTATACATCACGTTGGGCTTGCTATCTGAGTGCTGTGCACTAACGTGTTGGTCTGGGGGACCTGTCTACAGCTGTGTTCTGTCCATGCATTTCTCCCTCCAGCAGAGTCTGTCAACACAGACACGGACTGTGAGGAGGAAAGAGAAGTGAATCCAGAGGACTGGGATTAGGGTCCAGTCCTCCAAGTGTACCGCAGTTTACAATCTAAGCTGTCTGCATAGTGAATAGCCAAAGGGGAAAAATCCCTTTGTTGTGAATTTGATGTTAATGGTCTTAGAAATCTACAGGCGGGGTGGAAGATGATCCAGACTCTTCCTGCTGGCTCAACATTAAATTTCAGGAAAGTGCTGACGGTATTTGCTTCCTACTTTTCCCTAAAGTCCCAGCCAACCCCTACCCCCCACCCCCAGTGCTAAGAAAGGAGTTGAGAAAGCAACTAGAGGTTGTTACCTTGGATATATAAATAATCATTTTTTTTCCTGGAAAAACCAAAGCACTTTAGTGTTTCCTACAACCTGTAATAATACTTAAGGCATCTTTGTACCCTCACTCGACCCTTGAGAAGCAGGGAGGGGCTGGGGTTGGCACTGACTTTTGGGAGGCAGCCAATCCTGGGAGGAAGAGCCTTGGGCTAGGAGAAAGGCAGCAGGTGTCAGGCCTGGCTCCATCATCAGCTGTGCCAGCTGGGGTGGGTCACCTTACTCTGCTGGACCTCGGGTTCCCCAGAGGAAAATAGGGCAGGGAGGGGGTTCCTAGAAGCTGCCCTTCGGGAATAGGGTGAAGCAAAAATGGTATCACTGATGGGACATGCTTTGAAGAAATTAACGCTCTCTGTAACAGCTGGGATAATCACGTAGAGATGAAGAAGCTGAAGTCAATAGTCACGTCTGGTTCAAGTTCACAGAGCAGGTTTATAGCAGAACGGGGCTTATGTCCAGCACAGCGGACTCTTCCCACGAGATCATGTTGCACCAGGGGTGTGTGTATATGAACACACACATCACTCTTCTGTACCAGTGTGTGTGTGTGTGTGTGTGTGCGCGTGCGTATGTGGATGTGTGAGTGTAAAAGGCATAGGAGAGCACAGGACAGAAAACCTGAGTTCTAATTCCAGTTTCCACAGGAGTCCTATGGCCTTGGATACCTTACCTAACTTCTCTGGAACTCAGTTTTCTAATCTGTGAAGTGAGGACATTGTGCTAAATGATCTTTGTAGTTCCTTCCGGCTCTAGCTCTGATTCCACGATGAGTAATGTATGTATGTATGTATATATAAATATGCTTATCTGTAGAAATGGGCCCATCTGAAATTTGGAGACAAGGCCTGCCCAAGTGCATTTATTGTATCAGAAACACGAATTCACAAACAAGTTCATAGTATCTTATTTTAAAAATCAATGGTAGTATTTAAAGTCATTATTTTGAATCCACTGTTTAATGGGCAGAAAGTGAGTGTTGTTTTGAAAATTAAGTTCTTAGTTCATAAATATTTGCTGTTGAATTTTTTTTAAATAAAGCTCATTTGTTAAGGTCAGAAATTGGACCAATTGCGCTTGGGCAGGTCCCAGCAGCCTGTTTGCAGGCTGGTTTTTGTGTATGGGCCTCCACATAGCTATATAAAAGTTAGCTGTCGGCTTGATCATGATAAATACGAACAGACTTACCTGGAGAACAGTCTGAAAAAGAAAGTTCAAGTTCTCATAAACTGGTGACATGACTCCATTAAGCTGTGTGCCATTTCCGGTGTGAAGACATTGTTTGCTGGCTACGATCTCTTTTTGTGGCATATGAGGTGTAAAATGTTGTCAGAAAAGAATCTGGTGTTTAACAGAATCGAACTATGGTGGCATTAAATGTTCACTTTTATTCTAACCTGGACTCATGACTTCCTCTATCCACTTTATCCTTCCTTATGTAGGGAGAAAGCAATTCAAAGCCTGAGGGGTCGGATCTCTTCCCTACAGCAACATCTGGGCCTGGGTCTCCTAGCCACAGATCAGCTCAGGGACTCTCCAGGGTGAGGCCAAGTCCAGGAGCTCAGCCAGGAGGAGGTGAGGGCTAAGTCCTGTAGCCCCTGGAATTGTCCTGTGATGTCCCTGAGAGCCACTGGGGGGGTGCTCACACACATTTCTCTTGGCTTACAGATTCTCCCTCAGTCCAGAGTCTCAAGAGCTCACACAAAGTCAGGGCATTTGTAGTCATTGCAGACTGTGTGGACCTGGACACAAAGACGCCCCCTGTTAGGAAGGATCTCCTAGGGCGGCACCTGTCCCCAAAGACAATCTCCTCCACTCCACCAAAGCCATTTCCTCTGAACAGCCAAGAGGACACCCCGGACAGGGGACCACGTTCATCCAATCAGCTGAGGGCACTGCAGTCCCAAGACACAGGGCAGGGCAGCCCCCTGGAAGCAAACACACTCTGTTTCCTCCTGGCGGGGCCCCTGCCTGGAAGCCTGCCCTCCTCTGCCGAGCTTGTCTGCACATGCACACCTCTGAGGCTCCTGTCTGTCCTCTCTCCAAATCCTAGATAAGACCTTCCTGGTCTCCCTTTGCATCACCTGAGCCGAAACCCTAAGACACAGGGGATTGCTGTAAATGATGCCTCTAAGAGTAATTGGAAGTGCTTCCACTCGCTCGCTGCCTGGGAGAAGAGAGCAGAGGGAGGCGGAGTCTTGAGGTGTTTCTTATCCCGTTGCCCCTCCCAACTGGAGCCTCCACTGCTCAGTTCTCCCTGGTCTGGCACGGCCCGTGACACTGTGTTGTTGAAACTTCATATTGGAGCTCCTCTTCTCTGAAGAGCCTGGCAGGGGGCTAGGTGTGGTCAACAGAAGTAGGTCTCACTGAGGAAAAACCTTTCTAAATATATAGTCTTAGGTGTATTTTTCTTAAATCATTGAACTTGGCATGGAAGGGACATAAAGAACAAAGCAAGGTGACACCTTTGTCCTGCAGTAACAGGTTGGGCTGTCCCTGCACCTGAATGGAGATGTTTCTGCATCCCATTTAGGGCCCTCTGCAGTGTCTGATGCTTCCATCTGCTCCTCTTGTTGAAGGCAGTGTTTCCGGGAAATCTTTTCAAGCACACAGAGCACTTGGCTAGGAAATGCATTGACCTAGCAGTGTTTGGTGTGTCCCTGGCACTGTGGGTGTCTCTCGTTCTTCTGGATTCCAGTGTCTAGAACAGAACCTGGAACATAGTGCATGTTCAGTTGATCCTAGCAGAGTGGATAAATCAACAAACGAATCAACTTTGGGGGAAAAAGAGGCAACAGACAAAACCTGGGCGGGAGTCTATGGAAATTTCAGACTCCTTTGACGAAAGGACCAAAGGCGTGCATCTGCAAATCCCTAGCTGGGATGAAGTCCCTAATTCACAGGGGAAGAAGGGCGCCAGGACCACGCAGGGCCAAATTCATGCCTTAGGCTTATATTACACATGGCCTTGACCTCCCAACTGCCAACCAACCTTGGCCTTCAGGCCTCGTACAGCATGTTTCTCTCCAAACCAGCAGTGTGCAAACACTCAGATTACTACTCAACATTTACAATCACTGAGCAAACCTCTGCTAAGCACCATTTGCTCTGTTCCAGACGCTTCTGTTTGCTGATGAATAACACAAATTCTGGGCTGCAAGAACTCAGCCTGGTATGCACACAGAACCTCACCACGAATAGGCAAACCTGCTCCCCCCAAGGCAGGCTTCTGTGTCCCTTTTCCTGTCACTCAGGCCTTAGCCCAGGCTGTCCTGCAGAGGGTGTTCCAAGGCACAATGTCAACAGGGCAGGGAGCAGGGGAGAAAGGAGGAGAGAACAATGACTGGTCCCCTGCCTGGGGGAGGCAACCCAGGGGCCACCAGGCTGCCACCGAGGTAGCTGCAGTGTGCAACGTGTCCTTCCTTTTGTTTCATTCTGAAACTAAGTGGCCCTTGCTCATCCCATCCTTGGCATTTCTCTCCCGGGTGGGTCCCTGGGTCCAGAGGTGTAAATCACACACCTGTGCGTGCTCAGACGAAAACTCCGAGGACTTCACACCAGACCTCTCAGGTTCCTGAGGACCAGTGAGGGAAAGACCATTTTATAAAACATGGCCTTGGAGAAGATAAAAACCACCTTTCCTCTTGCCCCAGAGAGAACCACTGTTAATACTTTACAGACAAGGACACACACACACACATGAATGTGTGCTTTCACAAGTTTGGATCATCCTGGACCTTGACCCTTTTAGGATTCTATCCCTTTAAGAATCCTCCCGTGAAGGTTTCCCAGTCGGTACCTGTGCTCTGATAACACACCCCATCAAGCAGAGTGCCTGCCATCTAGGTACTGCTGTGGCCTACTGTTGGAGTGAAGATTGCTTCCACTTTGCCACTATGATCAATTACACAGTAAGAAACATGTTGAACATAAATCTCCTTTTCTTCTACAGTAAGTCCCTAAGGATAAGTTGCTAGAGGTGAAATAGACATAACAAGAGAAATAAACGTTATAAGGCATTTTACACACACTGAGTGCCATGTTTCAACTGTCCACCTAAACAGTGATCAGAAGCCTTCCCCGATGGCCCCAGATAGAGTCACCTGTTCCTCTGCAAACTTCCTTTTTGTTAAAGATTTATTTGAGAGGGAGAGCTTGATCTTCACCCACTGCTTCTCTTCCCAAGTGGCCACAACAGCAGTGGCTGAGCCAGACCATGGCCAAGAGCTTCATTCAGATCTCCTACATGAGTGGAGGGACCTAAACACTTGGGCCATCTTCCACTGTTTTTCCCAGGCACATAGCAGGAATCGGCCAGAAGTGGAGCAGCCAGGACACGAACCAGCACCCATAGGGGATGCTGGCTTTGCAGGTGTCAGCTTTACCTGCTATGCCACAACACTGGCCCCCTCTGTAAACTTCTATTTCATGTTCATTTCACAAATACATGTTAAGGAGTTCCAATGCTGGACAGTACTCCTGTTACACTAAATTCTTATAATATACTTTATATTTTAATGTGGGATGTGTTTATCTGTCTCTAAATATTAAACTTCAATGAGGTAGAAGCTGTTTTACATGATCATTTTTGGCAAGCATAGTGTGAGGCACAACACTAAGCTACGGCACAGGGGATTTAGGCAAAGCCTACAGAAGGAAGTGAACTGTTCTCATAAGAAGAGTATTTTGGAAATGCCTCCCTGGGGATTCGGACCCACATCTCCACTCTGAGAACTCCAGACTGAGGAGTGTCAAATCTAGGGTGCTGGCTTGAAAACTACACCTTGCAGGGGACTTTGTATAAAGGAGAATCGAGGCCCTTTCTGTCTTGTCTTGTTACCTCCCAGGCTTTTTTCTAAGGATGAAAGAACTTCTACGTGAGAGTGTGCCCTAACCTGGCAAGTGCTCAGTAGGAGTAAGGTTTCAGTCTGTTTGCTGCTGCTACAACAGAATACTACCAACTGGGCAAGTTACAAACCATAGAAATGTGTTTGGCTCAAGGTTCTGGGGCTGGGAGGTCTGAGAGCATGGCGCTAGCATCAGGCAAGAGTCATCCCGCAGAGAGAGGTGGCCGGGCAAGCAGGCACATCCAAGACAGAAGGGACTAGGTGAGCAAGGGGACAGATAATGGCCTTAATCCTTGCATGACAGCAACGCCTCTTACAGTGCCCACCTCTCAACACTGTCACAGTGGCAATCAAATTTCATCACTCATTTTGGAGGGGACATGCAAACCACGGTGGGTACAGTAATGGGTGTTTGCTTTAATAATGAGAACTAATCCTCCGCCTTGCCGCGCCGGCACACTGGGTTCTAGTCCTGGTCGGGGCGCCGGATTCTGTCCCGGTTGCCCCTCTTCCAGGCCAGCTCTCTGCTGTGGCCCGGGAAGGCAGTGGAGGATGGCCCAGGTGCTTGGGCCCTGCACCCCATGGGAGACCAGGAGAAGCACCTGGCTCCTGGATTCAGATCAGCACGGTGTGCCGGCTGCAGCGCGCCGGCCGCAGCGGCCATTGGAGGGTGAACCAACGGCAAAAGGAAGACCTTTCTCTCTGTGTCTCTCTCTCTCACTGTCCACTCTGCCTGTCAAAAAAAAAAAAAAAAAAAAATGAGAACAAAGACTCCTCAGGTAGCCTTCACTTCTCCCCCAGACTCTGGCCCAGTGATTGACTCAGCATGTGACTGATGCATTCAGCCAGTTGACTGGTTCAGCGCTCAGCCCGTTCTTGTGTAAATCTCAGTGGCCTCCATCTATTAGAAGGTTGGGCTATTTGTCTCACCCTCCCTGCAAGCTTGCTCTCCCCTGGTTTGATCACTGACCGTAGGGCTCAGCTGGGATTCTCTCAATGTACGAGTCTCTGGAGGCAAACAATCTTATGGCAGTCCTACATGGCTCCTCTATATTGGGGCGAGTTCTGTGCTCTGTCCCAGGTTCCCTGTGAGCCGGCATCAAGTAGGCGGCGTGCACACAGAAACTTCAGTACAAACAGGCAAACCCGCTCCCCCTTCAAGGCCGGCTTCTCCTGCCAATCCCTAACACGCGTCCCTTTGCCTGTCAGAAGGGTGTTCCAAGGCACAGTGCTCCTAGCCAAAGGGAGCCGGAGAGCAAGAACCCGGCTTTTTAAAGGGACAGGTCCTCGGCCGGCTCGATCCTGGCCCCTGCCTCATGCAACCACAGTGGCACTTGCAGTGTTTTGCAAGTCAACCACAGATTTTCACCTTCTCTTGTTTTACCTATCATTTCTAAATGCCTTGTGTATTAATTCATGAGCCTCCTTGTTGGATGTAGGTAGTGAAGTTCGAGGTGTTTGTGACAGAAGCCTTCAGATACTAACTCACCATGCCTTGATGGCAGAGCCTGGAAGATGGCTGTAGAAGCTAACTCCCCACTTCTAAGGTGTGGACAAATGTTAAATCTCCCCCCCCCCCCCATACAGAGGACTACTTATTTGGAGTAAAGCAAATTACCACCCAAATGACTGAGCAGTTTTCATTCTGTCGCACCATGACCTGTCCCTCACCCCCTCTGTCTCAGTGCTGGCCACACGGCAGTGGCACCTAGAGGGGCCCAAGCCTACAACCATCCATAACCACACAGCCACGCAGCTCCCCAGTGAGGGTGGACCTCAGGTTTCCATTTTCTATGCTGAAATGAAGCAGATAATATGAGAGTCTTTGCCCAGGGTGATTTTTCTGAGAACTTAAGAAGTAAACATGGAAGTCATGCTACCTGTTTTAAGAAGGGACTCCCACCCGGGAGGGACGCACAGGCTCTCTGAGGACACAGGGCCTCCCTGGCTGAAGAAGTGCACACTCAACACCAAAACCCAACTCACCCTGCTGTGGTTATGGGAGGTTCCTGGTGAGCAACAGAGGGGAGGCGTGGGGAAGGTCATGGGTGGGGTAGGCCTGTGACCCATGCCAGGTGCCACTGCTACATGTCCAAGCCAGGCACAGCAGGGTGACTGGGGCCACTAGATCAACAGGAATAGAAACACAGGTGTCGTGAGCCCGGTGCTCCTCGAGGGTGGCCTGCCCTCACGCAGAGGCTCACTGGAAACCTGCCCTGGGAGAACTGAGACCCAGGCAGTGTCCCGGGCGTGAATGAGCTCCTTGACGGGCTCCTCGCCTGTGGCTGCTGATTTCTTGAGAACACGTATTTCAACTCGGGAGGAGAAAGAAAAATATTTTAGTGGTAGAAGCCAGACCCTGGAGTGGGCAGCAGATAAATGAGGGCCCTTTAACTCTCTAAGGTGGAGGGGAAGTTGGAGGAACAAAGAATCCAAAGGCTGAGGGGACCCCGGTGTCACCTTATTCACCATTTTCCTGGGCTGCAGTCCCATGAGTTTCTTTTGTAGAAGCCTGAAAACCTGCTCTGATGTTACCAGCGCCCTCCCCCCACCCCCCCAGCACCTCTCCCCCACCCCAGGTCCCTTCTATGCTGTGGATGTGTCTGGGAGCCAGGGAGAGAGAAGATTCCTGTTTATTCCCCCCCCCGCCACCCCGCCGCCCTCGCCCAATTTATTCAGCATCACGTGGATTTTATAGGCCAGCCGGGATGTGCTGCAAAACGCCTGAGTCAGCACTTTGGGCGGTTGGCGCTGCAGCGGCTCTGCGAAGGGAGCAGCTCACAGAGCCTCAGGGCTCGCGCCTCACCTCGTGAGGTCATCCTGTCCTGCCCCTCTCAGACGGCTGAGGTCCCACACCATGACAAATGACTGAGAGGTTTGCAACTCCGGGAGGGAGTCTCAGGGGGCAGGAATAATCTCTCTTGCCCTGAAGGCGCATGTGCAGTCACCCAGACCGGGTGCCCCTGCCTGCAGCCTGCCGCACCACAGCAGGCTCTGGGCCCGTGACAGCCCTCTATTAGTTAAGCATGATCAGCCCCCTCCCTGGTCCTGCGCGAATCTGGTGATGCCCAGGGACTCGGGCATCCTCTCCTACACACACACACACACACACACACACACGCCATCACTTCCACTTGGAGAAGCCAGACTAACACAGGCTAGCCCCTCTTTCCATGACTGCGGGCCTCGTTTTCCTCTAATAAGAGCACCCTTTGGGAGAATCCAATAAGAAAGAAGAAAAACCCTCATTAGGACTTTCCACAGGAACAGAGCCTGTGTGAACCCTAATTACTGCACCTGAATGATTCTTTTCTACTTGCAAAGGAAGGAATCTCCAAGGTCCTTATTAAAACCCACAGAACTTGTGAGGAAGGGTGAGATGAGAAAGCTGGAGCCCCTTCCGCACTGACGGGTCCTGAGGGCAGCTGAACCCCAACCAGGTCAGCCCAGCCCAGCTTCACCCAGCATCCCCCTTGGAAGGAAGGGGCAGAGCACAGTAACTCAGGTTTACGGCGGCTTTATAGTGTACTAAGTGCCTTCATATTTATTACTGCCTGTCATCTTCGGCACCACCCCATTGAGGTAAGGATTAGTTCACACCTTTGGACGAGGATGAGTCAGAAAATAAAACAGAAGCTGAGAAAAGCGTGTGGAAAAAATATCAAGAAGGAAGACCTGGTTGATGGTTTGTTCATGCATTCACTGCACAAGTATTTACTGGTGACCGCAAGGTGTCAGATGTGGTTCTGGACTAACCGGACAGACGTGGCCCAAGTCCTTAGAGCCTACAGTCCAGCAGCATCTCTCCAGCCCCTGCTCCTGGCCAGGCCAACACTGTGTGTGCTGCAAGGCACACTCATGCAATGAGGACCCGCTATGAGCCAAGTACGGAGTCAGTAGCCGTGGCTACAGATGGGGAAGGAACCCAGGAACCCAGGCCACTCCCTCTAGAGAGCTGGAGTCTAGCGGGGAGAAAGGTAGGCAAAGCAGCAATGATTTGGAGGTGATGAACTTCCTGGGGAGTGAACAGGTGCTCAAGTAGCACAGAGGAGGAGAAGCTTGGGAAGATCACGGAGAATGAGGGGAGTTTCCAGAGGCAGGTGTACGGTGGGAGAGACGAGAGCATTCCACACCAAGTTCTCACTATTACTCTTATATAATGAATGTAAATCTCTACGAAGATGAAATGATTTTCTGAATGGGTCCCACAGCACACCCAACTGTATGCTGCCATATGTAAGAGATAATCACAAACAAAAAGATTTGGAAAGTTTGAGCATTAAGTATACACCAGGAAAATGCACACACACAAGAAAGCACAGAGGACATATTATTATCAGAAAATGAGGAAAGAATACTATGTTGTTATGTGACATAACTCAGTGCTGACAACCTTTATAAATACCTACGTAGCAAATAATATGGCACCCACATTCTTTAACATGCATTTTACTTTTGAACGTTGATATATGAGAGAAAACATGTGGTATTTGTCTTTCAGTGTCTCCATTATTTCCTTTGGGTTAATGACCTCCAGTTCCATTCACTCTGTTACAGATATCAGGGTTTCATTCTCTTTATTGCAGTGATAGTCTGTCGCTCCCCCTCTTCGCAGAGGAATGACACAGGACCCTGCACTGTTCTTTTGTCTGCTCGGCCCTCCCCGGGTTTGCTGCTGGTTCTTCCCGGGTTGGCTACCGACCCTTCCACCTCCGTGGAAGGGCGGTTCCCCCTGCCACTTTCCCCACTTCTGCGGGGGAGCGGCACACCGCCGGCCGGCTCTCTCGGGGGCTGCACAGGTGTTCCCTCAGATGTTCCTGGTGCATGTTGTCTCTCTCCTCCTTTATAGTCCTCCTCCACCAATCCCAACTCTGCTACCCACACGCCAAGTACGCTGCTCTCCTCCAATCAGGAGCAGGATCAGCTCCTGCAGGTCATCACTCAGGTTGGCGAGAGGCAGCTGCATAGAAGTTAACTCCCTTCTCAGCGCCATATTGTGGGAGAGCAGATGCATAGAATAAGTCTTAATTCCAGTAACAGTCTAGTCCGAGTTGCTCCCCACAATAGTCCACGGTGTATAGATACTACACTTTCTCTATCCATTCATCCAGTGAGGAGCATCTAGGCTAGTTCCTTGTCTTTCTTTGCTGCTGTGAATAGTGCCACAATGAACATGGGATTGAGCGGAGTTGTTAGCGTGAGAAGAGAGGCAGGAGACACCAGACCTGAGTGTCAGAGGTGGGAGGGAGAAGTGGACTTCACGTTGAAGAACTTGGGCTGGCAAGTGCTGAGAGCTGAACAGTTGGATGGGCACCTGAGACTCGGCACAGGACTGCATGGTCTTTCTTCTTGGCCCTCATGGCAGAAAAAACAATGCGTAAAATCACGACCGGAGTTGGAAGCAAACTCAGAGGTTATGTAGTCCATCATCACTGGACACAGAGACAGTTTCCTTGAGCCCAAAGTCGAGAGTAGAAACGGGGCACCGAAAGCTGACTGTTCACGGTCTCACACCCCAGGCAATGTGTGTACTTTCATCTTCTCAGGAAGAGCTTGCGATAATGCCTTGTTTTTCTAAGATGCTAACCTCTCTAGTTTAATTAGAGCCTTTGCCTTCGCCATGAAAATCTCAGGAACTTTCTAAAGTGTCTGCAACTTACTCTCAAATAGCTTAAGGAAAACAAATACACTGTACTTACAAGTTTCCTACAATTGTGAGATTTTTTAAAAATTCTGATTGGAATAGTGGTTAATGTATTCATTTGCTAGGCCTTCCACTAAAAAAAAAAAAAAAAAAAAAAAAAAAAAAAAGATTGGGTGGCTTAAACAACAGAGATTGTCCTCATATTTCTGGAGGCTGGAGGTCCCAGTGACATGGGACAATGCAGGTAGCCAGCTTAGGGACACCACTCCCCCAACGCCCAGCCCTGCGGAATCCTATCCACCTATGGTAATCAGAACCTCCTCCTGCCCTGTGTGCCTCCTTCACCTGGGACCTGGGGGAGGTGCCGGGAGTGGCTCCATGGCACTACGCCCACCGGTGTGTGTGTGTGTGTTTGCCTTCTCACCTTTTAAGTAAACTATCACTTTGCGTACTGAGTGTGTGCCTGTACTTAGAATGCTTCCCTAAGTAGAAGGACAGGATCTCTCCCACTGCAGGCAGTGAAGTCGCCCTCCTCTGCGGCCTCTGTCGCTGGCTGGCAGGTGGCCACTTGCTTGCTGCCTCACCAAAAGCTCCTTCCTCTGTGCCTTGGGTGTTTGTGTCCAGATTGCCCCTTCTTACTGGGACACCCGTCAGCCCGGATGAGGAACCACCACAGCGGCCTCTTTAGAATCCAATCACCGCTTTAAAAACTCTGTCTCCAAGTCCAGTCACACCGTGATGTCAGGGACTTACAGCTTTGACACATGAATGGGGCGGGGAGACATGATTGATCGGGTAACAGTTAATGCCTTCACTCTCCCTTCCCCTCTGTCTCGAGTCAAATTCTCTGTATCATTGAGGGCTGGCAAATGGAGAACTTCAGCAGCCTGGGCTCACACCCTGAGCACCCAGGGGACGGGTCCTTGGTGGTGGAAAAAGCCCCACCTATCACACATTGTTGCTTTTCTACACTCAGATGTGTCTCCATGGCTACAGTAGGTTCTGATTGGGCAGTGGCAGCGTCTGTGTCCTCAGTAGCCAGCACGGGGTTGTATGGAGGGTAGACACTCACTACATTTCCAGTGGGTGAATGAACAGAATGTTACGTAAAGGGGAATCTGAAGTCGTTAACCAAAACCAGATTAGCAAAGAACAGGGTAGAGAAGAATCTTTTGTATTAGTGACAAATGTGTCCTCTTCATAAGAGTAGGACACTCACAGAGCGAAGTCCCACAGTGTGGTTTTCCCATGAACTTTCAATGTGACGAGTCCATATTCCCCGAGACGTCCCAAGAATCCAGTGACTGCACAGTAAGCTACGTAATCAGCACTGCTTGACAGGGCACGGTCTTCTTGTGCGACTCCTGACTCAAACGCATGTGCAGTCACACGGATGTGGCTCTGCAGTAGATGCTCAGAAGCTAGGCGACCTCTCTACCTTAACAGCATTCTTAAACTCCGCACACTGCTATGCACAGGTGCATGCAAATCAGGAACTCTCTCAGAAAGCAACGTGCTCTATTGTTCTACGGGTGAGGCTTGTTATTTCTGCAGGTTTTATGTAGTAGTTACCCAGCCAGCCTTCTCCACACTCCCTTGCACCGGAGGCATTGGCTTCTCACATTGGAAAAAGTAAAATGCCTAGAGGAGAAATCAAACAATCAGAGTGGTGGATTTCTTTGAAAGAAAGTCATTCCAATTCACTCATGGTGGGTCCTGCTTCTTAGCCACAGGGAAATCCCACTTCATGCAAGAATAATTCCATCTTCATTAATCCATAATCCAGTTGATGTCTATGGTAATTTGAGCACTCCTTTTTTGAAGGGAGAAGATCAGCACATGTGTCTTAATAATGCATTCCTCTCCCTCTTCCTGAAATGCCGCATTAGTAACCACATGTGATTGCACTGAAACCTGGCTCGGGCCCCCTGCTGATGCTCTTACATGCCATTATTAATGCGGGCCCCTTCAGGGGCTGTAATTTGGGACTCAATTTGCCATAAAATTGTCCTAAGTGTCACCTTAGTAATCGGAGATCATGTGACCCGTGAAACACATTGAACAGAAAGATGGCACCTCTTGGAATGAATGTCACATTGTCCCCAGTGGTAGAACAGCACTAGCCATTGTGTCTGAAGTGCATCTCACCGTGCCTCAGGGGTGGTGAGGAGTTACGACGCTCCCTGCTCACATCCAGTGAGCTGGGCCTTCACCCAAAAACGTACTGAAGACTCAGCACACGGACCCTGCTGACCCAGCAAGCTCTCACATGGATTTTGAGGATTCTTATCTTTTTAACTAAAAATCCATCTGTGGTCCAGCAAAAGATTTCTACGCTAATTCCAGAGACAAAAAGCAGGTTAGATGTCTGCTGTGGCTGGCAACACAAAAGGAAGGTTAGCTAGCCATTATGGAAATGCAAAGCAAGACCACAAACAGATGCCACCTCACACCCATTAGGATGGCTATGGTTAAGGAAACAGAAAATCACAAAAATTGGAAACAGTGGAACCTTGAAGACATGATGCTGAGTGAAATAAGCCAGATGCAGAAGGATAAATGCTGGATGAGTCCATTTATGTAACTACACAGACTGGCCAAAAAAGATTGCAAGTGCAATGGTGGCTGGTGTGAGCTGCAAACAGAGAGGAATGAGAGGTTATTATTTAATGACACTGAGCCTCACTTTGGGAAGATGTAAACATTCTGGAAATGGGTGGTGGTGGTGATGGTGACAGAGTACCAGGAATGCACCTAAAGCCGCTGCCTTGAACATCTGAAAATGGTTACAAGGCTAACTTATATGTTAGGCATATTTTACCAAAACGTTTTTCAAAAGGTAGCCTGTCAAAACATTATATTCTCAGTGTCATTCAGAATGTTATATGGACAAAAAGCACAATGTGTAAAATCCGGGAATACTCATGTGGATGGCCAGCTTGGAACTGCAATAGGCAAGAAAGATCAGGGCCAGGGTGCCCTGGAGAGAAGACAGCAGACACAGAGTTGGCAAAAAAAAAAAAGGCACCATGTGGGTCTCTCTTCAGCAAAGGGTGCCGGGAAAACTTGTTCACCCTGGGTGGGTGAGATTGAACTGGGTGTGAAGAAAGCCATCGTCAGCACTCCTCTACACCCCTTGGAGCCTTAGAAATGTTACCCTGAAAAACCAACTGCATTGCAGCCTTATTCCACTGCAAACTGGTGTTCTATTTGTATTGTTCCTTCTTCTCTTCCTCACTCTTGATTCCTAAGTTAGCCAAGCAGAGTGAGACGGCCTACACAGGCCATGACTGTGCCTTCACCCTCACGTCTTACCGCATCCCTCCCTGCCAGCAAGGCAAGGCAGCAATGCTTTTTTGTATGTTCTAGAGCAGATGAGAAAACAACACTACTCTTAAACTAACGGAACTCAGAAGCTACACACGAGGCACTCGGAGATAATTCTACTATTTAAAACCAAACAGATGGCTGGCGCCGTGGCTCACTAGGCTAATCCTCCACCTTGTGGCGCCGGCACACCGGATTCTAGTCCTGGTCGGGGTGCCAGATTCTGTCCCGGTTCCCCCTCTTCCAGGCCAGCTCTCTGCTGTGGCCAGGGAGTGCAGTGGAGGATGGCCCAAGTGCTTGGGCCCTGCACCCCATGGGAGACCAGGATAAGTACCTGGCTCCTGCCATCGGATCAGCGCAGTGCGCCGGCCGCAGCACGCCAGCCGCGGCGGCCACTGGAGGGTGAACCAACGGCAAAGGAAGACCTTTCTCTCTGTCTCTCTCTCTCACTGTCCACTCTGCCTGTCAAAAAAATAAAAATAAATAAAAATAAAAATAAAAATAAAACCAAACAGATGTGATCTGTGTGCTCACCTGAAGGATTGGACACAACACGATCATGATGCCCTGAACTTGAGAGCACTCCTGGACAGACCACCCATAATGAAGCAAAATTCTCTAACAAAACAGACTGAGTCAATAGTCTATATCGTATCCACTTTGCACAGACTCTAATCTGCCTATTTCAGAAGAGGCTGTGAGAAGCTAAACATCTGAGGAGCATTTTTGACAGCTTCATGGAACTAGGGGGCATACACTGAGTCTAGGGCTCAAAAATTGGGGTCTGATAATCTCTACTTTTGAGTTGATCTCCCCAAGAATGACACCCCAGGAGTCAGAGTGCAGTGGAATAGACTGAAACTTAGTTACAAATCATTTCACTTCTTGAAAGTGAATTAAGCTGGGGCAAGATTGCCAGTCTGGCTACCTCCGTGCCAGAAGCAGACGCAGACATACCTGTTTCACTGAGCTTCACTTCACTTCACTGTGCTTTACATTATGTGGCAACCCCATATCAAGCAAGTCTATGTGCACTGCTGTTCCAATCGCAGGTGCTCATTTGTGTCTCTACACCCAGGACGTTGGTAATTCTCACAATCTCTCAAACTTTTCCATTATTATTACACCTGTTATGGCAATCTGTAGCCAACAATCTTTGATGTCACTACTGTAATTGTTTTGGGGCACTACAAATCAAATCCATGTGAGATGTCATACTTAATGGATAATTATTGTGTGCATTCTGACTACTCCACCAACCAGCCATTCTCCTGTTCTCCTTTTCAGATTCCCCATCCCCTGGGACACAACAATATTGAAATTAGACTACTTAACAGCCTTATAATGGCCTCAAGTATAAAGAAAAGTCCCAAGTTTCACCTTAAAACAAAAGCTAATGGGGCCAGAATTGGAGTGTAACAGGTTAAGCTGCTGCCTGCAATGCCAGAATCCTGAAGGCAGTTTGAATCTCAGCTGCTCCACTTCTGATACAACTCCCTGCTAAGGCTCCCAGGAAAGCAATGTAAGATGCTCCACATGGGAGACCCGGATGAAGCTCCTGACTTCTGTCTTTGGTCTGGTCTAGCCCCAGCTATTGCAGCTACTTGGGGAATGAACCAGAAGATGGAAGATATCTATCTCTCCCTCTCTGAACTCTTCCTTTCAAGTAATTAAAATATATCTTTAAAACAAACAAACAAAAAAAAAACAAAAGCTAGAAGTGAATTAGACTTGGTGAGGAAGACAGGTCAAAAGCTGAGATGGCAGAATGCTAGGCTTCTTGTGCCCAACAAGTAAGCTGTGGATGCAAGGGGAAAGCTCTTGCAGGAAATTAAAACTGCTGTTCTAGTTAACACACAAATGATAACCTAAAGCTTTAGTGCTGAGACAGAGAAAGTTTTAGTGGTCTGGACACAAGATCAAAGCAGCCATAACATTCCCTAAGACAAAGCCTAATCCACAGCAAGGCCCCAGCTCTCTCTAATTCTACCCAGTCTGAAAGATGTAAGGACGCTGCAAAAATCAAGTCTGTAGCTAGCAGAGGTTGGTTCATGAGGCTTAAGCAAAGACGTCATCTGTAGAGCATCAAAGTGCAAAACGAAACAGCAAGGGATGATGAAGGTGGCCACACTAAGTAGGAGATTTTCAGTGTATGAAAAACAGCCTTGTATTGGAAGAAGATGAGTCTAGGGACCTCACAGCTAGGGAGGAGAAGTCAGTGCCTGGCTTCAAAGCCCATGCTGTCTCTTGTTAGGGGCTAATGTAGCTGTGATTTTAAGTTGAAGTCAATGCTTGTTCACCATTCCAAAAATTCTGGTAAGAATTCACTATTCTAGATGCCATTGAGAACTTTGATGATTCCTCAGGGGAGGACGGCAAATATCAGCATAGCACGAAGTTGGAAGACGTGGACGCCGAGCCTCAGGGATGACCTTCGGGAGTTCAGGACCAGCGGAGGAAGGAACTGCAGAAGCGGCATAAAAGTAAGAGAGCTGGAGCCAGAAGCCAAGCTTGAGATGTGACTCAGTGGCTGCAAGCTCGTGATAAACTTGAACAGATGAGGAGCTGCTGACTTCAGAAGAATAAACAAAGTGGCTTTTTTTTTTTTTTTTTTGACAGGCAGAGTGGATAGTGAGAGAGAGAGAGAGAGAGAAAGGTCTTCCTTTTGCCATTGGTTCACCCTCCAATGGCTGCCGCGGCCAGCGCACCACACTGATCCGAAGCCAGGAGCCAGGTGCTTTTCCTGGTCTCCCACGGGGTGCAGGGCCCAAGCACTTGGGCCATCCTCCACTGCACTCCTGGGCCACAGCAGAGAGCTGGCCTGGAAGAGGGGCAACCGGGCGCCCTGACCGGGACTAGAACCTGGTGTGCCGGCGCCGCAGGCGGAGGATTAGCCTAGTGAGCCACGGCGCTGGCCAGAAAGTGGCTTCTTGAGATGGAAGCGACGCTTGGTGAAGATGCCGTGACATGACGACAGAGGTTTCAGAATGTGACACAAACTCAGCTGATGAAGCTGCAGCAGGGTGGAGAGGGCCTTCGACTTCGAAAGAAGTTCTCCTGTGGGTAAAATGCTGTCAAGCAGCATCGTGTCACCGGGGAATCTTTCTCGAGTGGAAGATTGTGGCAAGTTTCACTGTTGTCTGATTTTCAGAAATTTCGGCAAATGCCCCAACCTTCAGCCACGACCATCCTCGTCAGTTAGCAACCATCCACAATGAGGCCCGATCCTCCACCAGCAAAAAGATTACAACTCACCGAAGGCTCAGATGATTGCTAGCAGTTTTTGGCAATACTTTTTAAGTGAAGGCATGCACATTTTTTAGGTACAACGTTATATATTTAATGTACTACAGTATATGTAAATGCAACTTTTAATACACTGAGAAGCAAAATATTCATGTCACTCAATTTATTGCAATATTCACTTCAGTGCAAGTGGTCTGGAACTGAAATGGCAAGATCAACAATGATGGGCTCTATAAACCCTCTCTGAAGGAAGAAAGATAACTTTTCATGTGTGTCTTCATAGTCCTGTAAGTTTTTATATAAAATGTTTAATACTGAAATATTAATCAGGGAGGTGACAAGATGGTGGCTGAATGAGGTATCTCAGCAATCATCCTCCCCTCCCAACAGACACCAATCTGAGCACCAAACAACTTTCACAAGTGCTAAGAAAGCCAGGTGAGAGTCCGCACTGCTTGGTTTTAACATAAGAAAAAACACACTGAGGGCAGGAAGGAAAGGATTGTCATACTGTTCCTCCAAGCAATGCAATGCCACTTGGGGGAGTGGGCGGGAAACCCAGGAGCAGGCCCACCACTCTAAAACCCAGTGTTAGTCAAGGCCTCAGAGTCTTTCCCCCAGGTCACCTTCTGCAACAGCTTCTGGTCCCACCTACGCAGCAATCTCTGGAAGACAGCACAGCAAGACTCTAGCTCTGGGGAATAGGGTGGGAAAGTCAGCATAGGACTTTTCCTAGGAGCTTAATACTGGGGCTACTGTGATGAAAGCCAGCACCAGATAAAGCCCACAGTTCTCTAATGCCCAGGGCATTGCTCACAGAGGGAACCAACAGCAGGTCATTCTGAACCACAAACCAACTGAAATTTGGAATAAACTTGAGACAGCAGCACCTTTAGGGCTGAAAGAGCAACAGCATGCCAACAACACACTTGCATCAGACCTCGACTTAAGGTGCCACCTAGTGTGATCAGATTATGAAGACTGGAAAAATCTCTAATACTTCAGTTCATAGATGATATCATATACGGAAAGCATCAAGAACGTCCAGGCAACCATGACCTCACCTAATGAATGAAATAAAGTGTCAGAGAATGAACACATAGTAACTGATACATGCAAATTCTCAGATATAGAATTCAAAATAGTTGCCTTAATGAAACTCAAGATTCAGGAAAACTTTAACAAAGATACAGAAAGAATTTTTAAAAACGAAACACTAATTCTTGAGCTGAAAACTACATTAAGCAAAATTAAAAACATGATCGATATCCTCAACAGCAGAAGAGAACAGAGAAGGAAGAATGAGTGAGCTTGAAGACAAGTGATTTGAAAATAGAGGCGAAAAAAGGAGGAGGAATGAAGAAAGCTATGGAAACTTTGGTATAACAGTAAAATAGAATTAAAATAAAAAAATATTATCACCAGCAGTCCTGTTCTGTGAGACATACTGAATGATTGAAAGAGACTAACCAGTATAAAGAAAATATCAAAATGTGGGAAACTCAGTTAATAGAGATCTTAGAAGCAAAGCCAAACAACTATAGGAAACTAATCTTCACCAGAAGTGCTAAGAACATGCATTGGAGAAAGCACAGTGTTTCCAATAATAACTGGTGCTGGGAAAGCATATATATACATGTAACAAGTACCTAGTTTTGTCAAAAGGATTTCAATAATATACACATAACTAGAACCCTTTCTTTCATTTTATAGAAAAGTCAACTTAAAATGGACTGAAGACCTAAATGTAAGACCTGAAACTGTTAAATTAGAAGAAACCACAGGGGAAATGCTTCACAATATTGAAATGGGCATGGAATTTGTGGATAAAACCTCCAAAGCATAAGAAACAAAAGCAAAAATAGACACATGGGATATCATCAAACTAAAAACGTCTACACAGCAAAGGAAACATTCAGCAGAGTGAAAGAACAACCTACATAATGGGATAAAATATTTCCAAAGTACACATCTGACATGGTTGATAACCAAATATATATGAAACTCAATTCAGTATCAAGATAACAATCCAATTTAAAAACATGTAACAGATCTGAAGAGACGTTATTCAAAGAAGACATACAAATGGCCAACAGGTACACGAAAAACTGCTCATCATCACTAATCATCAAAGCAATGTATATCAAAATCACAATGATACGTCAGCACACTGCAGTCAGAGCTGATACTCCCCAAGATCAGTGAGGATGTGGAGAAAAGGGAACCCTCGTATGCTCTTGGTGGGAATGTAAACAGTAGTTACTGTGGAAAGCAGTGCGGAGGTTCCTGAAAACATTAAACCCAGAACTGCACTAGGATCCAGAAACACAGTTACTGGGTATACATCTAAAGGAAATTAAGTCCATCTGTCAAAAGAGACATCTGCACTCTGATGTGCATTACAGCACTAATCACAATAGCCAAGAAATGCAAACAACCTAAGTGTTCATCAACTCTCTCTCTCTCTCTCTCACACACACACACACACACACACACTCAAATGCAATTCAACCATAAAAAATGATGGTATCTTGTTATTTTGCCAAAACAAGGAATTCATTGTATAAAGCAAAATTTTGTGAAGAAATATAAGTACTTCATGATTTCACTCATGTTCAGAATATTAAAAAGTTGATCTCATAGAAGTTGAGAGTGGAATGGTAGTTATCAGAGGCTCAAGAGAGTAGGGGGTAGGAAAGAGGGGAAAGACAATTAGTGAGTACTCACTTGTGAGTACAAGAGAAGAAGTAGGGGGCAGCATTGTGGCACAGGGCGGTTAAGCCACTGTGGATCAAGCAATAATTGCCAGCATCCCAAATGATGTCAGTTGCTCCACTTCCTTTTTTTTTTTTTTTTTTTTTTACAGGCAGAGTGGACCGTGAGAGAGAAAGAGAGAGAGAGAGAGAGAGAAAGAGAAAGGTCTTCCTTTACCGTTGGTTCACCCTCTAATGGCTGCTGTGGCCGGTGCACCGCGCTGATCCGAAGGCAGGAGCCAGGTGCTTCTCCTGGTCTCCCATGGGGTGCAGGGCCCAAGTACTTGGGCCATCCTCCACTGCCTTCCCGGGCCACGGCAGAGAGCTGGACATATCCTTCATAATTTAAAGTGAAATAAAGCCCCTCCTTTTCAGACAAGAACTTAGAGAAATATACAATGAGGAAAAAAACCTTCCCCTCATCATTAGTATCCACAAAAGGATAATATGTAGAATCCTTAGAACAACATGCTATTTGGTTAAGTTGAAAGATAAAACAAGCTCTCAAAGTAAAATGATAGTGGCCGATGCTGTGGTGCAGCGGGTTAACATCCTGGCCTGCAGTGCCAGCATCCCATATGGGCACCGGTTCGAGACCCGGCTGCTCAACTTCTGATCCAGCTCTCTGCTATGGTCTGGGAGAGCAGTGGCGGATGGCCCAAGTCCTTGGGTCCCAGTGCCCGCATGGGAGACCCAGAAGAAGCTCCTGGCTCCTGGCTTCGGATTGGTGCAGCTCCAGCCGTTGCGGCCAATTGGGGAGTGAACCATCAGATGGAAGACCTCTCTCTCTCTCTCTCTCTGTGTGTAACTCTGACTTTCAAATAAATAAATCTTTTTGTAAAAAAGTAAAATGATAATATAAAGAAACAAAAAATATGATACAACATAAGAAAACTAGAGGTGTAGTGGTTGAGACCCCACTCGGGATTTATGTGTATTCACACAGATTTAGATTTACTCTTTGTGCCCATGTGGATTTAGTTATTACTTTGCTGGGAAATCTAGGTCCATTTTAGGTTAAAACATAGGATCTATAGTTTTGAGAACTTTTTCTATTTATTTCCTTTCTTCCATTTTCTACTCTCTTCATGAAACTCCTCTTATTTTTAGAACGCTAGTGTTAGCACAGTTAGATGTTTTGCTCCCCCATAAAGACTGTAAGGAAGCATACTGAGGTCCAGAGTCCTGCAAGGAGAACAAAAAGTATATGTAATCTACTGATTGTTAATTTTTATAATCTGAATTTATACAAGCACATATTACAAGAATTTATAGCATCACAAATAGTTATCTGAGGCTGCTGAAAAACAAAGGTTGTATGATGGAGAGAAAAGCAAAACTCGTCTTGACGTCAAGTTTCTCAGCACGTGCTATAGGTAAAACGAAAGGTTCAGTAGCATAAAAACAAGTTCAACATGCGGAAGACGGAGCTGAGGAGACCACCCAGAATGAAGACAAAGAACTAAAGAGACGAGACTCTGAAGGAAACACAAAATGATGATGTAACACATCCAGTCAATGAATTCCACAGAGAAAACAGAAGAACAGAAAGGGTCATAGTTGAAGAGATAATCTTTGAAAAATTTTCAGTATTGACAAAGAAACGAAACTTCAGATTCAAGAAGTAAAACAAATCCAGAGAGTGAGGGAATGGGAGTGGCCCCTCACCATTACCATGAGTGATGCATCTGCAGAACGTTTGCTCCCCATCCCTGTGAATTCTGGATCTTCTGGTTTAAATGAGTGGTTTTTTTTTTTTTTTTGGACAGGCAGAGTGGACAGTGAGAGAGAGACAGAGAGAAAGGTCTTCCTTTGCCGTTGGTTCATCCTCCAATGGCCGCCATGGCCGGTGCGCCGCGGTCAGCGTAACGCGCTGATCCAATGGCAGGAGCCAGGTACTTATCCTGGTCTCCCATGGGGTGCAGGGCCCGAGCACTTGGGCCATCCTCCACTGCCTTCCCGGGCTTCAGCAGAGAGCTGGCCTGGAAGAGGGGCAACCGGGACAGAATCTGGCGCCCCAACTGGGACTAGAACCCGGTGTGCCGGCGCCGCAAGGCGGAGGATTGGCCTAGTGAGCCGCAGCGCCGGCCGACAAAAGGTTTTTAATTATTCAAAAATACTCCCTTCTTGACTAAGAAGAAAATTGGAAATTAAAACTATCCTTAGCAAAAGCTTTAGAAATTGGATAACTCACTCTGCAGGCAAAGCTGAGGAAAAACAGGCAGTGTTCCTGGCCTCTCCTGATGTGAATTTGACAATAAAACTACAAATGCGTTTAATCCTCTGACTCAGCAGCTCCACTTCTAGGGAATCACCCTGCAGACACATTCTTTACGCCATTACTGCTAGCAGTAAAACGTAATATATGAATTCACACAACCTGAGTGCCCCTTATCTAAAATACTTGGAACCAGCCGGTGCCGCGGCTCACTAGGCTAATCCTCCGCCTTGCGGCGCTGGCACACCGGGTTCTAGTCCCGGTCGGGGCGCCGGATTCTGTCCCGGTTGCCCCTCTTCCAGGCCAGCTCTCTGCTGTGGCCAGGGAGTGCAGTGGAGGATGGCCCAAGTGCTCGGGCCCTGCACCCCATGGGAGACCAGGATAAGTACCTGGCTCCTGCCATCGGATCTGCGTGGTGTGCCGGCTGCGGCGGCCATTGGAGGGTGAACCAACGGCAAAGGGAGACCTTTATCTCTCACTGTCCACTCTGCCTGTCAAAAAAATAAATAAATAAAATAAAATACATGGAACCAGCACTGTTTGGGATTTTAAATCTCTTCAGATCTTGAGATATTTGCATAAATATAATAAGAAATCTTGGGAGTGGGACCCAAGTCTAAACACAAAATTCATTTAGCCTTCATATATTCTACACATATAGACTGATTTTAATTTTACAAAATAAATAATTTTGTGCATGAAACAAAATCTTATGATGTGGAATTTTCCACTTATGGCATTGTGTCTGCTCAAAAAGTGATGGATTTTGTAACATTTCAGATTTTTTATTTTCAGATTAGGGAATGCTTGACCCGGATTATAGATGTGTACTGATATTCATATGTCAATATATATCAACAAGAATAGGATACTCTAAAGCTGAATAAAAGTAAACCAGATTGGGTATCAAACTGCCTGCACAATCATACAGAAAGGATAATTCAAGTAACTTTCAAGCATAGCATTCTGACAATGCAACATTTTCATCTAAGGAAGAAAAATGGTTGGTAGCGGTTGTAGCATAGCAATTTCAAAACTATTTTGTGATGAGGGAAGCAGAAACATGGAAGGAGGAAAAAGAGCAACTCTGGGTGTTGGGTCTTTTTTTTTAAATCATTGAACAACCTTTTATCCTAAACCTGATTTTGATTTTATTTTTGACTGATATATAATCATACATATGTATGAAGTGCAAAGCTTCAATATATGTAAAAATTATGCATTGATAGAATTAGAATAATTAACATGTCCATCACCTCAAACATTTATCATTTTTGGTAAGCACATTAAAAATAATCTCCAGCTATTTTGAAAACACAATATTTTATGGTTAACTATAGTTATCCTATTGCACATTGGAGCTCCCAAATTATTCCTCCTACCCAGCTGTAACATGGTACCCACGGACAGGACTCCCCGCATTCCTCTGTCTCCCCCACTCCCCAGCTCCAAGTAGTCATTATTTCAGTCTCAACTTGGAGGAGATCCACTTTTTCAGATTCTACATACAGTTATCTCTCCGTACCCAGCTTACTTCACTTAATTAACATAATGACCTCTCCTGCCATCCATGTGGTCACAGATGATGGGATTTCATCATTTTTGAGACTTCTCAGTCATGACTGTGCTTCCCTGATGCTTTTGTTCCTCAGCCTGGACCCCAGGAAAAGCGAGCGGCCAGGTCCACTCTTCCCTTTCTTTCCATGCACTCCCGTTACATCTGTGTGTGGCCTGCAGTGCACCCTCCTTCCCACCTCCAAACCTGCAAGTAATGAAACATTTCTATGTGTGTCTCTCCTAATCATTAAAGCACTCTTCATCTTAAAGATCCTAAATTAAAACAGGAGCCATCTGGAAGATCCCAATACCCAGAGATGATACAAACTGAGAACCACAAACAATAACCATAGTTACAGACTATTTGAGTTTTAAAAAGGAAAGAAAAGGTGATGTCTTGGGCTACACCTTTGAGAATGGATGAATTGAGATGGAGAAGAAAAGGAATTTATTCAGTGTTACCAAGTCAAGGGAATGGCAGGGAAAAAGGAATAATCCAGGATATCTGGATGGAGAGACTACATCTAGCTAGAGTGGCAGGTGCAGGCGAGAATCATGAAATCCAAGACCCTACGGTTTGAGGCCATGAATGCCAGTCTGAAGAATGGACTTCGGGTGGCAATGGGGAGCCACTCCTAGTTTTTGAGCCGAGGAGTTACAAGAGGAAATGAAGCAGGTATTTTCAGATCACTAGTCTGGCAGCTGTGCTGGTAGGATGACAGGTGAGACTTGCGAGTCTCTGCAGTAGTTGAGGAATGAGTGCTGGCAGTCTGCTAAGGGACTGGGAATGGTAAGAAGCAAAAAGGCTGAAATTTTAAAAGCCCTTCAGAGGACAGGCAGCATCGATTCCCTTGATAAAGAAGAAAAATCGATGACTGAGTTTGTGCTGAAGAGCGGAAGGACCGTGACGGTGCTGAGCTGAACAGGGAAGGCACTGAATTGGTTTTGAATATGTTGACTTTAAGCCAACAGAATTTTAAGGCTTATGAACCTCAGAAAGCCAAGACAGCATCTCAGTTTTGGAGTGTTGCTGGTCCTTCTCCTCAACCAGTTCAATCTCTTACAGACCTGAGGGGAAAGGAAGATTCCAGTTTCTTCCAGAGGCTTCCATCAATGATTGCACGTCATGAGGATTTTATGACGTGCCATAGATAATTCCCCCAATCTTCTCCCTGTGGAATCCCAGTGGGCTACTCTGACTGAGTACAACATCAACTCCCGATTGAGCCAGAAAAGAATCTTCGAGACAGAATGCAAGGGCAGGCTCCCACGTATGGAATTTCTCTTCCGCCCCGCAGTGAAGCCTGCCTGTGGTCTGTGGCTGTCTGGTGCTCTGGCCTGAGCAGAAGCCAGGCCCTCAGCATCCATTGCGAGCAGGCTTTCCAGGCAGCCTTGCTCCCTTGCACTCCTGGCACTCATGTGGCACGGCTATAAATTATGCCCAGCGTGTTCATTTTCAGTTTAAATGTGTTCTCATCCCAGAGGAGCAACTAATGGCGTCAAGTTACTGATGTGAAAAAAGCCTGCCGCTACAATGACTATGGATTAATGAAATCGCAGTCGCCGAGGCTGGGGTGGCAATAAATCGTCAGCTGCTGGTGACACGGCTTTCAAATTATGTACTCCATCCCTTTCCCCCTCTCCAAAATTATTTTGCTGTAAAGTTGTTTGGTAAACGTTTACCTGGCTTAAATGTTTGCTTTCTATTAAAAGTTGATAGAAGCAGGGCCTCTTCCTCTTAGGAAACTGGAAGCCGCTAAGAGGGATTTAAAAAGCCTATCATGCTTTCTCTAGGAGGCGTGAAGGCAAATCTCTTAATCCAGGATCATCACTGACTGATAAATTTCATTCAGAAAATTGGCAAACACAGAGTTCTGTCAGTGAACTCTTCTCATTGGGCAGGGAAGTTACTATCCAACCTTTCTTAATGGATTTTGTTGTTGTTTTTCTATTGAATTTCAGAAAAGGTAGCAAAGTAATTCCACCCATGTTTCCGCATAGCAGCAAGTCTATTTTTCATTTGACAAAGGACCCCAGGGATTTCAGTGATAGACACAGGAGTCGGATCCCAAGCAAACTGTCTTTGTTTTTCTAGGAGAATGGTTTATCGATTTCATCATATTCATGAAGTGTTCCAAAACACCAAAAAGGTTTAGGGCTACCCTGCTGACTGCATCCATGGCTACAATTTCCTCCACTCCACATACCCATGCCTTGGCAATGGGGCTTCAGCTCATCCTATTCGGAAAGAGGAGTATTTTCTCCATTCCTTGTTAGCAAACATAATGCACGAAGACGTGAAAAGCACTTGTACATCAGGGTTTGCCGACTTACTGTGCCTGGAACTCTGCAGCCATGCGATCAAGGCTGGGCTCCCCTAATGAGCTACATGCACCAGGCAGTCTCCCTTCCCCAGCTGATCCACCCAACTGCAGACAATGAGTGAGCCCAAAGAAACCAGCAACACCTGGCTCAAACCAGAGACCTGTTCAGCTCAAACTGCTGACCTCCTGAATTAGGAACTAAATCAGTGTTATTTTGAGTCACTCATCTCTGGAGCAGTCTGTTATATAAAAGCTGACACAAGTGCTGTCCAGTGTGTGTTTGGAAGATGATGGCACGTCTTACTCAGTCTTTGTATTCTCTTTTCCCAAGAACACAGAAACCACTCCGTATGTCTCTGTTGAACTGGGTAGAACTGGCATCTCAAAAGGACAGAGTGAGTCCCTCTCTGGGTCAGCCAGTAAATTGGGAGGGATTCCAGGGCACCTGGCCCCAGGGCTCAGTTTCCTGACTATAAAATGGGGCTTTCCAAATACCTACCTTGTTGTGCTATTGTGGCTCTGAGAGACAGTGCAGGTTTTAGAGGTGTGCCCGATGCATGGCAGATGGTTGCTCAAGCAGAAGCAAGCTCATGAAAAGGCTGTGGAGCTCACAGGGTGTCGCGCATGTGCTGATGGTCAAAAGCAGTCAGCAGGTGCTCAGCACGTGCACTCCAGTCCCCAGGTGTCCACTTTCTCTGCTGCGAAGCAAGGCTGGCGTCTTCACCCTCAAGCCGACGTCCGTGAGTCATTCTGATGGCACTGGCTGCCACGGTGCTACCACATGGCCTGAGGATTTGCCAGTCCCTCTGGGAGGGGTGGGGAGAGCTTGAGAACAGGACTGAGCAATGTGGGCTGCTGCCCTGCATCCTGCTATCCCCCTCTCGTCTTCTCATTTGCAAAATAAATGTGGAAGATGGCGTGCTCTGTAAGCAGCCTAAAGGCTGCAGGGATCCAAGGGCTTCAGTTACTACCAGTCTCATCTAAGCATGAGAGAACACTGCTCACAGCATCACTGAGCCATAAAAGAATTTATTGATTTATTTTGGGAGGAGGAAAAGAAAAGATTTTCTGTATTTGTCTGAGGCAGAAAAAGTGGCCAAAGAATTGGGAACTAATAAAGAGGAGAAAGAAAAGAAAGCAAGGGTGATGTGAGCTAGTATGCTACGACCTGGCTTACTGTAGGATAAATGCGAGTATCATGTTATGCATATCACACAAAGAACCACAGATTTGGGAATTACAGGGAAAAAACTGCAAGGGAGAGGAAGTATGACATACACAAAGAGTTCTAAAATGCACACAGGAAAGATTTGCAAAGAGCCATGAAGCATTCACAAACATTTTTTGCATTAAGATTTCCTATTATTTTTCTAATAACATTTGAAATGACTTCTTTCCAGGATTTAGGATAAAACTTCTTGAAAATGTATTTAGAAGTAAACAATGGACATAAACATCATTTATCACAAAGAACAGAAACAACAGTCTCAAAATTCTGTTTCTTGCCAAAACAGTAAGTTTTTGCTTAGAAGCAAATGTGAAAACAGTGACTTTTATTAAATTATCCCTACATGTGACCAAAAAGAAAGTTATAACTTATTCTGTCATGCTTTTATTAACATTTTCTATCTTGAGTGTAGATATCTTAAACATTAAAACCACCAACGAGTGAGCAAAGAAAACAATTACTAGGTGGGAATTCAACAATTCATTAGTATTTATTGTAATCGTGCTGGTCTACAACTAAGGATTCTCATAGTTTGCAAACTACATGTCTGTTTTATTTACCTACATAAACACAGAACAGCATTTCCTGTAGGGGAGGGTCACACAAGAAACAGGGTATGGAGTGCGTGACCTCAGTAAGGCATCCGAAAAAGGTGTGTAAGCCGTCTCTCC
Organism: Oryctolagus cuniculus; assembly: GCF_964237555.1. Classification (NCBI taxonomy): domain Eukaryota; kingdom Metazoa; phylum Chordata; class Mammalia; order Lagomorpha; family Leporidae; genus Oryctolagus; species Oryctolagus cuniculus. The sequence continues at coordinate 65,690,515 of NC_091444.1, forward strand.
CTCTGACGAGTTTTCCTAGGACGCTCTTATGTTGGCGTCGCATTCTTCTAAGAGGAGAATCAGATCTTCAATCAGGCTGTGTTCTCTGCCATGGGTCACTCTCATGATATCAAAAGCCTAAAGAGAAAGGACAAAAGTTGGATTAGACCTAAGCAGGTGGGCTTTGGCCTGCTCCTCATCTTGTGCCTGTGATGCCTGGCGCCTAGCGAACCCTACAAGTCTAGTCTACAGGGTGAGCAGTCTCTTGCAGGCTCACAGCACTGGGATTCTCTGAGACAATATGAAATGACAAGGTGACTGCTGGATATAGCCTATGGCAAGTTAACTCACTACTTGAGTTATACAAGCCCCAGTAACCAACAATTATCTTCAGGAATTATTAGTACACAGGACTGGTGGGTAGTTAGATTTAAAAAGAGCTACAAAAATGATTAAGTCATATGAAAGATGAACTATCGGCTGGCGCCGCGGCTCACTAGGCTAATCCTTCACCTGCAGTGCCAGTACCCTGGGTTCTAGTCCCGTCGGGGCACCGGATTCTGTCCCAGTTGCTCCTCTTCCAGGCCAGCTCTCGGCTGTGGCCCGGGAGTGCAGTGGAGGATGGCCCAAGTGCTTGGACCCTGCACTCGCATGGGAGACCAGGAGAAGCACCTGGCTCCTGGCTTTGGATCGGAGGCCCTTTCTCTATGTCTTTCTCTTTCACTGTCTAACTCTGCCTGTCAAAAACAAACAAACAAACAAAAAAACAAAAACAACAACAACAAAAAAGATGAACTATCAAGCTGCCACCTTCCCTTCCTTCCTTCCTTTATTTCTTTCTTTGTAAAGTAAAATACTTTCTTTCTAAAGTATTTCTGAAATATGGGCAGGCTTGTGACTACCTCAATAACAGAGTACAGTAGAAGTAAAGCTACTGACTTTTCCTTTTTAAAAGATTTATTTCTTTATTTGAAATTCAGAGTTACAGAGGGGAAGAGACAGAGAAAGAGTGCGCTTCCATCTGTTGCTTCACTCCCCAGATGGTCTCAACAGCTGGAGCTGTGCCAAATGGAAGCCAGGAGCCAGGAGCTTCTTCTAGGTCTCCCACACGGGTAGCAGAGCCCCAAGCACTTGGGCCATCTTCTGCAGCTTTCCCATGCACATTAGCAGGGTGCTAGATGGGAAGCAGAGCAGCCAGGACTCAAACTGACCCCCTTCTGGGATGATGGCAGCACTGCGGGCTGTGGTTTTACCCACTATGCTACAATGGCAGCCCGAAAGCTACTGACTTCTTAGGTTAGGTCAGAAAGGCCACACAGCCTCTGCCTACTCACCAGTGTGTCTGCTCCTAGAACCATGAGCTTCCTGCCATGAGGAAGCCCCAGGCAATGGACACATCATGTGTAGGGACTCTGCCTGGCAGTCCTAGCTGAGCTCATCTTTTAAGTCATCCCAGCCTAAGTACCACACATGCGCATAAAGATGCCTCAGAAGATTCCAGGGCCCAGCCAGCAGACAACCAGATGTAAATTCAGATAGTGTGTTCTTCCAGATGCAACGGCAGAGACCGTAGAGAAGAAAGGCATTCTTATCGTGCTCTGACCAGTTTCCTCACCCACAGAATCTGTGAGCATCAGTTGGGGGCTGTCTTGCTCCACTGGATGTAGTTCATTAAATGTAGGGCCAATTGTTATTTGTTAGGGCAATAAATAAGCCAGAACTCTCTCAAAAATAGTTTCTGTAATAAATGTTAGAAATAAACAATGTCATCCTGTGCTTCCGAAACATGGGCTGAGGTGGGATGGGGAAAAGAAGGAGCTAGAGCCACTGCATTCAGTGTGGAACGCGCCCTGTGGACACGTTCAGGCAGGACTCTGGTGGCTGTGCGGCATCTAGCCAGGGGCCTGGCAGGTAGCGTCCAGGCTCGCAGTGCTGGACGCACCAGAGCATCCACTGGGGACCTTCAGAAGAGACACTAGAGCCCCAGCCCCACAGACGATGAACCGGCACCTGCTCTGCGGGAGTAAGGTCTGGGCTCCAGCAGATTCTAAAGTGCCCGCGGGGTTGAGAACTATTCACACCGCAACTATCAACAAATAATTCAAATCAAGTAATAAATCATTATTTAATGTCCACGTATAGCCAGCATAACGACTGGGCACCACAGTCTGGGCACCATTCTTATGGTTGTATACAATTAATCCCATCGTGCTTTTAGAATATTATTTACTAAATCACTCTTGGACATTCAGATCACTTTCAGTTGTTCACCATGGTTTGGTTTAAATCTGCCAGCACATGAGGTCTGTTTCTTCGCTTTGTTTTTGCCTCTGTTGAATATGTGTTTAGGATAGATTCCTCCAGGTGGAATTCTTGGCTCTGAACATCCTTGAGGCGGCGGAGAGTTTAGAGCTGGGAAGCACGTTTGTGGTCACATAGTGAGACTCACTTCTACAGAGGAGGACTGAGGCCCAGGGGGACAAAGTGCTCGGCTCAATAAATGCTTTCAACTTGCATTCCTGCCTTTTTTGCCTCTTTAAAAATGTCCCTTTAAGGCTGGTAGAAAGGAAAACACACAGATGAAGGAGGTCTAGACTTAAGCTGCTGAGACAAGGAGAACAGAGGCATGGAGGGAAAAGCTTACCATGTCACATCCCGATTTCAGTGCGGGGGCGAGAGCTCTACACACAGAGCCCCCTTGTGACCCAATGCCCTGTACACCAGAGCTGCCAAGTCCACAGGAAGGGGGGACTAAGATGCACTGAGCCTGCCTTGTGGTGCCCAGTGTCTTGTTACTTGTGTTTGCAAGTAACCCTGATAGGAGGGCTGGGTTGGGCACAGCCCCCACGTTGCAGGCAGCCAAACCCTGTGAGCACCTTCTGGGCAGAAGATTAAAAACAACTGCCTGCTGCCATCTGGGGAACACACACCTCACTGCCTACTCTTCGCTGCGCTACCTTGGGTCTGTTCTGGATGCATAAGCTCCGAGGCAAAGACCCGTTGTAGAGAGGAGGGGTTCCTCGGATCAGCAGGGTCCTTCATGAGAAATTCTCTTCCTTGAAAGCGGTTTTCTTCCCTTCTACCCCACAGAGAGCCAAATGTGCGTGTGATCTGGCAAAGGAGGAAGAATGCGCCAGAAACTCACCTGAGGAACTCTGTAGACAGAGACATAAACCCTTAGCCCTGAAAAAAATTTTTTTAATGGCCAGGCCTACGCTGAGAGTTCTCCCACCCTCCTGTCCTCACAGGCACCCTGTGCGGCTGAGGGCGGCCTGGGTTCTCAGGAGAGCTCCCACGCCAACTTCCTTTTGTGGCCTCCAGGTTACATTTCCCCAGGTTCCTCACCTGGAGAACAATGTGAGCTTCGTCAAGACTTGATCCAGCGGCTAACTGACAAAGCCATCTTCTTATCAGTGATGATAAAAGGTTCACTTGCATGTTTTCAGACATATTTTTTAACTCCAATCTTCCTTCCTTGTTACTTTCCTTCCAATTCTACTTGTAAGTTTCACTTTCTCCCCCTTGGCAGAATCAACAGTAACGTCTTCTCTCCTCTAGGGCCAAGGTAATCCCTGTTGATACAGAGTCTTCCTGTCCACCTAACGGGCAGACCTGACCACCTTAGGGAGTGGCAGATGCCCAAGTGTCAGCAGGATGCAGCCAGCCTCACAGTCACTCTGGAATTGCAGAAGTAGAAGCCTCAGGCCTCACACCCACCTCCCAGCCTGCTTCCTTCAGGCAGGGCACAAAGACCACCCAGCAACGCTCTCCTTGTGGAAACAACTGCTTCTCAAGGCCACCTGGCTTGTGTGACCTCTCTTTCAGGATTCAACGCAGTATCCACCCATGGCTGCACTGCACAGTCTCCACTTGCAAACAGCCTGCAGTGACCAAGGCGAGGAAGCAGAGGTTCTGATGGACAAGGTTCCAAGGTACTCTAAGGGGCCACAGGGATCTTCCTAGTCAAGACACTGCTGGCTCATCTCACGTTCTCTTATTTGGTGGTGAATGTGGCACTGGAGGCAAAGGTAGGGTAGGGGTGTGTGCTGGTAAGATCTACGATGCTAACATTAGAGGGTCATCTGGTTAGACACAGAGAGGAAATGGATACTGATGCGAGCAGAGGACTAACTTCAAGAGAAGTTTTAAAAATCTACATTATTTGTCTAAAAACTGGAGCTGGATGTGATTAATAATACTATAATTTTCTCAGTGATGGAGTGACTGCTTTGTGTGTGTATGAGAAAAAGAGAGAGAGAGAGAGATGATTTGACATGCCGGCTAGACAGAGTTAGAGCCCTAGGTGTCACCTGGACCCACAGGTGAGCTGGGCAGTTTCCAGGGATGACAGAAGAGCCCTGTGCGTCTCCTGGCACGACCCTCCAGCCCAGCAGGAATATGAGGAGGGCTTCCCCTCACCACACCACCCTGCTGCAAATAAAGACCCAGTAATCTCAGACAGACGAGAGCAACTGTTTCCAGCAGCTCTGTGTCTCTTCCTTCGGCCCCTCCCACACGCCACACACATGCATGTGACCGAGGACGATTCTGGTTTAATTTCCTGCGGCAGCATACAAAACAGATTAAGGAAATATAAAATCAGAGCCAGCTTGTGTTGGGAAAAGCTTATCTCTTTCCATTAAATTTTATTTTTTTAATGGTAGCATTTAAAGAGAGCCTGCACATAATCTTTCACGGAGGGCTCCCTTGAAGCTCCCTGGGGAGTGCTGCACCCGCACACAGACTCCAAATGTCACACGAGGAATGGCAACGTAGACTGACCGCCACACGACAGGCACGCGGCTCTCTCGGGAATAGAGGGGTCCCCAGAAATGACTTACATCCCATCCGTCTTTTTTGTAAGTAATTTCAGAATTGTAGCCATATATTAAATAAAATGAATTAAGTCTAATAGTGATTTAAAATTGGAAACAATATAGCTTTCATATTAATTTTTAATACAAATATATTAAGCTTATCAAGGATCTCATATACTTTCTACGGTGAGCCTGCAGAATCCAATAAATGAGTTCCCCAAGCATGATTAAATATGGATATAAAACCAGAGGAAACACTATATGCATGATAAGAACCTCTGGCATCAGATCGCAACAAGGAAAAATGCAAGCACATTTTCTCATGCCCATCTCAGAGTGAACGAAGACAGGGGAGGGCAGGTCTAGGGCATTCCAAATGGGCAATGGAAGAAGCACCAGCCCAGACACATTATGCAGCTCCAGAGCCACAAAAAGCTCTTGATAAAGGGTAGCAGAGAATCTCAAAGGCTCTGATGACCTCTCTGGGCTCAGCAGCACCCCTGCTGACCCCACTCCACTCTACCTCTCGAATAATTCTCCAAGTATAGATTCCAAAGGAGGGATCTGCCCTCCAGGGAGGGAGGATTTTCTTAGAACATCCATCTATTCATTCACTGAATATTGTCTGAGCAGCTGTAGCAATTAAGATTTGGCCCTTGCCCTGCAAAGAGCCCTGGCACAGTCAGGCAGACAGAATTAACTACCAGATCATTACAGTGGAACAATGTGGATTAAAGACCTGCAAAGTGCTGGGGTGTCCAAAGGAGGAAGGGACGGGGGAAGCCAGGAAATCCTCAGGAGGAGTTGCAGATATGATGAATTCAGTCTTGTGACTTTCAGGGCGTAGTAACTATCCTAGAAAAATTTGCTGTTGTGCCACCAAGTTTAATCTACTAATGCCAATGAATATTAACTGAGCATCTGAGAGACCCTGAAGAAATCATGTTTCCTCCCTGAGCCTCAGTTCCCTCAACTGAATAACCAGGAGACTGAACAACCCAGGTCCTAATGTGCTGTATGATGTACCATGCCAGACACAGAACTAGGAAGAATAAATTTAGGGTTATTTCCAATTATTGATTTCTAATTTAATTTCATTGTGCTCAGGGAATTTACTTTTATATTTACTGAGATTTGTTTTATGCCTCAGAATATATTCTACCATGGTATATGTTCTGTGTTAGTTGAAAAGTATACGTGTGTGTGTGTGTACGTGTGTGTGTGTGTGTGTGTGTGTGTTCATTCTGCATTCTGGGGTAGAATGCTTTATAAATGTCAGATTCTACTGATTACTGGTGTAATCAATTCTTCTGTATCCTTGCTACTTTTCTCTCCAGTTGTTCTATCAAGTATGGACAGAGGCTTTTTAATATTCCCAGCTATACTTTTGGTTTTGTTTATTTTGTTTATTTTGATTCCATCAGTTTTTTCCCTATGGCTTGCAACTGTGTGTGATCTAGTACTACTGTATCTTCTTCAAAGACTGCCACTTTTTCGCATATAATATCACTCCATCTACAGTAACATTTTCATTGCTCTGAAGTCTACTTTATGTGATATTAACACAGCCACTCCAGCTTTCTTTTGACTGTGCTTTCACACTATACTTTTTACAACCCTTTACTTTTAGCCTGCCTATATCATTATATTTAGAGTTTCTTATAAACAGCATACAATTGGGTCATTTAAAAAAAAAATCTGTTCCACAAATGTCTTCTAATTGATACATTGAGATAATGACTTGTTGTTTACACAAACTACTTATATAATTTATGATATAAATACATTAGAGTTTAAGTTTACCATTTTATTGTTTTCTGTTTGTTCTACCTTTTTTTTTTAATTTTTGGCTATTGTTTCTGTTTTCTTCTTCCGGCATTTCTGTGGGTTACTTGAACATTTCTTAGAATTTTGTTCTACAGTTTTGGGTTTTTGCTTTTTGGTTTTGTTTTGCTTTGTTTTTTAGTATAACCCTTTATATGACTTTTAGTGGTTGCTCTCTCTAGGCCTCACATCATATATAAAAGACACATCTTATCTCACTGTACTGGTCTCATCATTTGACCAGCTCTAGCCAAGTGTATAAATGTTATTTTCCATCACACCCTTCATCTGCCCCCACTTGGAACAGAATTGTCCTAAATATTCCCACTGCATACATTTAGAACTACTTCAGCACGAGAATTTGTGCTCCATCTGTCAAACAAAGTAGAAAACTCAAGAGGAGAAATATATTTTACTTACCCATATTTGTGCTTATTCTGTTCTTCCTTCCTTCCTGGGGTCCAACACTACTTCTTCTATCATTTTCTGTTTACAGAATTTCCTTTAGTCATTCTTTCAGTGTTAGTCTCCTGGTGACAAGTTTTCTTTAGTTTTCCTTCATCCAAGAGTATCTTGATTTCCCTACTTTATTCCTGAAGGACATTTTGGCTGATTACAGGTTTTTGGGTTAATAGTTCTTAGCATTCAGTAGTTGAAAAAAAGCTTTACTTGCATCTGACCTTCTTGGTTTCTGATGAGAAAATCATTATCATTCAAAATGTTTTTCTCTTGTAGATAAGCTATCAGATTTTATTTTTGTCTTTTGTTTTATTTGAGTATGAGAGTCTTAGTGCAGATTTCTTTGACTTTATCTTTTTGAGGTTCACTTAGTTTCCTGAATCTGCAAGTTTATGTTTTTTGACAAATTTTGGAAGTTTTATCTTTTTAAACAATTTAATTATGGTAAAATGCATGTAAATTATATAATTTATCATTTTAATCATTCCTTAAATATACAGTTTAGTGACATTAAATACACTCACACTGTTATGCAAGCACTTCTACTATTCATATCCAGAATGTCTGCATTATCCTATACTAAAATTGTATGCAGGTTAAATATTAACTTCCTGTCCTGCACATTCCCACTAGATGCTGCCAAGTGCTGCTCTACTGTCTTTATGTATTTGATCATTCTAAGTGCCTCATATAAGTGGAATAATGTTTGTCCTCCTCTGTCTGGCTTATTTCACTCAGCATAATACCTTCAAAGTTCATCTAAGTGTAGCATGTGTCAGAATTTCACTCCTTTTTAAATACTCTATAGTGTATCCACCCCAGTCTGAAGATGGCCTTTTCACCCTGTTGATAGTTTCCTTTGATGCACAAAAGCTTTTAATTTTGATGAAGTCGAAATTGTCTATTTTTTGCCTTTTGTTGCCTATGCCCTGGTGTCATATTAAAGAAATCACTGCCAAATTCAATGTCATACACCTTTCCCCCTATGCTTTTAGCTGGTTTTATAGCTTTAGCTGTTATATTAGGTCCTTGACCCATTTTGAGTTACTTTCTGCATAAAGTACAAGGTAAGGTTCCAATCTGCATTCTTTTGCATGTGGATATCAATTACAACACTATCATTTGTTGAAGAGATGGTCATTCCCCAATGAGTAATCTTGACGTCCTTGCTGAAAATCATTTGAACACTTGTGAAAGTTTTATTAATGTGCTCTTTACTCTATCCCACTGTTATTAATAGACTCTATTCCATTGATCTACATGTCCATATTTATGGTGGCAACACAGTCTTGAGCTTCTTTGTTGTACATTTTTAAAATTGAGATCTATGAATCTTTCATTTTTTTTCCCTTCTTTCTCCAGACCTTGGGCAGGGAGAAGACTGGGTGTGAGCTGAGGCACTCTGAAGTTCCAAAGGAATTTTTGGAATGGATCTTTCTATTTTTACAAACAAAAAGTCACTTGGATATTGATAGGGATGGCATTGAGTCTGTAGTTCACATTTTAATATTGTTTTCCAATCCATGAACATGATATGCTATTTTGTTTATTTATGTCTTAATATTTTTAAGTAATGTTTCATATTTTTTAGTGTATAAGTCATCTCTTTGGTTAATTCCTCATTATTTTATTTTGTGTGGTAGCATTACAAATGGAATACGTTTCTTATTTCCTTTCTGGATTCTTCACTGTCAGTGTATGATCTATGTATGTTGATTTCATACTCTGGTACTTTGCTGAATTCATTTATTAGTTTTAACAATTGTCCAGTGTGGAATCTTCAGAGTTTTCTGCATATAAGATCATGTCATCTGTGAGCTGACATTAATTATACTTCTTCCTTTCCACTTTGGATGCCTTCATCATTATTTCTTCAAGTATTTTTTCCACCCAACCCTCTTTCACTTCTCCTGGAACTCCAGTGTTGAGATCTTTTCTACTGATCCACAAGTCCCTGAGGCTTTGTTCACTTTTACATGGTTTCAGTCTTATTTTCCTCTCTGTTTTTCAGACTGGGCAGTTTCCTTTGTTCTTTCACAAGATCACCAATTTATTCTTCTGCTCTCCCTATTCTGCTGTCAAGCTTCATTCTGTTTATTTTGGTTATTGTGTTTATGAGTTTGTAAGCTTCTATTTGCCTCTTTTTTATTATTTCTTTACTGAGACTTTCTATTCTTCATTAGTTTTAAAGGTGTTTATAATTGTTCTTTGAAGCGTTTTTTATAATGGCCACTTTAAAACCTTCATTTGATAATTCTAACATTTCTGTTTTGTTGGGAGTTCGTCTCCCCATTGATTGCTTTCATTAAGACTGAGAGATAACTGGCACTCGGTATGATGAGCAATTTCTGATTGAAACACGGATAGCTTGAGTATTCTGTTATAAGATTATGACTTTCATTTAAACCTTCCTTTCTCTGGTATTACTCTGGCAGAAGAGGAGGGTGATACTTTGTTAATACCAGGTGGAAATATAAGTCCAAGTTTTCCATTTGGCTTTTCATGGCTACTGGACTTAAACTTCCTGGTAGGAATTTTCTGCTTATTTCCTTTAAAAGGGCTTAATCACCATGCTTGTACTTTACCCATTGTTTTCTTCCTATCTTCTTTCTCTTTTGGTTGAAAAACACACTTCTGAAACTAGTATTTTCTATGTGGAAGTTTGAAGTCTGTAAACCACAGAGCCAGGGGCTCCCAAACAACTCTTGGAAGGTGTCAATGACAATTACGTCACACCATCTCTGCATGCCTGCCTACCTTCCTTCTCTCCCTCCCACCTGGTCACGTCAGCTAAAGTGTGGCGATACACATTTGGAGGAGTGTTCTTTAACCTGGAAGCCACTGGACACTAAAGGCTTCAGAGGGCCTCTGGGGTCTCCTCGTCCATGGACTATACAACACGCATGTGATGTCTATTTTTCTCTTGTGAACCTGTGGTTTGTTACCAGATTCCTAAATAAGTACGTGATCAAAGAGGTGAAGAATCACAGTAGCAGATTAAGAAATGGGAACAACAGAAATGCATGCTCAAAACCAGCTACTGTAGGAACATGTAAATCTGGTTTTAGGCTGCACAGAGCCTAAGTGATTGGAGCTTTGGCTCTCTCTGGATGCACCAGAGTAGCTGGTAACTATGCAAAAAGGAAAGGAACAACATAGATTCGTGGCCTGCTCTCCCTGACCAGATTTAGGAAAAACTAAATAGATGCTGAAAACGTAAAAATGCTTTGAAAAATAGAAAGAAGTTAAAAAAAATAGTGCAAAAATATTAAATCTAGATTTTTTTTTTAAAAAAAAAGGTCACTGAGGAGAAAGAAGAATGACTTTTACAACCTGACTTCTGCTAAGAAAGCATTACTAACAAAGCAGCCACGCTGAAGCCGGGGTGAGGCAGCTCACAGCATACACAGCTCACAAAAAAGAAATAGGCATATTGACAAGACAGCCCAGATGGGGACAGTTATTCTTGAGATCCAAGAAATCAAATTAGTGGCAAACAAAATCCCTCCAAAATAATAAATGGAAAGAAATGAATGTAGACTAGAGACAAGAGAAAGCAAGAGACGCACACTGTGAAGGGATCCTAGGACTGTCCTGTGGCAGCAATGGTTAAGCATTTCAGCTGAGCCCAGTGGAGCTGGAAGTCTAAACCAAATCAGAGCTGGCTAAGTGGATTCCTTTCCTGGGGGAGCCTCCCGCCTAATTGAATCTGTAACCAATTTGTTTCTGAAGCTTCTCTGATTTCTGTTCCAAACTCAGGCTTTGAAAACCTTATTCAGGCTATTTCCTTCCACTATTTCCAGGGTTTGAGACAAGAAAGAAAACCTAGGGGGTACCCGTTTAAAGAGAACATCAGTTTCTTAAGGCAAAGAACGTAGCCTCCCTGTCCCCTGCTCTGAGTTCTGGAGTCCTGAGGAGGCTTGGAAAAGAGGCTTTCCTCTGCAAGGTCATGAAAAGACCTGGTCCATTAGCCAGAGCCAGAATAAGGCGAAAGTGGAGCTTTTAAAGTCCACTATCCACTAAAAAAAAATCATTCACTGGAGCACGTATCTAATAGAAGCTGCTGTGTTTGGGGCTTGTGTGTCTGGGTTAGACGTCACGAGGAGATACAAAAGGTAGACAAGAATGAGGGTAGCTTGAGGAATTCCCACTCATCTTGGGATGACCAAACACCACCGAGACTGCTGGGGAGCAGTTATACAACACCACTACTCAGCAGGAGAACAGCCACACAGCTACAAACACAAGAACCAATTAGTGGAAGAGTGACCAAAAAACTTCCTCAAACACTAATATAATAATCCATAACAGACTTGAATGCTGGAGACTGGTAAGTTCACCCTCATACCCCACCTTATTTACTTCTCAAAATGAGTCTATGGGACAGGCATTAACCTCATCTTACAAACAGGAGTTGGAGTTTTATCTGCATGGGGTTAATGAGAGCTAAGTATGGAAACTGGAGCCCCTGGAAACAGGACAGGGGCTCAGTACCTGTGCCTTCCTTGGTGCCAGGGTCTCCAGGAGGTTCTGAGTGAAAATAACTTTAGTGGGACCAATGTTGTGGCATAGTGGGTTAAGCCACAGACTGCAATGTCAGCATCCCATATGGGCCCTGTTCATGTCCCAGATGTTTCACTTTGATCAAGCTCCCTGATAATGGGCCTGGGAAAGCAGCAGAGGATGGCCTAAGTGCTTGGGACTGGAAGAAGCTCTTGGCTCCTGGCTTCAGCCTGGTGCAGCCCTTGCTGCTGCAGCCATTTGGGAAATGAGCCAGCAGGTGAAAATCTCTCCCCACCACCCCTTCCTGCCCCATAACTCTGCCTTTCAAATAAATAAAATAAATATTTAAGAAAAAAAATAATTTCAGCAAGGAACTCCAGCACCAATGAATTCCTTCTCTTGTACATTTGAGTGGCTACCATTACTGACTGACATCAGAGGCTCTGGATGCACACCGTGTGGGATTCATTGTTATCGATGCAGATGGAAATCTCTGTTTCAAATACTCATTTCCCAGGTGCTTTTCTGCCGGTGTGGCCCAGGTTGCTATGGTAACTGCCCAGGAGGCTGGTGGAAACTCTGCCCAGTGTGGCACTGGGAGAGAACACAGGCGAGCCTGGGGCAGAGCATGGCAAAAGTCCACCCTGAACTGTGTCCTCTCAGGGACACCCCTTAGTCTGACCTTGCACTTTGCAGTTAATGAAGGTCTCTGATTCTGTGAACTGTGGGCTTTGCTGGGGGTGCCACACATTTCTAGTCTGTCTGGGTCTCCTATGTGGGTGACAGGGGCTGGGGCACTTGGGCCCTCTTTCACTGCCTTCCCAGGTGCATCGATTGGGAGCAGAATCAGAGGTGGAGAAGGTGGGACTCGAACCAGCACTCAAATGAGATGCTGGTGCCACAGGTTATGGCCCAACCTGCTGCGCCATAATGCTAGCCCCTAGTCACAGTTGTAACTGACGAAATGATACTTTCACAAGTGCCATTTCAATCCTTGACCACTGTTGGTGGGGCTTGCTTCCCTGGCACATCTTCAGTCCCCAGCCTCTTTCCACAGATGCATGAAAGCTTTCCTCCTATGAAGGTTAATTGAGTTAACACCAGGTCTCATTCATCAAGAAATCAGTGGGTCACCATATGTTGGTGGTAAACCAGTGAATGTCTCTGAGAGTGAGGCTCTCCTTGTGGCATCAGCAGCTGCCCACACCAGATAACTGACCTTCTGCAAACATACTTATAGGGACTCCGGTGTTAAAAAGATACTGAATCTTCATAAAGCCAACTCCTTCCTTAGACTTTAAAATAAAATTCACTCGGGACTGGCGCCGCGGCGCAGTGGGTTAATCCTCCGCCTGCAGCTTCAGCATTCCATGTCGCTGCTCCTCTTCCAATCCATCTCTCTGCTATGGCCTGGGAAAGCAGTGGAGGATGGCCCAAGTGCTTGGGCCCCTGCACTCGCATGGGAGACCAGGAGGAAGCACCTGACTCCTGGTTTCGGATCAGCATAGCTCCGGCCATTGTGGCCATTTGAGGAGTGAACCAATGGAAGGAAGACCTTTCTCTGTCTCTCCCTTTCACTGTAACTCTACTCTCAAATAAATAAATAAAAAATCTTTAAAAAACTAAAACTCACTCCACAAAGGGTTCTTTCTGCCTTCACAGGCTATTTTGCATAAGAACACAGCAGTATAAGAAAAGAATGTAAAATATATTTTTCATATTGCATGTTAAAATAGTATTTTCAATATATAGGGTTAAATAGAATGGCACTTATATTAATTTCATTTATTTCTCTTTACTTTTTAAAATGTGGCCACCAGGAACTTTTTTTTAATTATACAAGTACATACCCCAGTTGGATCTCACTACTCTAGGCACTTCATAGCATGTGAAATAATGTCACTGAGAGAGAGGAGGAAAGGTCACTTCGACATTAGTGCCTCTAAGAGTTCTGGTACCTGGGACAGCACTGTGGCACAGTGGGTCAAGGTGCTGCATATGTTGCTGGAATTCCATGTCAGAGTGCCAGTTCCAGTCCTTGCTGATCTGCTTCCCATCTAGCACCCTGCTAGTGAGCCTGGGAGGCAGTAGGAATAACTCAAGTGCTGGATTGGGTTCCTGGCTCTTAGCTTTGGCTTGGCCTAACTCTGGCTGTGTGGCCACTTGGAAGGGAACCAGCAGATGGAAGATCTTTCTGTCACTCTTCTGTCTTTCAAATAAATAAATCTTTAAAAAATAAAAATAAAACTATATTCAGAGAGATTAAGTGACTTTTTTCAAGTCACAAAACTAGTAAATGATAGGCCTGGAACCTGAATTTAATGGCTTTCACTCTGTGCACTCTTTGTTTTCTTTCCTAAGATTTATTTATTTATTTGAAAGAATTAGAGAGAGAGAAGGAGAGGCAGAGAGAGAGAGAGAGAGAGAGAGAAAGGTCCTCCATCCACTGGTCTTTGCACTCTTTCTACTATCCCAAATTGCCAGGGGTACATATTTGTGTCATGGTTAATAACAACCTGGCAAGAATCTTGGTGACTTTTCTAGAGTCAAACAGGAAGTTTGGGCTAAGGCCAGAATTAATCCCAGGCCCTATGATAGACATTCCAAATATGCTCCAGTATTGGCAGCTATCAGGGTCCATGCTTGGGTTTCTTTGGTACTAAAGGCAGGAGATGTTAAGATGATTGCCAAGGGAAGCTTCTGGAAGAAGGGAGACAACCCCAGAAGAAGGGCAAGAGGATGACAAAAAAGTGAACTGGATATGAGCAGTGCAAAAGGGCATTAAGAGGAACACTGGAAAGATTGGTGATGGATGCACCATCATCCAAGGCCGTGGCATCCTCTCAGCCCATACCTACATGTCTGTCTACGTTTGTCCAGGCTTGTCTTTGCAGTTGAGGGTATTAATGACTCCTTCAAGAGTTTTGTACATAGCAGGGCCGGCATTGTGACACAGCTGGTAAAGCTGCTGCCTATGATGCTGACATCCCATATGGGTACTGGTTCGTGTCCTGGTTGCTCTACTTCCAATCCGGCACTTTGATAATGGCCTAGAAAAAGTGGCAGAAGATGACCCTAATATTTGGGTCCCTGGCACCCATGTGGGAGACCTGGATGAAGCTCCTGGCTTTAGCTTGGCTCAGTCCTGGCCATTGTGGCCATCTGGGGAGTGAATCAGGAGATGGAAGATCTTTTTCTCCCACCCCTTATACTGAATTTCAAATAAATAAATAAATCTTTAAAAAAAAAAGGAATTATGCACATAATGGCAATGACTAATGCCTCCACAAAAAACATTAGAGACCCAAGTCTTCTCTGATTTCTCTTGTACATATTCCTCTGAACTGGCATCAGGAATCCAGCCAGATCTGACGGGAGTTCTAGACAGTGAGTCTTACTGGAACAACTTATCGAGTACAGAGGAAAAGAGTGGATTCTATACTGACTTGTTCACATATCTGTCTCATCCATTAAGTTGTAAGGACAGTACTGGGTCTTATTCAGAGTAACAGAAGCCTGTACTTGAAATGTTGTGAACTAAACTGAACAAACTCTACCTGGCTCTGCCTCACTGTGCCCTTTAGACAACTCTTAAATGTCTCCAAGCCTCAGGCCCTTCATTTCTCAAAGAGGACTAAAAATGCCTGTCCCACAGACTTGTATCATTGCCATTTGTCCTGAAGAGCAAGAAAGATTATGCATGTACTAGCAGAAGTCACAGTTTCCAGTCTCATATAAAGGATTGGTTTGATCACCTATGAAACACTTGTTTGCAGATGACCCTGGGTAGTGAACATCACTATACTTAAGAAATTTCCTTGACATTATTTTTCTGTCAAAATTATGTAGGGAGCCTTCGACAAGTATTTTTTTCCTAGCGATCTACAGGCTGACAAGTACCAGCCAGACCAGAAAAAGGCAAGCTCTTCCTGAGACTGCAAGAGGGTGAGGTGTTCTTCCACTGGTGTGGGTAGCGATGCAGATAAACTAAAAAGGACAGGAAGAGCTGAGAGCCTTGAGGAAATCCTGTTGACCGTGGGCTGATTTCAATTAGAGATTAGGAAAAGGCACCGGAGCTGGATTTCAACAAAAATTAGCATTAGGGAATCTTATCCCTAAGAGTCTTTCAGGCATTTTTCATTTCTCTTATCTAGATATGAGTAGCTGCCCACGTTATGGGATCATCCAGCCAGCTCCTGGATACTTCCCAAGCAACCCTGAGACAGGGTCCAGTCCTGCCCTGGAGCTCTTCTGCAGAAAGGCGCTATGGCCCAGAGGACTCCATGAAAACAGCAACTGCTGTAGGACACCCCCCACCCAAACCGCCACCCTCCACAGTGCCTGGGCCAAATGAGCACATGAACACTCCTCTTCCAGAGCCAGGGACATGGAGAGGGAATTCTGCTAGGGTGGGAAGGCCAGGACAGACTCCCTAAGACGGGGAAAATAAGTATCACCCTTAAATGAGGCATTCAAACACTGACTCAGCCTCCCATTTGGTCTCTTGACATTCACTGCTAAGATTTTATCTCCTGTCTCATCCCCTACCTCCTTCCTCCCTCAAGTCCTTCCCTTCCAACAATGAATGCCTCCTAAATTCCATCTGCTTTGTATGACACTGAGCTGGTTACAACCACGAAGTCTCCTCGGGATGCTGGAGTGGGTGGGTCATCAGGCCAGCCAACTATGGGTGTGGCAGGATGAGCAGAGTTATAGGAGCACAGGGGAAAATGACTAGACTTTAATGGATCAGCAGAATTCTGGCAGGGCTAGGGTGTGGTGGAGGGGAGGGCATTGAAGGCAGAGGAAATAGCTTTGTAAATACTTGGGAGTGAGCAGTTCAGGTAAACAGGGCAATGGTGAACAGCACAGTGTGGAGAAGAAAGGAGGGAGGTGGGGAGGTGGGGAGAGTCTGGAGGTTGCCAGGGTGGATTGCAGATGGTCAAGGGTCTTGCCTAACAAGCCAAGGAGTATGGACTGTGCTCTGTGGGCAATGGGTGGGAGGCATGGAGAATGGCAATTTGTTCATTGTGGGCAGAATACAGGTGCAGTGCTTTTCTGAGACTGGCTAGTACCAATTTGCAAGAGTAATTGTTACAATTATCATGATTATTCAGAGCTGGTTGATTTTACATTGGTAGTTTTAATATCAATCATGGTGGGTATATTGATACCACAGAAATTGGCAAATATCACAAATCAGGGTTTTTTTCAGAGCTGTTGTTAAGCATTTATCAGCATGCCTGGGCCATGTGTGTGCGTACATGCTTGTTACACATTGCAAAACCCAGAATGGCTTAAAAAAAAAAAAAAAAAAAACAGTCACCAAGAAAAGGCCCAACAGCACCAGAAAAAAAGGTCTACCAACAGAACTCCATGAGATTTTGGCACACTCACCAGTCTCAGATTCTTCATGGCTTGGGGAAACATGCCTTGATGTAACTGCAGTTTGCCAACTTTCATTACTTGGACGCCTCTGACAGGATGGCTTCCTGGGAAAAAAATCCTGGAAGAAAGCAAATGGCAAATAGCGTCAGTAGCTCTCACCTTTGCAGTCAGCATTTCATCAGGAGACTATAAAGTGGGAGCACACACTGGCTATGAATGTTAATGAGCCACTGAAGGGACATTAGCTTCGCAATGCTGGAGAACTCAATGCTGAGGGGAATTAACACATTATCAGTCTCCAGTTTCCCAGTAAGTCTTTTGCACTAGCGGGGAAAAGACAGGACTTAATGCCTTTCCAACAAATACTAGAGACCAGAACAAAAGTTTGGGTCTCTGCCTTTATATTTGGTGCAGAGGAGGAGGAAACATCAGGAATAATCCCATCCTGCAAGATCTTATAGGAAGCTTCAGCATCAGTTCAGCCCTGGAACAAAATACTCTCTCTCAACACACATTTGTTGAAAAAAAGTGGTAAAGTCTTCATGATCCTCCAACTAGATACCACCACGCCCTCCCAAGCTTTGAACTGCAAAGATTCTCAACTGATTTTCAGTTGTAGAGTATATCAAGCTGCCTGTCTTAGAAGCACTTTTACTTTCTTTTATCATCTCACTGGATTATAATGTTTTTTATTAAGGTACACTGTCTGTGTTCTCCATGATGTTCCATATTTAGGAGGAACTCAGTGTATGCTGAGAACAGAACAAAACAAAGTAGGACACTGGAGGGACCAAAGAATGAGGACTTAGGGCTACGGTGGAATCCCAATGAAAAGTTAAATTACTTTAACTCATTACAATAGGAATTTACTATATTGGATTCAATAACATGTATGCAATTTGTCCTAGGCCCTGGGCCCTTTATTATTAGAGAATACTAAGGTCATCCAAAGGTCCTGAAGTTTGCAGAAAAATGGAACTAGAAGTTTATTTTGATGCAAGAAAAACTGAAATTGCATAGTTTTCATAGCATGCATTTTCTATGAACTTTTTAAAGATCCCTTATATGCATGGATTTCAAATACTTTTGCAGAAAAATAAATTTACCTTTTTAATCTCATTTTCCATGAACTTTTTAAAACCTCTCCAATAGATGCTGTTCAACTTACAATGCATAGATGTCCTAATTAATCCATCCTAAGTTGAAAACACACTAAATTGAAAATACATTTGCTACACCTCACCAACCATACATCCTGGGTTAGCAACATGGTCTACTGTAGGGTCTGAGTGGTTTAACCTCGTGATCACGTGGCTGAGTGGGAGCTGCAGCTTGCATCCAGCATTATGAGAGATCAGAGCACATACTGCCAGCTAAAACCTAAGGTAGAGCTTCTAGTGGATGGCTATCACTTTCACAGAATTATAAAGTCAAAAAGATTCTAAGTTGAACTACTCTCAGTTGGGATCCTATATTACACAATAACGTATCTGATGCCGGGAGAAATACTGCACTGTAAATACAGGAGCTTTTCCCTCAAGGCCCAGTAATCCCATTAGATATGAAACAAACATTCAGGCAAAGGTCAAAGCAGTATGACAGGATGGAACACCATTCAGAACCCATAGCACACACGCTGTAAATGCAGACATTCAGTTCAAGTCTGTTGAAGTGAACTGAGAAAATGACACTGGAGGATTGGAGACAGAGGTGACTGGCAGCTGGACTGGAAAAGGCTTTCTACAGGAGCGTAAGGGGACTACAGTGGTTCCTAAAGAGTCAGAAGGCTTTGCTAGGGGCAGAGGAGGGAAATGCACCCACACTGTGACACCACACAAGCAAGTGAACACTCCAGTCGCAGATTCTCCAGAACTACGGAGGCCTGCCCACAGATAGCAATGAGAGAACCCTAGGAGTCAGCACTGACACTGGGCTTGCCATGTGCCTGGCACTGTTCTAACTGCCCTCTACCTATGAACCCATGGAACAGACATCTAAGCTCTGCTGTATCCTGGAAGCGAAGTCCATTTAACAGGGGAGACAGGAATGTTCTCTGGTAAGTGTGCACACATCTGAAAACCCTGCCCTGCCCCTGGAACCTTGACTCTTTCCCCCATGAAATGTGATACAGAAACTCTTTTCATTCATGCTCTTAGGAAAGTGGAAAGCAGTATCTAGGAGGAAAATATTGAAATCAATAGAAGGTTGGCCAGGCCTCTTTTAAGGAACTGAAAGGGAAGGGGAAGGAAGAAAAACAAGAGACACACCTGGGTCCTCGAGTTCTCTTCACTTCCTGGGTGTGCCGAGAGGTCAGTCATTTCACCCCTCACCCCCGACAAAATGAACTTCATTATCCACTTGTGTGGAAAAGTTTTAAGACCCCCAGACAAAAGGCTTCAGTGCAGGAAGCTATTTTCAGAAGGTAATTGGCCTGGACACTTTCCTTGAAAAACACACCTGGATTGGGGATTTTATTTTATTACGATGAATGTGGCATAATTAGATTTAAAGGCCAAAAAGTAATTTTATACTAATAATCACTCCACTCACTTGATGTCTGTCATGTCTGTTAGCAGAGGGAAAGAAAATCTTCGGTTCTATGATGGCACAGAAAGTGGTGCGTAATTATGCTGTGACGGGTCCCTGCCCTGGTCACTTACAGATATGAGAAAAATGAAGTAGGGTTTAATAAGGAGAGGATGAAGAGGAAGTGTCTGCGAGAGGCCTTCCACATCAATATTTATGGAGCGCTCTCACAGCTCTGGCAGGGGTGCTGACTGGAGGCCTGGTTTATTTCCGCAGGCCTCCCAGCTGACATATGGAGTCAGAACCATGACTGCTGGCTGGAACAGTACCCCAAGGAAAACTGGTGAGGCTCACTCCTGCAGGAAGAGGTCCTCCACCAATGGCGTGAGCTTTCATGCACTTTACCAGGTGTGGCAGTGGTGAGCAGAGGGGAAGGCCTGCAAGCAGTCTTCAGGAGCAGGCCTGTCAGAAACCAAGGGTGGGCTCAGAGCCTGAACCGGAGGAGCCAGGAGAGCCTGTGGAGTTGGAGGACTGAGTCTGAGTGAGAAGGTGAGGCACATGTGCACTGACAAGGTGCCAGGTGCTGGCCCAGGGCTGGAAGCGGGGTTCACGGTGGCTCTCTGACCTTGGTTAGCATTCGCAGAGATGAGGCAAATGAAATGTTGACAGAGAGTGTGGGGAGCAATCCGGACTGGACTGAGTTACTGGAATTAAGACTTATTCTATGCATCTGCTCTCCCACAATATGGCGCTGGGAGAGAAGTAAACAGCTTCCGCACAGCTGCCTCCAGTTCAGCTAATAAACTGTAGGACTTGCTCCTGATTGGAGGAGAGCAGCGTACTCGGCGTGTGGGCAGCCGAGTTAGGATTGGCGGAGGAGGACTATAAAGGAGGAGAGAGACGGCATGCACCGGGAACATCTAAGGGGAACATCTAAGGGGAACATCTAGCTGAGGGAACACCTGTGCAGCCCCCGAGAAAGCCGGCCGGCGGTGTGCCGCTCCCCTGCGGAAGTGGGGAATGTGGCAGGGGGAACTGCCCTTCCACGGAGGTGGAAGGGATAGTAGCCAACCCGGGAAGAACCAGCAGCAAACCCGGGGAGGGCCGAGCAGACAGAAAGAACAGCGCAGGGTCCTGTGTCGTTCCTCCACGAAGAGGGGGAGCGACATAATGGTGCCGTGACTCGGATAGGAAACCTGACACGGATAGGAAACCTAGGACGGATAGGAAACCTAGGACGGATAGGAAACTTAGGAGGGAAGAAACGGGAAGAACTGGGAAAATACCGGAGAGAGAGACTAGCAAACAGCCTAGGGAAAAGCCGGACGAAAAGGGTGCCGGAAGAAGCTATTGAAAGCCTAGGCATAGATTCGGATACGAACTACGGGGGGAAGCTGGGAGAAATCTCTAAGGTCGAAAGCGAAAGTGAAAGCTAGAACAAACAGACTCGGATGCGGACTGTGGGGAGAGGCCAGGAGAAATGAGGGAGGAATATTGTTGGAAGAAAACTTAGGGAAACATATCGGGTAGAGAAAAGTGTTAGGGAAATTGAAGCCGCGGGGGGCAGGCCGAGGCTGAAACGAAAGCCACTTTGGGATTCTCAAGTTAGCCCGGGAATGGGGGGCGAAAAGTTGAAACCAGAAGCTGAAACGTAAGCCAGATTGGGATCCGTCTGATTAGCCCGGGGAGCAAAGGACGGGAAGCCAAACCGTGGGGCGGAGACGTATGCTGGGTTGAATTCGCCAGGCTAGCCCGGGGAACTTGGATTGAATGCTAGTGGCGGACACGTAAGGTACGCTGTGTGACTCGCGGAGGCTTCCGCGCGCAGACAGAGCGTGCGGGGCTCAAGTACATAGGGAACGCGGGGCTGGCGCAAGGCTGTGGTTCAGACACAAAAGGGTTAAGTGCGAGACCGCGGAGTGTGTGTGCAAAGCCGAGCCGCGCAGATGAGGCGCGGGCTGAAGCGGCGCAGAGCCGGGAACCCGCCGGCGGGGCGAGGCGCCGGAAAGCCGCAGGGATAAGAGAAACAGAAGTTTAGAAGTAAAAGAGAAATAGGAATGCTGGAAGATAGAAGTAAAATGGGAGAAATAGGAATGCCCGGAGATAGAGAAATAGAGAAATAGAAAGGCCTCCCTACAACACTGCAATGTGAGAGCTTGGATTCGGTCTGCCTGATTAAGTGAGGCGATGAGCACGATGAGCACCTGCGGCGGCTAGCAGCTTATGTGCCGCAGGTCACCGAAGACAGGCACGAATTAACATCAGTAAGGCCTCCCCACAAAAAGGCAATGAGAAGGCTTGGATTCGGTTTGCCTGATAGGGCTTGTAAGCCCCTGCAGGCAGAGCAGAGCATGCGCTGCGGGGCACCGAACACAGGCACGCATCAGCGCCTAAAAACCTCCTCATAACATGGCGAAGAGAGGACCCGGATTCGGTTTGCCTGATAGGACTTGTAAGAACCTGTGGCAACTCTAGCAAGTAGAGCAGAGTGTGTGCCGCGGGACACCGAAGACAGGCGCGTATCAACGCCAAAAATAAAAAGAAAGGGGGATCTGTGGGGAGCAATCCGGACTGGACTGAGTTACTGGAATTAAGACTTATTCTATGCATCTGCTCTCCCACAATATGGCGCTGGGAGAGAAGTAAACAGCTTCCGCACAGCTGCCTCCAGTTCAGCTAATAAACTGTAGGACTTGCTCCTGATTGGAGGAGAGCAGCGTACTCGGCGTGTGGGCAGCCGAGTTAGGATTGGCGGAGGAGGACTATAAAGGAGGAGAGAGACGGCATGCACCGGGAACATCTAAGGGGAACATCTAAGGGGAACATCTAGCTGAGGGAACACCTGTGCAGCCCCCGAGAAAGCCGGCCGGCGGTGTGCCGCTCCCCTGCGGAAGTGGGGAATGTGGCAGGGGGAACTGCCCTTCCACGGAGGTGGAAGGGATAGTAGCCAACCCGGGAAGAACCAGCAGCAAACCCGGGGAGGGCCGAGCAGACAGAAAGAACAGCGCAGGGTCCTGTGTCGTTCCTCCACGAAGAGGGGGAGCGACAGAGAGAGGAGCACGAGACTGGCCATGCGGAGGGGCAGGCAGTGGTACCCCGGGGACAGCTGGGACTGCAGTGATGACGGTTTCCGCAGAGCTTGGGGTGGCTCAGATCAGAGATCATGGGGCCTTGACACACGCATGTGGGGCATGGGAAGGGACGAGTGGCTCAGGGAATCGTACAGGAGACAGAATGCAAAGGGCCAGTGAGCAGAGAAGAGCAGGAGAGGAGGGGCACTACGATCAGGCTGTGTGGAGGCAAAAGTCAAAGCTAGGTCGTTTGGGCCTCCACTTCGAAAGGCAGGTAGGCACTACCAAAGGGGGCTGAGGATGTTTCACTGGAAGGAGACACACAGAAACCTGGAGAAGAGACCCTAGAAGTGAAGGAGTCTGGAGATAAAATGGTGGCAGTGAGGACAGCAAAGAAGGATTTGATACAAAAAGGGTTACACAACTGTTTCAACCAGACCTAGGAACCAGATACTCAGAGGTAACTCCTAGACTCAGAAGAAACCACGCTTCCACAGAAAAACACAAGCAAAGTATAGAATAATGAAGTCATTCCAAAAGCCATTCTACTTATCAGAGGGTTATAAATTTTCTTCTCACAGAACAATGCTAGCAATCACATGCTGCAGGACTCTGGGCCTCGGATGATGAAAATGCCTTTGGTGCACAGGAAGGAATGAGCTTAAACAAGCAGGGAGAGCAAAGAAGGGCATGTACTAGCTTTAACCCAAGTGCACAAGTGCCGAGATCTTGCTGAGAATCAGGAAAGTGGATAAAGGACACAAAGGAGAAATACCTAATGGCAGGGCCTCTGTTGGACTTGGTGAGGTTCTTCTGCGTTTCTAATTACCAGTCATGTTACAGGTAACAGCCTTGGCATTTCCAGGGCTTGAAAAAGCACTGTTTATTTGGGACTTTCACTCTGGTTTGACTATGTCCCCTTCAAAATTAAGTGTTGACACTTAATGACCAATGTAGTGGTATTAAGAGGTGGGGCCTTTAAGAGTAGTTAGGCCGTGAGGGCTCTTCTCCTCATGAATGGACTTACTGCCCTTTTATAATAGAGACTGGCATGCCCTTTCCCCACAGGAGGGCACCATGTTCCTGCCCTCCAGAGGGTGCACCAACAAGGCGTCATCAAAGGATGAAGCAGCCTCGCCACACAACTGAGTCTCCTGACACCTTGGCGCTAGACTCGCCAGCCTCCAGCAGTGTGAGAGATAAACGTATGCTCTTTGTAAATCACCTAGCTTACGGAATTCTGCTTCAGCAGCACAAACAACTCTTTTCAAACCGATGTAGAAAATGTTACTGAACCTAAAGAGAGAGCTTAACTTGCTGTTTAACCTGTATTTCAGAGTGATCAAATAGTTCTTCCCTCCCACAAAGAAACCTTTTATTTATGGGATACAAACTTCATGCACTTCATAAGTACAACTTTAGGAATATAGTGATTCTTCCCACCATACCCACCCTCCCAACCACACTCCCACCTCTCCTCTCTCTCCCATTCCTAATCTCTTTCTCCACTAAGATCCATTTTCAATTAACTTTATACTCAGAAGACTAACTCTATACCAAGTAAAGAGTTCAACAATTTGCACACACACACACAAAAAAACCTATTCAAATAGTTCTAATTGTACAAATTCTAGCTGACGTATGTGGAACAGTGATATAATTGGGGAGATTAGTTTGAACTCCTAAATAGATCATTGATTCAGGGAAACCTATCACTGACTGGAAGCATTAGATGCAAGGATGACAGAGAACCGTACACTGGACAGATTAGGTTGTTGGCATCTGAACTCACTCATCAATCACTATGGTGGTGCAACCATACAGTAAGTGAATAAATAGGAATGATCTTGCATTGCCCGTGGAGTACCCTTGCCCAACAATCAAATCACACAAACCTAAACTCAATGGAATCAAACTCACAACGTTCAATTCCATTTCATAGGAAAAACAAGTGATCAACGAACAAGAAAAGGCAGCCATCTGAATCCAAGATATGGGAAATTCTTCAGGTTCTTGAACCAGAAGAGCTTCAACAGGTCATTGGCATGAAAAGAAAAAGATGACTGGGGAAGAAAAGAGACTTAAGAAATATAACAACCATACGTAATATGCAGATCTTGTGCATCCCAATTCAAACCAACTAAACAATGGCATTTCTGAGATAATAAGAGTTATTGATAGATAATTTGCCACAAAATGGCATTTGGGATATAATTGCCATTATTTTTAGAGATATGATGAGGTACACAGAGATGAAATGATGTCATGTCTGAGATTTGATTTAAATATCTTCAGCTGAATTGCTGTTTTCAGCTATGGTGAATTACCTCATATCAAACCAAAATCCTGTTAAGAACAAGAAGATAGTTTAAAAAAATTTTTCAAAATATGTTTGATAATATCAAAGAATCACTAAAGCAGTATGTTCTTTTGGCTTTTTAAGATTTATTTATTTATTTATTTGAAAGGCAGAGAGAGGAAGAGGGAAATGGGGTAAGTGGGTGGTTGGAGGGAGACTGATCTTCCATCTACTGGTTCACTCCTCAAATGGTCACAATGGCCACAGATGGGCCAGGCCAAAGCCAAAATTCAAACTGGCACTCAATGTGGGATGCCTGCGTTGCAAGCTGTGGCTTAACTCACTGCACCACAATGCTGGTCCCAAGGCCATGGAAGGAATGGAAGGTAAGCTTTCTATTCATTGCCACTTTCCCTCTGATGACCTGAAAGAGACACAGGCCAACCATCTGGGCAGGGGTTTGGACAGCCTCAGAGAAAAGGAGACAGAGAAACTGGAGCACGGGGTTCAACAATGATGAGAAAGAACTGTGATAAACATCTCTGGTTTTCATTTGTGACCACCAAAGGAATGCATTTTAGGGATGGTGTGGTAGAACAGAGAGACCAGACACCACAAAGAATGGTTTTAAACTCTGAGCGCATTAAGATGATCTCTTTCCACCCTGAATTCAAGAAGCAAAAGTGAATCTCTCTGAAAGAGATAACATCATCCCAAGCCTTGAGTTTTTACTTTAATTTTTCTATATAACATTCCACATTCAGTAAAATTATCAGGTATACAAAATGACAACAATTGTCTAAAAAAAAGATGAAACACACAGACTACAAGAAATAAAATACTGAGGTTCTCATATATAGATTTTTAAGGGAACTGTGATAAAATGTTTGAGAATTTAAATAATAGAAAACAATATTAGGAGAGAACTAGAAATTCTATTGAGAAAAGTGGAAATTCTACTGAAAAATAGAAAACTGAAGTGAAGAACATCAGATTAATAACTAGGAGTGAACTGGCAGGTAAGTCATGTGTTGCACTGTTCTTGTTAGTTTATTTTTGTTTGTTTTGTTTTGTTTTGTTTTGTTTTTTGGTCTCAAATTAGGGGAAGAAGGGTGGGTGCAAATCCATCATTCTCAATGATGTGGTCTAATAGGACAGATCATAGATAAAGCAGGAGTTCAGGGTTCAGTCCAGGCTGGACCTGATTTCTTCCTTTTCTAAAACAAGTAAGTATTCATGGTCCCGATGATCCTGTCACCAACAGAACCAAGCTTATATATGTCATAAAACATGGAGATGGGGAGCAGCAGTGTGGCATAGCAGGAAGAGCCACCCCCTGCGATGCCAGTATCCCATAGGAGTGTCAGAGTAATAACTCTTCATATAGAGCACCCAGCTTCAGTAACTATCAAGATTTTGCAGCACTTTATATGTCACCTTTCCTGCCTTTTGCCGTTGTTATTAAAAGATAATTCTAACCCTATCTAAAGCTGTCACTTATTGTCTTTCATTAGTTTTTGATCCACTTCTGATCCAGCTCCCTACTAATGGCCTGGAACAAGCAGTGGAGGATGACCCAAGTGTTTCGGGCCCTTGCCATCCATGTGGAGGACCCAGATGAAACTCCTGGTTTCAGCCTGCCCCAGCCCTGGCTGTTGCAGCCATCTGGGGAATGAACTAACAGATGGAATCTCTCTCCCTCTCTCTCTGTAACTCTGCCTTTCAAATAAATATGTGAATTTTAAGACAAAGGAGAACAAAAACACAGAGAACAACAACAACTACAACCGAGCATGGAGAAGGAGCCAGCCTTATGGAGCAGTGGATTAAGCTGTTGCTTGTAGTGCTGCAATCGGATCAGAGAACCAGTCTGAATCCTGGCTAGTCCACTTGCCTGCTAATGCACCTGAATTAGTGGAATCTGGCCCAAGTACTTTAGCTCTTGCCACCCATGCGGGAGACCAGGATGGAGTTCCTGGCTTCTGGCTTTGGCCTTACCCAGGCCAGGCTGCTGTGGTCCTTTGTTGTGGTCCTCAGTGGATGTAAGATATTTCTTTCTTTCTCTCTCTCATTCTGCCTTTCAAATAAATAAACAAATTTTTTAAATGTAGAGACAATGGAATAGAAATTTAAAAAATGGACACAGGTCTCGTGTTAACTAGAATCCTGAACGAGAAAGAGAACAGAGGCAAAATACGAAGTCATAATGGCTGAGAATATTCAAAACTAATGAAAGACAGTAAGTCACAGCTTTAGACAGGGTTAGGATTATCTTTTAATAACAACAACGAAAGACAGGAAAGGTGACATATAAAGTGCTGCAAAATCTTGACAGTTTCTGAAGCGAGATGATCTATATGAAGTTATTACTCTGTTTTTGTGTATGTTTGAAGCTTTTTCATAATTAAGAAAACAGAGGACTGGATTTTACTTTTTCACCTTTAGAAATGATGGACTCCGGTAGATAATTGCTGAAAATTTCAGAAGATTTTTGGAATTTCACTAAATTCTGAGCTTTATATGGAAATGATACACAGCATGAGTGGTATACAATGGCCTTCCACACTGTGTCAAGACATCTGACAGATACTGACTTGACAGCCAGAACAACAGCAGAAGTAGCGGCAACCTACAATGCACAGTACGAGGCTTAGCTTTAGGTCATAAATCAAGGGTAGAAGCCCAGTGTCATACTCCATGGGTAACAGGGACAAAGAAGCATGAAAAGGAAGGCAGAATCATCTGAGATTCCTTAGGCCCTGTTTAATTTAAAGCAGCTGTTGTATGGAAGTTATTTATGCTTTTATGATAGGGGAGCTTTACTTGAAATACGATGTTTTTGTTTTTTAAAAAAAAATCTTAACAGGAAACAAAACCAAACAAAGAAAAGACAGACTACACTGCCCAAGGAGTCCCCTCAGAGCAAGGACTATTCCTTACCATGACCTTAATTAACCTGCATGGTTAGTTTGGAGAGGTGCTGCTTCCAAGAGGGAGGTAAACCATTATTTCCCCATCACCTCCATTGCTTGGCTCTGTTGGTGACAGGATCATCGGGACCATGAATACTTACTTGTTTTAGAAAAGGAAGAAATCAGGTCCAGCCTGGACTGAACCCTGAACTCCTGCTTTATCTATGATCTGTCCCATTGGACCACATCATTGAGAATGATGGATTTGCACCCACCCTTCTTCCCCTAATTTGAGACCAAAAACAAAACAAACAAAAATAAACAAACAAGAACAGTGCAACACATTATGACAGGATTGGTTTTGTCTCACTATAGCAAAATTTCTTTCTTGGGTTTCTTTTACCCCATAAAATGAACAAGTAGGATGATTTCTACACACACAAAAAAAACCCAGATTTCTATCTCTCTTAAAATCTGTCACCAGAGATTCCACTCAAAAAGACAGGGCTTTCTTATTCTTATAAGTTTAATAATTAAGTTACATATATATGATCCATCTTATTTCTAACCAGATAATAAGAACACAAAAGCTTTTTGTGTATTTTAAAGTTTTTATTTAATTTATTTGGAAGGCATAGAGACAGAGATGAACACACACACACACACACACACACGCACACACACACATATGGAAGGGGGGATATCTCCCATCTGCTGATTCACTCCCTAAATGCACACAACAGTTGGGCCTGGGCCAGGCCAAAGCTAGAAGCCACGACCTCAATCTAGGTCTCCCGGGTCTGGTGCAGACCCAGGTCCTTGGGCCATCCCAGGTGCACATTACCAGGAAGCTAGAATCAAGGGCTGAGTTGAGACTCCAAACCAGAAACTCTGGTAGGGGATGCAGGCATACCAACCCACGTCTTAACTGCTACACCAACTGCCCACCCTTTAACATCCTGTGCTGTTTGAAAGGCACAGAAACAATGACTATGTTTATTTTTAAATGTCCATGTGATTCAGTGTCAGGAGCACAGAGGGTGGGTTGAGAAGCAGTGGAGTATGTTAGATACATTCACATGAAGGACACAGGAGATTTTGGGCTCAATACTAGCTCTTCTAAGTAGCTGAGGGATCATTTCACATTGCAATTAATCTAATGGTAATAAAAGTGATGGGAGAACATTTAGAAATACACATAATCATACAGAAACACAAATTAGCGTTCTTAAGTTTCTAGGGCTACTAAATTTATGGTTATTTATTGCAAAGCACTATTATATTTACACTGACAAAAAAACACTGAAAAAAATTACCCGACTTTGTTGCAAAGACAAAAAAAAATTCAAAGCCTGACAGCATTAAAATGGTGATTTTCCAACAGCTAAAATACCAAGATCACCTGCATGTTGGCCTGCTTCTTTTAAAATACAAGTTGAGTGTGTAAGAATGCAATGGAAATCCTGGCTGGGACTGGGGTAATAGAAATGATACTGGGCCGGCGCTGCAGCTCACTTGGCTAATCCTCCGCCTATGGCGCCGGCACCCTGGGTTCTAGTCCCGGTTGGGGCGCCTGTTCTTTCCCAGTTGCTCCTCTTCCAGTCCAGCTTTCTGCTGTGGCCCGGGAAGGCAGTGCAGGATGGCCCAAGTGCTTGGGTGCCTGCACCTGCGTGGGAAACCAAGAGGAAGCACCTGGCTCCTGGCTTCGGCAGCCATCTGGGGGGTGGACCAACAGAAAAGGAAGACCTTTCTCTCTGTCTCTTTCACTAACACTGCCTGAGAAAGAAAGAAAGAAAGAAGGAAAGGAAGGAAGGAAGGAAGGAAGCAAGGGAGGGAGGATACTGGATGAGTGGCCTCATTAAGAGAAAAGAAGCATATCACAGCTAGGGTTAAGTGCCTGATTCTCAGCCACAAATTTGGTTTTAATCTTTCTTTTTGGAAAATGAACTGAGAACCAATTGCCTGTATTTGTAACTTTTACATTAATGATGTTTAATTATTTTAGTGTAATGCTGGGCTTATACATCAATCTCACCCCCTTGCCAAACTTGCTCCATGTGCTGCTTGGCCCACTAGCACTGGGCTCACAGCAGGAGAACCTCATGGCCTGTCACTGTGGTTGGCCCTCAGTGGAGCACAGGCTGAGATCTGGCGAGAATCTTGCAGGCAAGCAGGACGAGATTCCATTTCACATAAACTGCTCTTTTTGAAAACTCTTCACTGTGACAGGACTATCCTTTGTCTGCTTTTGACTGGTCTCATACCATGTAACACTATTTTTTAGAGCATGAAATAGTTGATAATACTTTGAAGTATTTCTAAAAGACTAGCTACCCTGATTGAATTACATGATTGTTGTAATTTAGTTTATTAAGTCCTTCAGGAAAATATGGGCATAAGATTTTCATTACAAGAGTTGCATTTGTGCTGGAGACTCTGTGTCTTTATTAAATGGATAATAAAAGACTCCTGTGAATGTATATACTAAAACTCTTACTTATGTTAATACACAGATGGACACATCAGTCATTTCCCAAGAAAGAATTAGCGAGCAGAAATTTAAAAATTTATTTTCAGGAATTTTTAACCTGTTAGTTCAAATGTATGAAAACTGGTTTGTATTCTATTTATTCCCTTAAGAGTCTTTTTAAAATTTTTCTAAAGATTTATTTTATTTATTTGAAAGACAGAGTTACAGAGAGAGGTAGAGACACAGAGAGGTCTTCAATCCGCTGGTTCACTCCCCAGATGGCCGCAGGCTAGAGCTGCGCTGATCTGAAGCCAGGAATTTCCTCCCTGTCTCCCACATGGGTGCAGGGGCCCAAAACTTGGGTCATCCTCTACCGCTTTCCCAGGCCATTGCAGAGAGCTAGATCGGAAGAGGAGCAGCTGGGTCTAGAACCAGCGCCCATATGGGATGCTGGCACTTCAGGTCAGGGCTTTAACCTGCTGTGACACAGCGCTGGTCCCAAGAGTCTTTATAATTACTTATTTTCACTTTATTTGAAAGGCAAAGAGACAGGGAGAGAGAGAGAGAGAGAGAGAGAGAGAGAGAGAGATCTTCCATCTGTTGGTTTACTCCCCAGATGCTCCCAACAGTTGGGGCTGAGCCAGGTCAAAGCCCAGGGCTCAGAACTCCTATCAAGCATCCCATATGCATGGTGGGGACCGAACTACTTGAGCCATTACCTACTGTCTTCCAAGGTACACATTAGCAGGAAGCTAGAATTGGAAGTAGAGCCTGGGCTTGGATGCAGGCACTGTGATACGGGATGCAGGGATCCCAAGCACCATCTTAACTCTATGCCAAACACCTGCTCCCTTTGTTCTAACAATACAGCAGGCTACAGAGCCATACTGATTCCGTCACTAAAGAAAATGTAAACATGTAGCTAAGATGTTTCGATGGGCGGCTGCTGTGGCATAGCAGCATTCCATTTGGGCACTGGTTCGGGTCCTGACCGCTCCACTTCTGATCCAGCTCTCTGCTGTGGCCTGGGAAAGCAGTAGAGGATGACCCAACTCCTCGGGCCCCTGCACCTGCATGGGAGACCTGGAAGAAGCTCCTGGCCCCTGGCTTTGGATTGGCGCAGCTCCAGCCTTTGTGGCCAACTGGGGAGTGAACCAGCAGATGGAAGACCTCTCTTTCTCTCTCTCTGCCTCTCCTTCTCTCTCTGTGTAATACTTTCAAAGAAATAAATAAATCTTTAAAACAAAAAAAGAAAATGTAAAAATGTATTTTGATAAATTAAGATAAATGTAGATAATATATTTTTAAATTTTATTTAATTTATACAAGCTTCATGTATTTCATATATACGGATTTAGGAATATAGTGATGCATCCCATCCTACCCTGCCTCCTGCCCACACTCCAATCCTTCTTTCTCCTCCCTCTCCCATTCTCATTCTTAATTTTCACAAAGATCTATTTTCACTTTCCTAAGAGGCAATAAGATGCTGGTGAGATCATAAGAAATTGTCAGGCAAGACCTAAGTGAAGAAGGACCCCTAAGAGGTAAGTAGAACCTCGTAACTACTGGCACACTGCAGCCTCTGTCTTTACCTGCTTTGTGTGGGCTGGGGCAAAGAAGATAAAGTCCAGTGTCTACCCAACATCATAAGACCTAATGGGTTCTTAAGTCTGTATATAAGCAATACATGAAATTTGTATACCTTAAATAAAATTTAAAAAAAATACCTAAAGGAAGATCCTCCTTTTTGCTCTTTTATTTAGAATGACAAGAGATGACAGATGGCACCCGAAAGAGTCACAGTAAAGCTGGAGGTGGCTGCAACAGTAAGCCAGAAGACAGTGGGATGACATCTTAAAGTGCCAAGGAAAATGATTCCTGGTCTAGAATTTTATAGCTTGAAAGAGTTCTTTAAGAATGAGGCTAAATAGCTTAGGGGTTCAGGTTTACTTTGAAGGTGATAAAAAAAAAGCTCTAAAAATTGATGGTAGCGATGGCTGCACTTATCTTTATACTTAAGTGCACACCTTAAATGGGTCAATTATATGGTATGTGAATTTTATCTCAATTAAGCTATTTAGAAAATTAGGAAGATAAAGCAGAAACATCTTTAAACAAAGAAAAACTGAGAATGTATCACCAGCAGATCTTCATGAAAGAAATTTCTAAGATTCAGGGTAAAAGTAAAGTAATCCCAGATGCATGGTCTAAAATACAAGAAGAAACAAAGAACAAAGAGAATGCTTAATATGGGCAAATTTATGAATACTGACAAACAAAACAATAATTTTTGTGGGTTAAAAATATGGAAAGGATTAAAAAACACAACAATCCTAGCAAACATGCCTATAGGGGAGAAACAGGATTCAGGTATTCTAAAGTCTTTCTATAGCCATGAAGAGCAAAATGCAGTTACAGGAATCTTTTCCTGGTAAACAGTACATCTGTAAGCAATACATCTAGGATGTGCATACCCTTCATAACATATATTTAACAATAAAAAAGTCTTTAAAATTAATTTAATATGCTTTGTTAATTTTTGGGCAAAATATCAATGTATATAAAACAGTTGGGTTAGTAGGTAATCTACAGATTTAATGATTTCAAAAACTGAATGTTAATCACTGAAGAAGAGACACAGACAGGTGATATGGTTGAAAAGCTTTGCATACCTTTCTCCTGTTTGGAGGGAAAAATAAAAGAGTTATAAAAATGAATAAAAAGCATAATTTACTTTTAAATAGAAGAAATATAGTTTGACACTGATAAGCCTACTAAACTGTATGCGTATATAATGGTATCTGAGAACACTGTATGTATGGTTGTTATTGTGCATATTTTAGTAGCATTACTAGCACTTTTAGTGAGATCAGTTGCTGCAGATGTCAAATATTTGAAAGACATAAACTTTGAAGAAGCCTCACAATGGGATTTCAGAGCACAGGTGTTGTGTGACGATGGGAAGCTGAAATGTTCTCTCCTTTGGTGATTTTCAAAGAAAATATAGCCTATTGGGACAGAGCACTGACACTGTTAGATGTAGGATCATGAGAAAGTAAGTCTGCGGCAGAGGGTGGTAAACTACCGCTCACAGGCCAAATCCACCATCAGCATGTTTCTGTAAATAAAGTTTTATCAGGATATAGCCCTGCCCATTTATTTATATACTGTCTAAAAATCTTCTCATGCTGCAATTGCAGAACTGAGTAGGAACTGAATGGCTTACAAAGCCTAAAATATTTATGACTTGGCTGTTCACCAAAAAGAACTGCTGATCCAAGGCCTATAATAATGTAGTTTCTAGATACAAGACGCTAGAAAGATCCCATACCAATAGTAATAATAATAATATATAATGGACAGCTATGAATATGTCTTGGAAGTGGGACTGTTTAGTTGCCTCCATCACTAGTAAGAATAATAACTGTAATAATAGTAGTTAAAATGGTGTAAGTCCTTGCTATATGCCAGGTATTGTTCTAAGAAAACAATCTTAGGCCAGCCAAGTAGATTCTGGTTATACAAAGTAATCAGTGACTCTTCTCTACAAAATAAACAAGTATAAAACTACACAAATATCTGGACTAGTCTAGGGAAACAATGAATCTTGATATGAACTTCACACCCTAAACCAAGGTCTGTTATGAAGCTACAAACTCAAACTAGATTACTTAATCTAAATGCAACTCATAACAGTTTAGAAGACAGAGGAAATGTTTCAAGAACTTGAATTAGTTCAGAGTTTTTATACATGACAGTAAAAATATGATCCAGAAAAATTTACAAATTGATTTCATCAAAATTAAAAGCATTTGCTCTTATTAAGAAAATGAAAAGATAATCTACAGGTTTGGTTAAATTATTTACATCTGACACATCTGATATGTATTATATATCCAAAAAATATAAAAGAAGTCTTACAACTCACTAAGACAAAAAATAAATAAAAAATGGGCAAGATATCTGAGCAGATATTTCTACAAAGAAAGTGTGTAACTGCCAAATAAATACATGAAAAGATTGATCAACATCATCAGATGATAGAGAAATGTTTCTATGATGAGTACCACTGCATATTCACTATAATAGCTAAAATCACAAGGACTGACAAAACTATTCTTCGTGTGTTGATGAGGAAATAGAAGAACTGAAACCTTCATATATTGTTAATAGGAATGTAAAATGGCATATGCAATTGGGAAAAACATGTTGGCAGTTAAAAAAATAGTAATACAGAAGACAAATGACCCAACTGAAATACTTTAAAGATTGGACTAGACATGGCTCCGAAGAAGGCATACAAGTAGCTAAAAGGGACATGAAAACATGCTCAACAAATATCAGCCATCAGGGAAATGCAGTGCCAAACCACAGAGAAACACAACTTCACTCTAAGATGACTGTAATCAAAAGGACAGATAATAGAAGGTGTTGGTGAAGATGTGGAGAAATCAAAACGCTCACACACTGCTAGTGGAAATGTAAATCTTTGGAAAATCGTCTGGCAGTTCCGCAAAAGATTAAACACAGAGTTATTGAACTAACCAGCAATTTTGCTCCTAGGTGTGTTTTCATGAAAAATGAAAACACAAGTCCACACAAAAACTTGCATGCAATTGATCCTAGCAGCATTATTCATAATAATCACAAAGCATAAACAATCCAAATGTCCATCTATTTATAAATCAATGAGCAAACTATGGTATTCATAGAATGGAATATTATTCAAGCACGAAAAGTAAGAAGGGGCTTCTGTATGCTACAATGTGGATGAACCTTGAAAACAATCATGCTAAATGTGAGACAACAGACACAAACGGCTACATGTTGCATGATTTCATTTCTATGTGAAATGCACATACCACATGTCTAGAATAGCTAAATGCATAGAGACAGAAAGTAGATTACCAGTTGCCACGAGATGTGGGACTGAGGGTTTGGGGATGGTGGTGGCTGCTAATGGATAAGAGATTTATTTTGGGACAATGAAAATGTTCAGGAACTAAAGAGTCGTGATGGGGCTGGCACTGTGGCTCACTTGGTTAATCCTCCTCCTGTGGCGCCAGCATCCCATATGGGCACCGGGTTCTAGTCTGGTTACTCCTCTTCCAGTCCAGCTCTCTGCTATGGCCCGGGAGTGCAGTGGAGGATGGCCCAAGTGTTTGGGCCCTGCACCCCATGGGAGACCAGGAGAAGCACCTGGCTCCTGGCTTCAGATTGGCATAGCTCTGGTCGTGGCAGCCATTTGGCGGGTGAACCAACGGAAGGAAGCCCTTTCTCTTTGTCTCTCTCTCTCACTATCTAACTCTATCTGTCAAATAAAAAAAAAAAAAAGAGTAGTGATGGCCGTACAATCTTGTAAATGTATTTAGTATCACTGAGTTATATATTTTAAAAGAGTTAACTTCATGATATGTGAGGTACATGTCAATTTTTAAAAAAATGGTTAAAATTATGCCCCTGAATTCTGGTACTAAGAACCATATCCATTTAGGAAGAATGTCTACATAAGGATGTACATGTGAAAATTCACAGTAGTACTATTCTTAACAGCCAACAAAGTTGAAATAACACGAGTAACCAACTGGTGAATAGATAAACACAGTACAGTATGGCCATACAATGTAATCCTATTCAATAATAAAAAGGAATGGACTACTGATACATGTCACAACATAATGAACCTCAGAGATGAGATGCTGAGTGAAAGAAACCAAGTAAGAGTACATATTGCATGATTTTACTTCTGTGAAATTTCTAGACAGTAAGTAGATAGGTGGTTCCTGCGGTTGGCTGTCAGAGAAGGGACTGTTGCCAAACAGGCACAGGAAACCTTCAGAGGTGCTAGAAATATTCTAAAAATGGATTTTGATGGTTTTTTGGACTTTGCAAAAAAATTTAAAAACTCACAGAACTGTACAATTAAAATGGCTAGATTTTATGGTATGTGCATTATATTTCAATAGATCTGTTAAAATTTAAACAATCTTATGAGTCATGTACTATTATTATCACCATTTTAGCAATCAAGACACTAAAGTACAGAGGGTTAAATCATTTGCTAGAAAATGGCAGCTATGATTTGATCCCAGATAAAATTATTAGAGCTCCAATAAATCCAATGTAATTGGAAAGTTCTGGGTCTCTGCTACAATCCTTTATTATGATACAAAATAAAATATCACATACCAAGCACCTTTCATATGTATGATTCTATTCAAATTACCCTAGTTTCATTCTCTCTCATTAGCAGGAACAATTTGCCAGGTAGTTGTTGTTATCTCTATTTTTAAAAATTTTTTTTATTTGACAGATAGAGTTATAGACAGTGAGAGAGAAACAAAGAGAAAGGTCTTTCTTCTGCTGGTTCACCCGCCAAATGGCCACCACGGCCGGCACCGCACCGATTCAAAGCCAGGAGCCAGGTGCTTCTTCCTGGTCTCCCATGTGGGTGCAGAGGCCCAAGCACTTGGGCCATCCTCCACTGCCCTCCTGGGCCACAGCAGAGAGCTGGACTGGAAGAGGAGCAACCGGGACTAGAACCAGGTGCCCATATGGGATGCCGGCGCCTCAGGAGGAGGATTAACCAAATAAGCCACAGTGCCGGCCCTATTATCTCTATTTTACAGATAAGGAAACTGAGGCACAAAACTTTAAATTATATGTTTACAACACAAAGTTAATACTTAGCTAGGCTGGTATTCACACAAGTGCTCATCTGACTCTAAACATGTATCACAATTTCTCATAGAAATTGATTTTTTTTGAACATACTTCCTTATTTGATAGAATCTGGACTTTTTTACATTAAAAATAAATAACGCGGCCGGTGCCGCGGCTCACTAGGCTAATCCTCCGCCTTACGGCGCTGGCACACTGGGTTCTAGTCCCGGTCGGGGCGCCGGATTCTGTCCCGGTTGCCCCTCTTCCAGGCCAGCTCTCTGCTGTGGCCAGGGAGTGCAGTGGAGGATGGCCCAAGTGCTTGGGCCCTGCACCCCATGGGAGACCAGGAGAAGCACCTGGCTCCTGGCTCCTGCCATCGGATCAGCGCGGTGCGCCGGCCGCAGCGCACTGGCCGCGGCGGCCATTGGAGGGTGAACCAACGGCAAAGGAAGACCTTCCTCTCTGTCTCTCTCTCACTGTCCACTCTGCCTGTCAAAAAAATAAAATAAAATAACGCAAAAGTTACAAGATATGTGCTTCTCAGTGGTCTCCTCTGAATTCCACAATGACTCTATTTTGTTTTTTTTTTTTTTAAAGTTTTTTTTTATTTTTTTTTATTTTTTTATTTTTGACAGGCAGAGTGGACAGTGAGAGAGAGAGACAGAGAGAAAGGTCTTCCTTTTTGCCGTTGGTTCACCCTCCAATGGCCGCCGCGGCCGGCGCGCTGCGGCCGGCACACCGCGCTGATCCGATGGCAGGAGCCAGGAGCCAGGTGCTTTTCCTGGTCTCCCATGGGGTGCAGGGCCCAAGCACCTGGGCCATCCTCCACTGCACTCCCTGGCCACAGCAGAGGGCTGGCCTGGAAGAGGGGCAACCGGGACAGAATCCGGCGCCCTGACCGGGACTAGAACCCGGTGTGCCGGCGCCGCTAGGCGGAGGATTAGCCTAGTGAGCCGCGGCGCCGGCCCACAATGACTCTAAAAGAAAACTCGTTTCCTGATACTTGTGTCTAAAGAGCTTTCTTTCCTAATGGACTCACCTCTCCCACTCTCTTACGGCCATGGAGGCACAGTCAGCTAGATCTCTATCCTTTCCTCCACCCAAATGCATATCACCCCCTCTAGATTGTAGAGATATATATTCATTTTGTTTGTTTTCTAGATAAGAGACAGAGAAACAGAAAGAGACACAGCAGAAAAATGGAGAGCTCCCATTCACTGGTTTACCGCCCAAATGCCCACAAGGGCTGGAGCCAGAGCTGGGAGCTAAGAAATCAACCGAGACCTGATATGGTTGGCTGGGACCCAATTACTTGAGTTACTGCCTCCCAGGGTGTGCAGCAGCAAGAAGTCGGAATTTTGAAAGGAGCCAGGCCGGCGCCGCGACTCAATAGGCTAATCCTCTGCCTTGCGGTGCCGGCACACCAGGTTCTAGTCCTGGTCGGGGCACTGGATTCTGTCCCGGTTGCCCCTCTTCCAGGCCAGCTCTCTGCTGTGGCCCGGGAGTGCAGTGGAGGATGGCCCAGGTGCTTGGGCCCTGCACCCCATGGGAGACCAGGAGAAGCACCTGGCTCCTGCCTTCGGATCAGTGCAGTGTGCCGGCTGCAGCGCACCAGCCGTGGCGGCCATTGGAGGGTGAACCAATGGCAAAGGAAGACCTTTCTCTCTGTCTCTCTCTCTCACTATCCACTCTGCCTGTCAAAGGAAGGAAGGAAGGAAGGAAGGAAGGAAGGAAGGAAGGAAGGAAGGAAGGAAGGAAGGAAGGAAGGAAGGAAGGAAGGAAGGAAGGAAGGAAGGAGCGAGCCAGGACTTGAATCCAGGCACTCTGATACGGGATGTGGATGTCCCAAACAGTGGCTTAAACACTAAGCAAAATTTCCACCCCCTATATATGTTTTTCATATGTTTAGTTATATAAACAAATTTCTACTGAGAACTAAAATTATTCTAGCTCCATTAGTCTTTCTAGAAGAGCCTTTGCAGCCATGACTAATCTTTTTTATGCTTGTAAGATTTTGACAGTTTTCAGTAACACAGACATATGAGGGGTCTTTTAAAATATTATGGAAAATGTACATTTTGAAAATAGTGTGCATGGATATAAAACTTTTCCCACCAAAATAAACTTATCATTTGAATGCATTTTTCCATAAGCTTTTTGAATCACCCTTATATGTTGAGCTAAAATAGTTACAGTAGACATTCTTGCCTTTTCCCCAATTTTAGTGAGAAAACATTGATTCTTAGCTTTTGCCAGTGAACACCACATACACAGTGCTCTTGGCCCAGTGCCCTCTGAATTCTACAACTGGACACAGGTGGATGTGCAAGTTCTCATTAGCTAGTGTATTTTCATGTACTGGGAAAAGTAGTATCTTTGCTTATCTTTCTTTTTTGGTACATGAAACAGATGAACTACAATAAAAACTAAACACCTTGCAATGCGCTCTGTCAAGGCTCTTCACATCTCAACCTTCTCTTACCACATTACTTAAGGCCTTTACCTGTCATTATTCAGTGAAACATATCTGGCCTTCCACTTAGGCCACTTCAGCCACTTTCTCGCCTGTTTTGCCCTAGGACTCAAAGTTTGTGTATGATTTGGCTGAGAAGAGTGAGCTGTCAGAAGGACTGACTTTGGCTGTAGAACCAACCTCACACAGTGCACAGGATTTGCACAGCTTTCTGCTGGGTTCACAGTTGCATTTCTGGTCCATGATTCAGACAGTGGGAAGGATAATTATCACCATTTCCAAGCAAGCAGGTGTTTCACTATGTACTACACTCAACCCAACTATAGCTCAGAAGACCTAATGTCTGATATTAGTCCTGGTTTTAAGTTATTTTAAAAGCTGAATTTAAAAAATGCTTAAAGACTTGTTTTTAAGCCTTGAAGGTATTTGAATAATATGTAAGGAGTATTGTGTGGAGTAATTTGTGTTGGAGGTAAAGTGTCAGATGCCATTTAAACTGAGCACCCTGAATTATGACTGATTTTATCAAAGGCACTCACAATACTTCTATTTGCCAGGACAGCACACTATTAATTATAATTATAGAAAAAAATTTCTAGAAGTTTCTCTGAGTCACCATTTAACCCAAAATGGTTTTGCTACTTCTTCATTATCAAATATTTGAGTTTCTGACTCATTCCCCCTTTGACAACTGAAAAATAAAAAGGCTACCAAAGGAAAGAAACCCTCCTCTTCTTTTCACAAACATTTACTCTCCCGTCATCACCTTTCCTTTTTATCCCTTTGAAAAAAATAGTGCTTGAGAAGTATTTATGAGTATATTAGCAAGAGGTACATGAAACAAAAATTAAAGACACAATACCACTTAAATTCACTGAGGTATTAATATAAAATGAAGTACTTAGGTATAAACTTAAAATACCACATAAAGTATCTGGAGGTTGAGAATTACAGAATGCAAATGAAAGTATTCAAAGTTGTAAATAATGGACAGACACATTATGTGTTCATGTATTGGAAGACTCAATAGAGCAAAGCTGTTAATTTTCCCCTAGTACATCCACAAGTTAAACAATTCTTATCAATAGCCCAGAAGCAGTTTTTGAAGATATAGACAAGATTATTGTAAAATTTATATGGAAAGCCTAAGGAACTACAGCATCTAACACAATTTTTAAAGAAAATGAAATTGGAGGCTTTATTCTCTGATTTCAAGGGTTTCTCTGCAGTACAGTCATCAAGACCTCAAACTGCAAGCCCCAGTTCTCTTGTTAATTCTGGGCATGTCCATTTATCACCTTCCCCCCTTACTTCCAGGTTTCCCCTGCATCTGGGAAAGCTAGTGTGGAGTAATGCAGGAAGGGCATCCCAGCAAACGACTGTCCCAATTGCCTACTGCATTTGTAAGAAACCACCCAAGATGTAGTGGTATAAAACAGCAACCATTTTCTTATGCTCACATATTTGCTGGGCCCGAAATTCAGTTAGGCTGCAGCAAGGACACCTATTCTCTTCCCTCAAATATCCAGAGCTATGGGTTGGATGTTTGGGGTAAGTGTTAACCTGCTAGTTAGGACATCTGCATCCTATCCCAGAGTGCCTGGATTAAGGCCCACCTCTGGCTTCCTCTTCCAGCTTCCTGCTACAGCAGACCTTGGAAAGCAGTGGTAATGACTCAAGCAATTGGGTTCCTGCTACCAACATGACAGACCTGGATTGAGCTCCTGACTCTCGACTTCACTCCCACCCCCACTCCCATCCTTGCAGGCATTTGGGAAATGAACCATCAGATGGGAGCACTCACACACACTGTCTTGCTCTGTCTCTCAAATTAATCAATGAATAAATCAGTATCTGGGGCTTCAGCAGGGCATACTTGAATGGCAAGGGTGTTTCTGAAACAGCTGGAGACTGGAACAGCTGGGGCGGGGGACCTACTTCCAAGATGGCTTCTCTACTTTCAAGTCTGGCACCAGAGCTCAGTGGCTGAGGACTGGTCTCAAACAGCTGCTGTCAACCAGAATACTTAAGTGGCCTCTCCGAATAACGTCACAGAACATGGCTGCTGGATTCTGAGAGGAACATCTCAAGAATCAGATTCTGGAGAGCCCAGTATGCAAGGGACCAAGGCAGAAGATGCAAGGGCTCACCCAGCCTACCCTTGGAAGGTACACTGTTGCACTTGTACTGCATCTAGTGATTACACATGAGCCACTTAAAAAAAAAACAGATTCAAGGAGAGGGAAATCAGACTCTACTTCTTGATGAGGAAATGGCAATATCACACGACAGTGATCATGTGGAATGGGAGATAATTTTGTGCATCTTTGGAAAATAAAAATTGTCACAATGGTGAACGTAAAAAAATACAGAAGCAGTTTTTGATCCTTTAATAAAAAATCCCCACTTTAGCCGGTGCCGTGGCTCACTAGGATAATCCTCCGCCTTGCGGCGCCGGCACCCCAGGTTCTAGTCCCGGTCGGGGCGCCGGATTCTGTCCCGGTTGCCCCTCTTCCAGGCCAGCTCTCTGCTGTGGCCAGGGAATGCAGTGGAGGATGGCCCAAGTGCTTGGGCCCTGCACCCGCATGGGAGACCAGGAGAAGCACCTGGCTCCTGCCATCGGATCATCGTGGTGTGCTGGCCACAGCGCGCTGGCCGCAGTGGCCATTGGAGGGTGAACCAATGGCAAAAGAAGACCTTTCTCTCTGTCTCTCTCTCTCACTGTCCACTCTGCCTGTCAAAAAAAAAAAAAAAAAAATCCCCACTTCATCCAGGCATTATTTAACAGCCCAGAGGCCCTTGTAAACCCATTAAACAGACTGCAAAATTTCATTACTCACACAGAGAGTTCCTCTTGTATTCTTCTAAGGTATCTTTTGTA
Organism: Oryctolagus cuniculus; assembly: GCF_964237555.1. Lineage (NCBI taxonomy): Eukaryota > Metazoa > Chordata > Mammalia > Lagomorpha > Leporidae > Oryctolagus > Oryctolagus cuniculus. The sequence continues at coordinate 65,732,783 of NC_091444.1, forward strand.
AACTGCCTCCTAGGTAGTCAAAAGGCTAACTCAGAAACTATTTCCTATTCACTTCGCTTTCCTGATCACTATGGGGATCCCTGTGCCCCTCTCCACTCTGTCCCCCGAGTGTTTTCTACAGAGCTGTTTAGGATGCAGATATTCTACTATTACACTTATTCAAATTTGTAGGAAGTTTTGCCTTTTTGCTTTTTATTAACTCTTGGAGATACCAGACGCCACAGCTATACCTAAAACCGTTAAGAATAAGAACAACACTGCACTGATATAAGTGATTGTGGCAGGGCCAATGGCGCAAGAGGGCACAAGGGAGGTAAAAGCAGCTACAAAAAGCTGGGGGCAGGACCCAGGCAACAAAAGCTATGCACTCTAATAAGCTCTATAAACTCTAATAAAGGAGCTCTTTGTATACAACAAGGCAGTTTTGCATCCACTATTTCAGTGGGTTACTCACTATTGCTGTTTACTTTATTATCCTAATTACACAAATGTAGACTCCAAGGTCCCAAGAGGTTATGCGATTTTCCCAAACCAGTAAATGTAGGATCTGAAATCAGAACGCAGACTGTTTTTTGAACCTCTGCTCGTTTCAGCCTAATTTCTGCCTCATTCAACCTCACCTCACAGTTTTGCCTTCTATTAGCCCTGTGAACTTTGTTAACTTCTGAGAGTGAAACTAAAACATTTCCAATAAAGTTCAATAGACCTTAATACACCTAGTCCACTTAGTACAAACATGCCAGCAGCCTTGTTTTACCTCCACCACCAGGAGCCTACAGGCAAAATCAAACTCATCACTTAGCTAAAGACAAAAAGGGCTGGAAAAATGTGAAACCAATGAATCTGCCAGCATAGCTGTTTCATATAGAAAACCAGGAAACCCAGCATTCAGATAAATAGCAGAATGCTGTTTCTACCAGCTGTGTTTCCTCTTAAGATACCATTTGTGAAAAATATTTATTACAGTCTTCTATTTTCTCTGTATAAAATCAAAGAAAATTGAGAACCACCAAATTACATTGTCTTCAAAAATCCTGTCATGAAGTAACTCAGCTCTCACAAGATACTCTCTTGTGACATTATTGATGTTCTAGCCAGTTGATGGAATAATATAATTTGCTAGTAGGAACAAGGACTGGCAAACAGAATTGTGTTCATTAGAGCAATATCTTTACAATGCCTTGTTCCATTTTCATTTCTTTTCAAGATCACACATCATGTCATGGACAACATCAGTGCCTTGCTATTCACTGGACATTTCAGTAGTTTTACAGTTGGAAGTATTTTTTAACACTTGTGCAAATTATAGCTATTCTTTGTAGAAAGGGCTCATTTGTGCTGCTGGGAAAAAGAACTCCATCTCCCTCTCCCTGAGGTTCTATGTGGCTGTTGTCTACACGCAGCTCCCATTCCTTCCGACTGGCAAGTTCCTGCGGGGCCAATCTTTTCGACAATCTATTCAGCCGGCCACAGTGCTGGGCCAGCTCACATCAAAATTTTGAAATAAGCATCATTTGTCTTCACTCCCTTTTCATCTCTCATTTCCTGACAACTTTTCTCTTTTGTGTGGCCTGAAGGACTTGCTAGTGGCCTTCTCAGTAGTGCCTAACAAATCTTCCAAGCTTCCTTAAAGAAATTCTGATCTAACAAGGGTGTTAAATAAAAAAGTAATCTTTCTAAATTATAGCTGTTAATGACTGATCATTTCATGGATGCATTTGTATCTTCAAGGAGAAATTCTCATCAACTCAGAATTTCTAACGAATAAAATTTACAACAAGGTTACTATGTGATAAATTTTTATCAGAAAGAGAAGTATTTTTGGGTACATGTCTCTCCCAGGATTTTAAAAACAAATTGGCAGGATTCGTACTGAACTGTCTACACCTTGCTCCAAACAAGGAATGCAGTCATCACCCAATAAATGTGGATGCTTTCCACAAAAGCAGAGAGAGCTTCAAGCAGACAATTAAAGAAGGTCTTGTCTTTGGCAGAGGGGCAGCCTGATCTGTGAAGCAAAATTGCCACAGACAAGCCATACTGGGAGACCATGAGTGCATTCCGTGACTTTTCAGAACCATCACATGGATCATTTGCATGGACCATGCTAATTTTGGGAATGACAGCTGAGTATCTTTATGAATCAGCCACAATTTGATATTTACCTTCTGGGTCAAATTTGAATCCAGGACATCAAGTGGTACTCTGTTCCATGTAACCACCAGTTGCCAACATGAAATAAATGAATTTTCTGCTTAATTCACTCTACATTCCTGAACAAACTATACTCATATTTTTCAGTTGGAAAGCATTACATCTATCTCAAAAACCCAGGGAAAATAAAGTCAGGTGAGTCAATGAGCCCTGTCTATAACTAAACAGGTGAATGTGTCCCTTGTCGTAAGAAGTGAAGTCTAAGAGCTAGAAGAAAGGGGGAGGCTGTGATGGGGCTGATCACTCACTCAGGCTGTGTGCTTTTAATGAGCTGCACCATCAAAAAGCCACATCCTTACCAGATAAGCAATTCTTCCCTGGTGTTTAAGATCTAAGTCATTTCTTCAAACTGGCCACTTTCTTCCTCATCCCCAAGGGATGTCTTTACTAAACCACTCTGGGCATTTTATAGCAAATGAAATCAGTTGGGAAAAAAAGAGAGCCTGTCATTTCACCTAGGAAAAGAGGTCTGGCAAGCACAGCAAGAGTCTTTCCAAACCCCTCTTGGGCACCAAACTACTGCTTGCAACACTTATTAATGCAATGGATGGGTTTATCCTGCTAACACTGTGGCACTGTAAAACAGCATATGGAAACAGCAGGACTCTCAAACTCAGGGCATGGTGACACTGTGTCTCTGTTGGTAACCAACGTTTATGCACTCACTGTCTGTGTTTTTCTTGAGTAGGACTGTGGAGCAGGGCTCTGCCAGACGGATTATCATTTTCTGTAGGTAATGAGTTTATCTCTTAGGAAAGAAAGAGAATGAGAGGGGAGGGGAAGGAACATGAGAAGGATGGAGGAAGGACTTGCGCGCACTTATTTGAGCATCAGGAGGCATTTGTTCTATATAAATTCAATTTATTAAATAGAAATTCTGTTTCTGATGCTGAGGTGCCATGTGTTGGAAGTCACCGAAGAAGGTCCAGGTAAACAGCTCCTGCAGGACTGACAGCCCCTCCCTTTCCTCCTTCTTCAAAAAAGTGTCTTTCAACAGTAACTGTGCATATTTAGGGGCTACACTGTGATATTTCAATGCATGTACACAATGTGTATCGACAGAAACAAGGCAATCAACATTCCCCCTTCATCGACACTACTTCATGATTGGCGGCTTGGAGCTGCTTTCTACTTGTTCCTACAGTATATGCCAGGTTACCGTGAACTACAGTCTCCTCGCTGTGCTGTGCAATACTAGGAACTTGTACTTCCCTAGGCTGATCTAACTCTGATTTGGTACCCAATACCCAAATTCCCTCTCTGCCTCGCCCCCTCCGCAGCCTCTGGTAATCCTCATTCTGGGTTCTTTCTTCACAATTCCTGCCTGAACCCCTTTTCCTGGAGCCACTCCCTTCCCCCATCATCCCTCCACCAATTCTTTCCCATTACTTCTCATTGCTAGGCCCAAACCGGTTGATTAGATTGATTTGTAAATATTCTAATTTTAATCATGTACATGTGTGGGTATCAACGGAATATGTAAACTACTTCCAAAGGCTGCTTGATGGATTCTGTTTACGGTATCATTTTTCAGCCTTCTGGCAAATACAGGTGAGAGGTACTCAGGAGCTTTAGGACTGTGTATTCAATCATTCAACTCTTCAAGGAATATTTACTGAATACCCACATGAAGCCAAGCACTGTTTGAGGTGCTGAGACCTAGATTAATCATCACAAACAAAGCCAACTAAAACTTACTGCTCTCATTGACAGATGAGAAAATTTGAACTTAAAGGTTAAACAACAGGCCCCCATCACATAACTAGCACATTGTAAAGGTGGCTAAACTTGTAATCTTTTTAGGTTAAGCCACTAGCAGACAAGGACACTATAATCAGATTTTATAAGTTAGTATTGCATGACAGACTTTCAAAATAGATTTGTTAATGATGACAGTCAGTGGGAAAGATTCTGATCACTTTGAGAACTCAAGACAATGCATTTCTCTTTTTTCAATAAATGTGTGATTCTCACATTGTATTGGTTTATTTTTTGGGGTACCAAGCTAATAGAGATCTCAATGAGTTTATCAAAATATCTGAAATCCAGTATTTCATTTCTGTTTTAGTGAACAGATAAAATTATCCTGGGGAAAGGAGAAAGATCGTGATGTGGGTTAGGGTTGCTTTCTTTGTGGCCATTAGTTCCAAGAACAAGGGCCCATCTGGAAAGGGCTGTTATTGTCATAGGAAATAGCAAATATTTCCTGCTGAGGGTCAAGGTTGTCAAATTACTCCATCCTTTTTGACAGAAAAGGCTATTCTCTATTCCTCCTTCTCCCCATGCTAAGAAATACATGGAGGGGCAGGTAAGAGGCTCAGTGGATTAAGTTGCTGCCTTCAGCGCCAGCAGCCCATATGGGCGATGGTTCACGTCCTGGCTGCACCACTCCCAGTAGGCTCCCTGTTAATATGCCTGGGAAAGCAGCAGAAGGTGGCCCAAGTGATGTGCAAGAGGCTCTTGGCTCTTGGCTTCAAATGGTTGTAGCCATTTGAGGAGTGAACCAGTGGATAGAAGACCTCTATCTGTTTGTTTCTACCTCTCTCTCTAAATCTGCCTTTCAGTTAAAGAAAATACATCTTTTTTAAAAGATTTTATTTATTTATTTGAGAGGTAGAGTTACAGATAGTGAGAGGGAGAAACAGAGAGAAAAGTCTTCCTTCCGTTGGTTCACTACCCAACGGCCGCAATAGTCAGAGCTATGCCGATCTGAAGCCAGGAGCCAGGTGCTTCCTCCTGGTCTCCCACGAGGGTGCAGGGCCCAAGGACTTGGGCCATCTTCCACTGCTTTCCCAGGCCACAGCAGAGAGCTGGATTGGAAGAGGAGCAGCTGGGACTAGAACCGGCGCCCATATGGGATGTTGGCACCGCAGGCGGAGGATTAACCTACTGCGCCAAGGTGCCAGCCCAAGAAAATAAATCTTAAAAGAAAAAAGAAAACACCAAAGAGAAGCCTTTAAAATTGTGTAGTATTAAAATAAAAGGACTAATTGTGTGTTAGACTATTATAGCTTACTTAAATTATTTTAAAAATACAAGTTGAATGAAGAGAACACTAACAAAAACAATTTTAAAAGGCTACTTAAAAAGCAAGAGAAGGAAAGTTATGTATTTTGATTCTTTAGGCCTTATAAAGGAAAAAGAAACATCTTCTGGTGTAGTTCTCTTGTTATGCAAAATGAGTAATTGGAACTCAAAAAGTAGAGACTTGCCCTGGGGTCACATGGCTTCTCAGAACCAGAAATGTTATTCAAATCTATGTTCCTTAAGTCTGGAATAATTTGAACTCAAAATAAGTGACTATAGTACATTATAACTCACTGAATGAAATGAATCCTGATCCAGGCTGATATAAATAAACAAGTAAATAAGAAGAGAAAGCTCTTCTCTAACAGAATGACAACTCATTTAGAAGAAATTACAGATTTATAAAAATAGCAATGGGTGCTAGAACCAGAGTGAAAATTTTGATTGAAATCAGGATGTCCACATAGTCCAAAAGGATTTCAATGAAAGGTAGCAGAACAGCCATCCCCCTCCTCCCTGGCTCTTTGCTACAACTCCAGGTAGCCCTCCAGGGGTGGGCACATTTGTTTTCACAGGGACTTGCAAGGCCTTTGCTCCATGATGCCAACAGACCTTTCCAATTAATACCCTCTCTGGGTCTCCAAGAGATGTAGTGATCTCATGCCCTCCTGGATACGTCTTAATCCCTGCAAGATGAATGATGGACTTTCTTTGCATGGAACTGATGGAACAAGCACATAACCCTCAGCCATTCTCCCTTATTGCCCAGAGGAGACAAACACTGGAATGCATTCCTTGCCCTTGAAAATCAATTGGTCTCACACCCTATTGCCTTCATACCTCAACTCTTATAGCTACCTGAAATACCAGTTGCTTTGAACACCTTAAAGACCAGTTCCAGGAATTCCCCTCTGCCTGCTGAACCCATCCCACCTCCACCCCTAGCCCCCCTAAAATATAAAAAGGCCTGGCCCTGGGGGTACAGGCCTTCTGCCACGTGTTCCATCAGTGTGCTGCAGGCAGGTGGTCACCCACCTCTACGGACTAATGTTCTCTGAATAAATTCGGTCTGGCTATAAATTTGTACACTGCCTCCTCTCTATTCTGCGCCTCTTTTCCTAACATTTTGGTGCCCCGTGTGAGGAGGCACCAATCTGCAACTCTTTTCCTAACAGTAACAGTCTCACAGATACCCAGGGCATCTTTCTCATCCTCTGCACCAATGGCAGTGTGTAGAAGGCAGCAGCGTAGTCACATTTAGGAAGGCACTAATTATAGCCTCATGAGTTCAAGAGAATATATGCGTGGAAGATGTGCTGTTTGAGTTTACACCACAAAATCCCAAACAGTAAATTTAACATGATCAAAAAATGAGCTATTGTCACATTTTCCTGCACACAATGGATGAGACCTCATTTGTGGTCATCATCAGTGGAGCCCAGTAACAACGGCTGAGAGTGCTGCTGGAAGCCAACGTGCACAAACAGCTTGACGAATGACGCAGTGTCATGAATAGAGATGTGACTGGCATGGCAGCAACAGTACTCGGGAACTGCGGAGGCAAGCACATCTGTATTGTTGCAGTAAACACAGGTTCCAGGAGACAGCACTGGCACTAATAACAGCACTGCCACCATTTTCTCAGGGTGGCAGATAGGAAATTAGCCAGAAACAGAGCACTTGACAATAAAGAACACAAAGAGATCATTTAGTTCCTGGACTGGAACAGGAAGGGATGGTGTCAGGACACTAAGAAGAATCTTTCATGAACAACAAGCAAATGCAAAAGCATTTCTTTTCTACCTATCACTGAATCTCCATTAATAATTCACAATGTATCCCATGAAAAAAAGAAGTCTGTAACACACGGCTTTACTACAGGGGCCCTAATGACGGGGTGTGGGAATAATCTGTAGGGTTGAGTTGGATGTGTGGGGAGGAAGTCAAACTTCAAAGCTAAGGAAGTCTTCTCAGGAGTCCATGCTGGTTTAGCTTGCTCATCTCAGTGGCTGCCACCAGCGAGCAGTACCATAATGACAAGATCTGCTTCCCTCCATTATAAGGCCCTGTGTTAAAAGTAGTATTTTCTGATAAAGGCTGGCGTTGCAGAACACTCGTGTCACTCCCCTCACTGCAGTTCTAGTTAAAGCATCTGCCAGCTGAAGTCTCACCTCTGTGTTTTTCAGGGGTGCTGGTGGCAGACACAGAGCAATGCTAATCTGACCATGCTTTCCGGACCAAACTCAGGACAAGAATGAAAACGGCTGGGGCAAGTTTCCCTTTACCAGCTAGGCTCTGGCTTGCTTCTGACCCTCAAGTGCCTTCACTGCCATCCTGTAATGAGTATCACCCAGAGGCTCACATCTCATTTCACCCCTCAGCAGCATACACTACTGTGTACCATCAGTCTTTCCTCAAAACAAGCCCCTCCAGGATCCATCAGGCGAACCTCCCATACCTGCCTTGTCCTGTGTGCCCTTAGCCTCACTCCTGTGCTCCCCTACAGTGACTGCCCACATAGCTTAGGATGATGTGCAAATCCCTAACTACAACCTGGTTCATACCTTCCTCTCTTCTAATTACTTAAAATTTTATCTTCACTAAGGCTTGTTTTTCTTCCACTTGAAGTCTACATTGTTTCATAAGGATATTGTTAGCCCATCTTTCTTCTGGGCAATGTTGTCGTGGAATATAACAAATTTCCATCTCATTTTTTAACCCTTTGGTGTCATTTTCTTCTTAAGCAGTATGCAGTTGGGCTTTTCCTTTTCTAACCTATCTGATAAACTCTGTCTTTTAACATTTACATTTAATCATTTTTAAAAAAGTTTATTTGAAAGGCAGGGTGATGGGAGAGGGTTAGAAAGAGAGAGAGAAAGAGAGAAAGGAATCTTCTATCCATTGGTCCACTCCTCAAATGGCCACAATAGCCAGGATTGGACGGGCCAAAGCCAGAAGCCTCAATTCCTTCTGGGTCTCCCATGTGGGTGGCAGGGGTCCCAGTACTTGGGCTATTTTCCACTACAGGGAGCTGGATCAGAAGCAGAGCACCCGATACTCAAACTGATGCCCATAGGGGATGCTCGTGATGCAGGAGGAGGCTTAACCTGCTGCACTACAACACTGGACCCTAAATTGAATCTTAATCCATTTATATGTAGCTTGATATTTGTGGATTTTTACCCTCATCATTTTTATTTAGAATTTGTTTTATTTTTCAGTCTAAAAACAAGAAATATATAGTCACACCACACTTAACAACAGGGAAACTTTCTAAGTGGTGTCTTCTTAGACAATCCATTGTTATGTGAGCATCACAGGTTTTGTACTTATTCAAACTAGACAGCCATTCATGTCACTAGGTGCTAGGATCTTAGAGGACCTAACTTGGTTATGCTGTCTGGAACTGACCGAAATGTCAACATGCGCATGACTATTGCTTCTTTTAAGGTTGTTAGTGAATTATATTTCCTGACATTTCAGTAAATTCCTTACTCATCACGGCTCCATGCATCCTACAACTTCCCTCTGGGTTTATTTTCCTTCTTGTAATGTACATTCTTTAACAATTCTTCCAGCAAGATTCTTTGCACCTTGAACATCATTAATTTTTTTTCATTTTCATTTGAAAGGCAGAGAGACAGAGATTTCCTACCCACTGGTTCACTCCCCAAATGCCTGCAATAGCTGGGGGCCACCCCACGGTTGACGCCAGGAGCCCAAAGCCCAATATGGGTCTCCCATGTGGGTGTCAGGGACCCAGGTACTTAAGCCATCATCTTCTACCTCCCCAGGACATCCATTAGCAAGAAGCTGGATTAGAAGCAGAGGAGCTGGGACTTGACCCAGGCACTCTGATGTAGGATCTGAGCACCTAGGTGGTGATTTAACCACTGAGCTGAACACCTGCCCTGCACTTATTAAAACATACTTCATTCTCACCCTTGGAAGACAGCTTGGCTACAGATAGGATTCTTGCTTGGCAATTATTTTCTTTGGCACACTGAAGACATTAGTACATGTGGTCTGTCATCATGGCTATCGGGAAGGGATGCTCTGTCCATCAAACTGAAATCAGGCTCTAAAATTCTCTGCCCTTGATGTTATGAAGTTTCACTGCAGCACGTACATGATTGGACTTTTTATAGATCCAACTCAGTACTTGGGAGTGTGCTTTGCACTTGAAAAATCTGCCTTTAAAAATTCTGGAAAATGAAAAATGTGCTGGACATTTGTTCTTTTTTTTAAAGAATGTATTAGAAGCTTATTGGAGAGTGTCAAAATATCCTTTATGCCTCTTAGCTGCTTTTTCATAAATTTGTTTTTTGACAGGCAGAGTGGACAGTGAGAGAGAGACAGAGAGAAAGGTCTTCCTTTTGCCGTTGGTTCACCCTCCAATGACTGCCGCAGCCGGCGCGCCGTGCCACTTTGATCCGATGGCAGGAGCCAGGTACTTATCCTGGTCTCCCACGTGGGTGCAGGGCCCAAGCACTTGGGCCATCCTCCACTGCACTCCCTGGCCACAACAGAGAGCTGGCCTGGAAGAGGGGCAACCGGGACTAGAACCCGGTGTGCCAGCGCTGCAAGGCGGAGGATTAGCCTATTGAGCCACGGCGCCGGCTGATCATAAATTTTTAAAGTTTATTTTTCTCTCTTGAGTTGTATTTTGAGTAAATTCCTCAGTAGAATATTTTAATTCAATATACTTTTTTTTATTTCAATGACTATAGTTTTCATTTCTAAGATTTATAATTGGTTCTATCCCCCTCCTTGTTCTTGTTTCATTTATGTCTGTTCTATACCCCAGTGCATATTAAATATTTTTTCTCTTTAAGGATTGAAAGTACATTTAAAATTTTATTTCCAGATGAAGTAAGTTTTATCTTTTAAGAATGTTATTTATTTACTTGAGAGAGAGTCAGACAGATAGGGCTCCCATCCACTCATTCACTGCAACATCTACGGCTCAGGTTAGGACAGGCTGAAGACTGGAGCCTGGAATTCAATTCTAGTCTTTCAGATGTGTGGCAAGAACTCAACTCCTTGAGCCATCACCTGCTGCCTTCTAGGGTGCAAATTAACAGGAAGCTAGAATAAGGAGTAGAGCCCACACATGAACCCAGGCATTCCAATATTGTTTGTGAGTATCTCAAGGGGCAGCATTGATTTTTTAAAGATTTATCTGAAAGGCAGAGTTACAGCGAGGCAGAGAGAAACAGAGTTTGTGCATGCACTGGTTCACTCCCCAATTGGCCATAAGGGCCAGAGCTGGGTTGATTCAAAGTCAGGAGCCAGGAGCTTCTTCCGGGTCTCCCATGTGGGTACAGGGGCCCAAGGACTTGGGCCATCTTCCACTGCTTTCCCAGGCCATAGGAGAAAGCTGGATTGGAAGTGGAGCAGCAGGGACTTAAACCAGCATCCATACGAGATGCTGGCACTGCAGGCAGCGGCTCTATCCACTACGTTCCTGCCCAAGCAGACACACACAAGTTCCAAAAAAGCCATCATTCCAACGCAGTTCATTTATGAGTAGCTCCAGCTTTAAGCAGTGAATCTGATTCCATTTCCCACTTCACAGAGTTCACATTTAGTAATTTAGAAGCCAAATTATCAGCCATTTTGCCTGCTGTATCCCAGAAACATGCAGCCAGTCGCTTTATCTCCATCCTTGCTTTCTACTTCTCTTCTTTTTCTGATGTTTATCTTGCTTTCAATCTGGCTATGTTTTTTAAATTTCCTATTGTCATATCATTTTTTTAACCTTTTAAATTATGATTTAGTTATTTTATTCAAGAGGCAGAGAGACAGATAAAGAGAGCACTCCCATCTACTAGTTCACTTCCCATATGTTAACCATGGCTTGGACTGGACGTGGGACTGGAGCCAGGGGCCAGGAACTCAATCTAGGTCTCTCATGTAGGTGGCAGGGATCCAACTGCTTAAGTCATCATCTACCGCTTCCCACAGTCTGCTTTAGCAGGAAGCTGAAATTAGAAGCTAGAGCTGGTTGGCCGGTGCCGCGGCTCACTAGGCTAATCTTCCACCTAGCGGCGCCGGCACACCGGGTTCTAGTCTCGGTCCGGGCACTGAATTCTTTCCCGGTTGCCCCTCTTCTAGGCCAGCTCTCTGCTGTGGCCCGGGAAGGCAGTGAAGGATGCCCAAGTGCTTGGGCCCTGCACCCGCATGAGAGACCAGGAGAAGCATCTGGCTCCTGCCTTCAGATCAGCGTGGTGTACCGGCTGCAGCAAGCCAGCCATGGTGGCCATTGGAGGGTGAACCAATGGCAAAAAGGAAGACCTTTCTCTCTGTCTCTCTCTCTCACTACCCACTCTGCCTGTAAAGCAAGAAAGCAAGAAAGCAAGCAAGAAAGAAGCTAGAGCTGGGAATGCAACCCAGACACTCCAGTGTGGGATGCAGGCATATTAACCATTAGACCAAATGCCTGCCTCTCACTGTTATATTCATCTCTTCAGCTTAAAGCACGATCTGATATAGCCATTTCACCGGAAGTCTCCTGACTATCTCTGTAACTTCACCTCATGCCATTGGTCCATGGCTCCAGTCACAGCCTTGGCACATCTTCAACTCTCTGGTCAACCAAGACGTCTACCACCTCAGCACCAGTGCATGCCTGGAAAGGAGGAGTTGAGCACCAAGCCCTCTGCTTCCTCTCTCTTCCCAAATACCATCCTCAGTCTTGACTTTTCAGCTTGAAGGTCATCCTCTCAGAACGTGGGATGCAGAAGAATAATTCTGCCCTCTCTATCTTGGCCCCACCTCCCAAGTATTTATTACCACATCTGGTTAACTTTCTTCAGATTAAAGTTGCAAGATCCCCAAAACAGTAGCTATAGGCCACATTTCTGTTTTGGCAAAGCTTAACTACACAGCTAACACTGACAGCAGTGCTACTGACAAATATGAGGGTCAAGAACATACAGATGACGAATTATCTGAAATTTAAGGTATTCTATCTAAAAGAAATCAAAGATTCTGTTGTTATCAATCTTTAATCAAAAAGAGAATGTAATAAAATATTATGAGTTTGGACTAACTGGGAAGATGAAATGTCTAAATTAACAGCAATTTGAAATTCTTCCTTGAGTAAAATGGAGATTGATTTCCTGTAAGCCCATACAATAACACTGAGTAATGGCTTACAGAACATTGCTAAATGAAGACCCTGCAGGACCTACTTTAAAGAACAGTAAGGAATTGTCCATGATTAACTGTTTATTTGGAATAGCAGGCTGTAGAGGCAGCATGAATAGGCCAGCAGTTCCCCTAAAATTTCCTATGTTTTCATCATTTTCTTAGCAAATATTTTTCCCTTCTACAGAACCTGTTTATGTGAACATCAGCCCAAACCCTCTCTAAATTACCATAAATTCAAAATCAGTGAGGCCAAATAGATGAAATTTAATATGCATAAAAGTCTTGCATATTCTGATGTGAATTTTGTTAGACAGCTTAGATAGTCACACTCTGTCTCACAGCAACGGCCTCTGCTCAGCAGTTAGCTCTTTTACCACAGCTAGATCATCGCTCTGTTCCATTATTTTCAAACATGCAGTGAATGGCTGATGAAGGAGGGAGTTTTAGTGTTTCTTCTTCTTTCTCACTCTCTCTGCAGTTGTCATCACTACCCTGATCAGTCTGTCAAAAATGAAAGGCCATAAATAAGATACAAGACCTCTCAGAAATAATGAATTTGGGAGAACAGGAGGAGATATATCTGTGCCAGCCAGTGCAATCAACAAGCAGGCAAAGGAGGAAGTGGCTTCTCTGGTAGTACAAGTGAAAGGTTTTCAAAACAGCTACTACAAGAACTTTCTACTCAAGCACCAAAGTGCAGGATACAGAATATGAGGGGATTTAGTGGATGTTTTCCTTTGAAGGGGCTTTGTTTTATGTCTGTATAGAAAGGAAATGGCCAACTCCTAAAAACAACTTCTGGTCCACTGCAAATGCCCCCTACTGGCAGGGTTTCAAAACTGTGCTAAAATGTTTCCTCTCAAGGGTTCTAAAAAAAGAACTGGATCCAAATGTTGTCAAGGCTTATTATTCATGATCTGTTTCCCGTGTGTCCTAGGAAATTCCAGTTTCCAAAAGCTATAGGTGGGCCGGCACTGCGGCTCACTAGGCTAATCCTCCGCCTGCGGCGCCGGCACACCGGGTTCTAGTGCCGGTTGGGGTGCCAGTTCTGTCCTGGTTGCTCCTCTTCCAGGCCAGCTCTCTGCTGTGGCCAGGGAGTGCAGTGGAGGATGGCCCAAGTGCTTGGGCCCTGCACCCACCTGCGAGACCAGGAGGAAGCACCTGGCTCCTGGTTTCAGATCAGTGCAGTGCGCCGGGCATAATGCGCCGGCCGTAGCA